>NC_133380.1:37262452-37503023 GCF_049309525.1 Garra rufa | reverse complement strand
AATTCTTATAGAAATATTAGAACTATACAAAAGTATGTAAAAGGGGGCAGAATGAAACTGGGAACCAGGTTTACACTGGTGTTTGATAAATGCAATCACACCTGACTATACCATCTCGACAGAAATCTCCTCGTAGAGGGAGTCACTCCATTAGTCTCTCAAGTTTTTCCTTGTCCAGAGACGCTGGGCTCTGATGTGTGGCTCGCTGATGGCTTTCAGCTCATAGATTGTCTGGTCCCTTCATGTTGGACTCTTTGTAGGACCTTGGAACCTCGCCTGCTTGAAGCACGCACTGAGACGACTCGCAGTATCCGGTGGGGCCGGGGGGACCGGGTGGTCCGGGCACACCCGGCATTCCAGGAGCACCTACTGGTCCTCTCAGACCGTCACGGCCGTTACTGCCATATGCTGGTTTCCCAGGATCACCTGAGAACAGGTAGAGGAACAGATGGAGAAACGGGGTTGGCATTTAAAGGCATGATGAATGCAGTTCTGGATATTGGATATTAGGCCCCGTTTATACTGTCAGTTAAATGCGACCCAATTCCGAATTTGTTGCTCATATGTGACAGAGATCGAATCTGTTCTATGACATTGTAAACAGGTAAAAAACGCATGCATTTGGATTTTTCGAAATCGGTTTCAGGCCTCATTCATGCGTGCAAATAAAACATATTCTAAATTTAAATATCTTTTAACTGGACACTCTTAAAACTCCTCTACTGCCTCGTTCTTATCAGAAACTGAGAAAAATAATAATTGCAACATGTAAATGATAGCGGCATGAACATTCAGTTTCATATTATTTTAACAACATATCATTTAAATGCAGAGCCTGGTAATCCCAGGAGAGTACCTGCATAGTTGAACATTTAAATACTGACAGCTCAACACTATCATCACGTGTTTAGGCTGACGTTAGCTTCTCTTCAAGGACATCTTAATAGTTTGCTTGATAATCAGTTGCCTTAGTCTTGTAATATTTTAAAGCCTTTATTATTTTTCAACTCTACAGATGTGCAATAAAATTCACTTCAAAGATTCACTTTTCATTCATAAAGACGACATGGAAAAAAAACAGCAATGTTTTTTTAAAGATAAAAATGACATGAAATGACTGATATAACCAGAAGATGGCAGCAGAGGATCAATCATTGGCTGCAGCTGCCATTTCAACTCCCTAGTTTTTTAAAGACGTCTTGCTTTTCGATTTATTGTAAAATCACTAGTATAATAAATTGTAGTACTTTTACTGCACTGAAGTGTATTGTATAGCAAGTGTAGAGAGTCATTAAGCTCAGACACAAACAGCCTATAGGGTGAATACATTCAATATGAAAATTGTAAATTGTAAAAGCTATTAAATAGTCTATATTTAACCAACACAAACGTATTCCTGCTGAAGTTTTGTTTCTCTGAATTTAGTTTGAATTATTAAATGCACAGCTCTTTTATTGACATCAGCTTGGCAGATGTTTTGTCCGGTTATTACTGTCAATCATAGCAATGACTGCCGCATATTTAGCCGATTTACTTGCGTATTTTTTAAACTGGCGTTTGTCATTCTTGAAACGTATACATGGATGTTTGGTCCTCTTAGACAAACAAAACTTTTTTTCGATTGTGAATGGATTACGTAGAGAAAACGAGCACGCTCCTATTACAGCACAGTACAGCTGACTGGAAATGACTGAGCTGGCTTGTCTAAAACAAGGAAGTAATCTGTGCATATGATCAATTGTGACTTGTTTGATCAGCACTGTTCACATATTATTCTCAGGAGGAAGCACATGTGAAGGAGGTAAGCGACAACAACGCATGCACAATGTTTAAGATGGTATGGCAAGTGTAAACGCATGATTTGGATATAGGTCACAATTGAAAGAACGTGTAAACGGACAGCCAAAAAAAAAAAATATAGGATGTAGGCAACAAATCAGAGTTGAGCATCAAGACCTGCAGTGTAAACAAAGTCTAAGATGTAGGCCTTGTTCTTACCTGGGAGCCCTGGTGGTCCAGGAATGCCTTTAGGACCCACCGCTGTGGGCCCTCTGTCTCCCCTGTCTCCTTGGTCACCTAAAGTAAGGAGAATGCAAAGGTTTTACAGTGTAATATGTACGGATGTAACCACATTATCGATGTTATCAGCAAAACTGTCTCTATAATATTGTGGTAACATGACAATATGAAACGACGGCAAAAAGAATAGTTTTTAAAATATATTTCAACTTATTATACTAACATAAAATATTTTTTTTAAGTAGTGGATCATTATGCTTTGGCACCGCATCTTTCAAACAAACTAAAAGGAAAGCACAATATGGCTTAATCTGTTCAAGTCTGTTTTCGCGGCGTTTCAAAGCAAAGCGCGCATTTCGTTCAGACGATCAGTTTGTGTACGGTGTTTTCCTCACATCTACAATCATGCTAGTAACTTGTTAATCACACTAGAAACATGTTAGCACCATGTTCATCATTAAAATCATGCTAGTAACTTGTTAATTATCCTAGTAATTCGGTAATCATGCTAACAACATGTTAGTAACTAATCATGTTAGAATCATATACTAGTAACTTGTTTATCATGCTAGTAGCACGCTAATGCTAATAACATGTTAGTACCTTGGTACTGATGCTAACAACATGTTAGCAATATGTTAATCATGTTATACTATTAACATGTTAATCATGCTAAGGTTATACTAGTAACTTGCTAATCATGCTAAAAATATGCTAACAACATGTTAATCATGTTAGAATCATGTTCGTAACTTACTAATCATGCTAACAACATGCTAATCATGTTAGAATCATATACTAGTAACTTGTTAATCATGTTAGTAGCATGTTAATGCTAACAACATGTTAGCAACATGCTAATCATGTTATGCTATTAACATGCTAATCATGTTAAAATTATACTAGTAACTTGCTTATCATGCTAGGAATATGCTAACAACATGCTAATCATGTTAGAATCATGCTCGTAACTTGTTAATCATACTAGAAACAGTTTAGCACCATGTTCATCATTAAAATCATGCTAGTAACTTAATTATCCTAGTAATTCGGTAATCATGCTAACAACATGTTAGTAACATGCTAATCATGTTAGAATCATATACTAGTAACTTGTTAATCATGCTAGTAGCACGCTAATGCTAATAACATGTTAGTAACTTGTTACTGATGATAAAAACATGTTATCAACATGCTAATCATGTTATGCTATTAACATGCGAATCATGTTAAAATTATACTAGTAACTTGCTAATCATGCTAGGAAAATGCTAACAACATGCTAATCATGTTAGAATCATGCTCGTAACTTGCTAATTATGTTAATAACGTGCTGGTAACTTGCTAATCATGCTAGGAACATACTAATCATACTAATAAAATGTTAGTAACTTGGTATCGATGGTAACACCATGTTAGCAACATGCTAATCATGTTATGCTATTAACATGCGAATCATGTTAAAATTATACTAGTAACTTGCTAATCATGCTAGGAAAATGCTAACAACATGCTAATCATGTTAGAATCATGCTCATAACTTGCTAATCATGCTAAGAACATGTTAATCGTGCTAATAACATGTTAGTAACTTGGTATTGATGGTAACACCATGCTATTAACATGCTAATCATGTTAAAATTATACTAGTAACTTGTTAATCATGCTAGGAAAATGCTAACAACATGCTAATCATGTTAGTAACTTGATAATCATGCTAATAACACGCTAGTAACTTGGTACTGATCTAACAACAGGCTAATCATGTTATGCTATTAACATGCTAATCATGCTAGTAACTTGATAATCATGCTAATAACATGCTAGTAACTTGGTACTGATACTAACAACATGCTAATCATGTTATGCTATTAACATGCTAATGATGCTAGTAACTTGATAATCATGCTAATAACACGCTAGTAACTTGGTACTGATACTAACAACATGCCAATCATGTTATGCTATTAACATGCTAATGATGCTAGTAACTTGTTAATAATGCTAATAACACACTAGTAACATGGTAATTGTGCTAAAAACATACAAGTAACTTGGTAATCATGGTAACCATATATATATATATATATATATATATATATATATATATATATATATATGGTATATATACACACACATCTTGCTAATCATGCTAGGAACATGTTAATCATTTAATCCATCCAAATGTTCAAACTTCAAACTGATACAGCTAGGCTTTCTCAAGCCAACCTAAAGTTTGTCTATTTAGTTTAGACTGAGACAGTATACCACAAATAAAAAGAGGGTTGAGTCCCCTTTAAAGTTCAGTATAAACATTTTGAAACACCACTGGAATCAGTTACCACATGGGTAAAAGTCCAAAGATATTCAGAGCATTGTTATGATTTTAAATGACATTTTATAACCTGTTTAGGTGGGCTGTGCTGCTGTGGAAGCCACAGACTGGCTTACATCAGTGTCAAAACATATGTACTAAAAACTTATTTAAAGGTATTAGTCTTACAGAGTGAAATTTCAGTCTATTTTCCACTGTCAAGTGCCACAAAGAAACCTCTTTCAACCAGTCACTTTTCTGTTAGTAAATGTGGTAGATCCACTTGACCAAGTGAAAACCGTAATAAAATCTGTGTGGAGAAATCTTTCACCCTCGTGGAAAAAAAAAGCGTATTCCTATTGAAATGACTGGATTTTGGCCATGAAAATTCATCAAACAATAGTAAATGAAACTTGACAAAAATGTACCTGTGGGAACTTTTTTCGCAAGATGCAAAATACTTACCACCATGTATGTTTCGTGACACATTCGATGTGAATTGTCCACTAAAAAAAGCGTTTGTTGAAATGTCCATTGAGTGGCGCTATAACTCTAATCTTTCGTGACGTTTTAAAATAACGCACCATTTGCACTACACCTAAACCTAGCCGATATTTAAGGTCCATTTTCCACTGCCAAACAATGGTAAATGGAACCTGATTCATGCGTAATACGTACTGCCATGTACGTTTTGTGACACATTCGATGTGAAATGTCCACAGAGTGATACTAAAAGTGTGTTCGTTTTTTCCGGGAACAGGTGAATGTACATATGTGACCCTGGACCACAAAACCAGTCATATGGTTAAATTTTACAAAACTGAGATGTATACATCAATAAATAAGCTTTCTATCGCTGTGTGGTTTGTTAGGATAGGACAATATTTGGCTGAGATACATCTATTTGAAAATCGGGTATCTAAGGGTGCAAAAAAATCAAAATACTGAAATCACCTTTAAAGTTCTCCAAATTAAGTTCTTAACAATGCATATTACTAATCAAAAATGACATTTTGATATATTTACAGTAAGAATTTTACAAAAAATCTTCATGGAACATGATCTTTGCTTAATTTCCTAATGATTTTTGGCATAAAAGAAAAATCAATCATTTTGACCCATACCATGTATTTTTGGCTATTGCTACAAATATACCCCAGCGACTTAAGACTGGTTTTGTGGTCCAGGGTCACATATGCTATGTTTTATGTGACGTTGGTTTTGTACATGTCGCCACAGTTCTGACTTGAAATGTCCGTTGAGTAGGGTTGGGTATCGAGAACTGGTTCCAAATTTGCAATAACCGGGTATTCGATAAGACACGTGCATTCTGATTCCACTTAAAGATTCTCGCGTTCGCATTTTAATGTGATTTTTAAATCACACGAAGCGATGCGGGTTCCCGAACTCTGTCCGTTCTAGAACAGTTCCATGCATTTCCACTGCAGAAAAGGTTGTTCCGGCTTGGAACTGACTTCTCTTTCACATTTATTGACCCGTATGCACAAAATACGTCAGCATATCCTCATAAACATAGCGTTTTTTGTCTTGAGTGAACGTAAACGGGTGAGAAAGAAAAAGCAACAGTAACAGTATTTTTAGATCTGTGTTCGGTGTTAAAGAGACAGCCGTCTAATAAATATGCCATTAATCATTCATGTTAATCAAAGAACAAAAGAAAATCATTAACTGACTGAATATCTTTTGTAAATTTAATGAGGATTAATCAATATTTTATTTATGAAAAGAAAACTACGCAGTGTTTTTAAACTTTTGATTTCAATTTCGGTACCTGACATTTCTTCAGGTTTTTTTATTTATGCTATTGCTAATTGATTGGTTTGTTCCTATTTTATTACTTGTCTTTACCAATTTAATGTTTGAAATTTATATTAGTCTAGTTGTTTTTTTCTGTGGTATTTTATTGGTAAAACCATAGGCAAAAGACAAAATAAACATATATGACATCTAAATGTTTGACTTAAAACTTTTCAATAGATTTTTTTTTGATCTTATTGGAATCAGAATTAGAAATCGACATAAATCGGAATGGCTCAGATTCAAATGATACCCAACCCTATCGTTGACATTTTAAAATAACATACCATCTGTACTACACCTAAACCTACCCAATAGTATGCTGTTGGGCTAAAAGCTAATGTAGCGTAAAAATGCAATCGCAAGCATGCAGTTTTGCCTTGTGTTTCAAACTCTCATCTTTTAGCTCTTTCATCAAGAGTCTTGTTTTTCATGGGATTCTTTAAATTTGTTACGTCCGGAAAGCAAAACATATGGAGCTGTAATCATAACTCTGTACAAAAATGCTTACAAGTGCTCATTGTTTTACCGCCTCTAGTGTTCATTTCTGTTGGGAACAGCAGTGATATGTACTTATTCGTATTTTGCATCTTGCGAAAAAGTTCCCACCAGTACGTTTCCATCATGAGGTCAGGTAGGGTAAATGTCGAGTGTTGTCTCTTCTTACCTTTGGGTCCTTTCCTTCCCAAGAGCCCTGGGGGCCCTTTGAGACCGGGCAGTCCTCTGCTTCCAGGATGCCCAGGGAAGCCATTGTCTCCAGCAGGACCTGGAACACCAGGAGGACCAGGAGGACCTGGCAACCCAGTGATGCCTGACTCTGGCCTTGTCAGACTGGCTGCCAACTGGGCAAGTTGTCCTGTGAGGAAACCGGAAATAGCACAACCATTTAGACAAACACCAAAAATGTAAATTTAACGAGTCGAACTTCCATTTGTTTGGATATCAAAATACTGACCATGCAAAACTCTCATGCAGACCTGCTTGATATGTTGATCTGTTGGCGCTCGGCCCTAGAGGAGAATCATGTGGACACTATTAAAATGTTCATATTTCATTCTTTAGATCACACTGAGGTAAAATTCCTGATTAGTCTGCCAACTGTTTAACAAGTTTAGTCCGCAAAATCCAGTTGGAATGACCAAAATAAAACATAAATGTTTCATATAATTAAAGGAACACTCCACTTTTGTTTGGGAATAGGTTCATTCTCCAACTCCCCCCTGAGTAAATAAATTGAGTTTTACCGTTTTGAAATCCATCCATCCGTTCTCCTGTTCTGGCGATATCACTTTTAGCATAGCTTAGCATAGATCATTGAATCCTATTAGACCAAAAGCATCCCGTTCAAAAATTACCAATGAGTTTCGATATTTGTCCTAATTAAAACTTGACTCTTCTGCAGTTATTTCGTGTACTAAGACCGGTGGAAAATGTAAAGATGCGATTTTCTAGGCCAAAGATTAGGAACTACACTCCCATTCTGGCGTAATAGTCAAGGAAGTTTGCTGCCGTAATATGGCCGAAGCAGGCGTAGTAATATCACGCAGCGCCTGAAATTAGTTCCCAGCTAGGGTAGCATTTTCACATGTGCTGCGTGATATTACTGCGCCTGCTTCGGCCATATTGCGGCAGCCAACTTCCTTGACTATTACGCCGGAATGGGAGTGTAGTTCCTAATCTTATCAGCCTAGAAAATCGCAGTTTTACATTTTCCGCCGGTCTTAGTACACGATATAACTACAGAAGAGTCAAGTTTTAAATAGGACAAATATTGAAACTCGTTGGTAATTTTTGAACGCGATGCTATTGGTCTCATAGGATTCAATGATCTATGCTAAGCTATGCTAAAAGTGATATCGCCAGAACAGAAGAACGGCTGAATGGATTTCAAAACGGTAAAACTCAACTTATTAACTGTTGGAGAATGAGCCTATTTCCAAAAAAAGTGGAGTGATCCTTTAAGGTCTCAGTAATAAGGTGATTAAAGGAGGCGTACTTGTCGTCCCTGTCCCCCAGGCAGTCCAGGTACCCCTCTGTCTCCTTGCATGCCTCTTGGGCCAGGCTCTCCGGCTGGGCCCTCGGGTCCATGCTGGCCACGCCCACCCTCTGGTCCTTTATTTCCTGGGTCTCCTGGTTTTCCTGTCTGAACACAACAAATGATAAACACTGATACATTAGGTGGCCACTTTTTCAGGTTTTATGGATTAAGAATACCATTGAGATACTATTATACCTTTTATGAATATTTGGACTTTTTTTTTTTTTTTTTTTTTTTTCAGTATTTTTGTTGTTTTTGTCATTTTATTAATTTTATTTATGTCTCTAGATATGTGTACTTTTTATACAAACTAAATGAAATGAGAATTTTTTTGTATCAGTTAATGTTTGTTTAAATAACAGACATTTTTAAAATGTTTTTAGTTATTTGTAGTTCCAGAAATCCCAACAATAGCATCACTTGTCAAAGCAAACTCACCGATCCTTTCTCGCCTGGCTCTCCCTCATCACCCTGGAAAAATAAATGGACATTGCATTTAGGGTCAGCAAGCGGGTCACGTCATGTGCTTGAATATATAAGCAATACATACGAAGACATTAAAATATGTGTGCTGTTTTTACTTACAACATCTCCTTTTTCTCCAGGTGTTCCCTCTTCACCAGATGGTCCCTAAACAAACATGCATTAGATGCGTTATAACATAGATCTAATTATTTATGTCAAATATTATAAAACTGAAATGCTACATATTGAAAAAATTTAAAATAAAAATGTTGGCTTACTTGTTCTCCTTTTGGACCAGTGAGACCAACAGCGCCCTGAAGAATGATAAAAATAAGCTTTTAATCTTCAATCTTAAACATGATTTTAGTTGGTCATTTTTTTTTTATTAATTTGTAATTGTAAACCTAGATATAATGATCCATAATAAAAAGATTAATGTTATCCTGTATGTAATCCACATACAGCTGAAGTCAAAAACTTTTACATAAACCTTGTAGAATCTGCGAATTGTTAATTATTTGACCAAAATAAGAGGGATTTAACACAAGTTCATGTTGTTTTTTTATTTATTACTGACCTGAATAAGATATTTCACATAAAAGATGTTTACATATAGTCCACAAGATAAAATAATGGTTGAAGTTATAAAAATTACTCAATTGTTCAAAAGTTTGCATACACTTGATTCTTAATACTGTGTTCTTACCTGAATGATTTTTTGTGATAGTTGTTCATTGTTTGTCCTGAACAGTTAAACTGTTCTTCAGAAAAGTCCTTCAGGTCCCACAGATTCTTTGGTTTTTCAGCATTTTTGTGTATTTGGACCCTTTTAACAATGACTGTATGATTTTGAGATCCATCTTTTCACACTGAGGACAACTGAGGGACTCATATGCAACTATTACAGGAGGTTCAAACACTCACTGATGCTCCAGAAGGAAAAACTATGCATTAAGAGCCAGGGGTGTAAACTTTTGAACGGAATGAAGATACATTTTTCTTATTTTGCCTAAATATATATATATTTCATCTAGTACTGCCCTTCAGAAACTACAGAAGATACTTACATGTTCCCCAGAAGACAAAATAAGGGAAATTTACCCTGATCCTCAAATTCAAAACGTTTTTACCCTCCAGGTCCTAATGCATTGTGTTTACTTCTGAAGCATGTTTAGTGTTTAAACCTTCTGTAATAGTTGCATATGAGTCCCTCAGTTGTCCTCAGGTTGAAAATATGGATCTCGAAATCATACAGTCATTGTTAAAAGGGTTCAAATACACAAACATGCTGAAAAACCAACGGATTTGTGCGACCTGAAGGATTTTTCTGAAGAACAGCAGGCAGTTTAAATGTTCAGGTATTTATCTCATGAAGCTCATGAACAATTATCACTAAACAAAAAAAAACACAGCTATGCATCATTCAGGTAACAACACAGTATTAAGAAGTGTATGTAAACTTTCAAACAGGGTCATTTTTATACATTTAACTATTATATTCTCTTATGGATTGGAATGTGAAATATCTTAGTCAGGTCAGTACTAAATAATTAAAAAATAACGTGCATTTTGTATGATCCCTTTTATTTTGTTAAAATAATTTACATTTTGCAGACTCTGCGAGGTGTATGTAAACTTTTGACTTTAACTGTAATTAATAACAGCTTATTTCTCAAATTCTGAAATCCAGAAGCCACATGATCTCACCACTTTACATATTTAATTAAGTCTCATCACAAAAATACAGGAATTAAGCAAAATTTAATTTTCTGTACAAATGCCTTCAGCACTGAAATTTTTTTTTAATCACACTCATTTATCAACAGGAATTTGAAGTAGGGCTGGGTTTTGACACAAATTTCATCATTCGATTTTGATTCACAAGCTTGCGATTCGATTCGATATTGATTATTTTGGATGTATATCATGTACAGTAAATGTCAAATTTTCTCAAGAGAAAGAAATCTCTTGAATAAGGATGTGAAATAGAGATTCAGTGAGAGTCAGTTGGTAATACAATACCATTTTCTAGCTGATTAACGAGTTTATAGTCACTGTATATGTTTTGTTTTTTTCTGAGGTAAATTTGACGTAATGTTACATTGTTTACAAGCTGTTATACTGACGTCTTTTTGCGGTTGAAACACTCATTAAGCGATTACATGAGACAGGATATGGATTTCGGTAAGTTGTACTTCTTTTCACATGCCTTCGGATGTTTATTCATGTGTATTTCGTGCTGAAAATGGTATTTAAGCGGAGGAGACGATCAGTTGAACAGAGGCGCTACACAGCAGGGTTGCCAGGTTTTCACAACAAAACCCACCCAATTGCTACTCAAAACTATACCAAAAGTAACCCAATCGTGTTTCAAGGGGGGTCCCCCGGTAAAAATTGCATTCCAGGGGGTAAAATACACGTTTTGTGGTGGAGTTCCTCTGGTAAAATTTGCACGCCAGTATAAAAAAAGCAAAAACTGTATAAAAGTAGCCCAATTACGCAGGAAAACCACGGACTTGGCAACACTGTGTTACAGAAATCTGTCACTCCATATTAAACAGCGCCGAAACAGTATTTATTGTTTGAATATTGTAATAAAACGGACAGAATTAGAAATCTGAGACTTTGTTTCATATCAAAAAAGTAACAAAGCACAAATCTTACTGCGATTTATTGGATAGGGGGCATGCAAAAAATTTTCGTTCATTAACTGAAAACAGACTAAACTAATCAATTCTTGTGATTTAAGAATGAATATCGTTTCGTAAAAATGAGAATCAATTAAAATCGAGAAATTGATCATTGTTACCCAGCCCTAATTTAAAGGCCAAGTTCTTTAGAACTTCCGCATAATGATAAGCAGATCGTAAACTTCCGCTGAAGTTCGTATATGTGCTACATATAGGTGGACACTTTTGAGACTCCTCTACTGCCTCGTTCTTATCAGAAACTGAGAAAAATAATAATTGCAACATCATAAAATGACAGCGTCATGAACTTTCAGTTTCATATTATTTAACAACATTTTGGCTAACATTAGCTAGCTAGCGACACTTCTCTTCAAGGACATCTTAATGATAATCAATGATAATCAGTAACTTGCCTTCATAGTCATGAACACATTATAAAATCTTGTAATATTTTAAAGCCTTTATTAATTTTCAACTCCACAGCTGTGCAATAAAATTCAGTTCAAAGATTCACTTTTCATTCATAAAAACGACATGGAAAAAAATTTCTTTTCACAGAAAACGTCTTTTTTAAAGATGGAAATAACATAAAATTACCCGTATAACCAAAAGATGGCAGCAGAGGATCAATCATTGGCTGCAGCTGCCATTTCAACGCCCTAGTTTTGTCAAGACACCTTGCTTTTCAATTTATTATAAAATGACTAGCATAAATTGTAGTACTTTTACCGCACTGAAGTATATAAGTATAGCAAGTCCAGAAAGTCATTAGCCTAAGCTCAGACACAAACAGCCTATAAGGGTGAATTATTTAAATACTTTTATATAGTTCACTACAAATTAAATAAGTTAAATATTAATGGTATAAGAATTAAATAATGCACTCAGTATGAATCGATATGAATTTGAAATATTTTATATAATTTAATAACTACATCTTTTAAGCTTTATCTTGAACTGTGAAAGCTATTAAATAGCCTATATTTAACCAACACAAACCTGTTACTGCTGTAGTTTTGTTCCTCTGAATTTAGTCTGAATCATTTAATGCACAGCTCTTTTTTTGACATCAGCTTGTCAGACGTTTCGTCCGGTTATTACTGTCAATCATAGCAATGACTTACGCATATTTAGACGATTTAATCGTGTATTTTTTAAACTGGTGTTTGTCATTCTTGAAACATATAATGGACATTTGGTCCTCTTAGACAAACAAAACTTTTCTTCAATTGAGAAAGTATTACGTAGAGAAAATGAGCAAAGTACACTCCAATTACGGCACAGTACAGTTGACCGGAAATGACTGAGCTGGCTTGTCTAAACAAGGAAGTAATCCGTGCATATGGTCAATTGCATTATAGGATGCAATACCAAGTACTTTTGCTGCATACTGGACATTCTAGCCATTTTGGGAGGTCATTTAAATGTATTTCTATGCATGCTTACATTTTCATGCTCTGTGCAGTATAGTAAAATAGTGTTAAATAGAGTGTTATAGTAGTAAGTTTTTTTAATCATAGACAACCTTATTGATGTATAAAATATATGATTATTAAATATATGATTTAATAAATTCTTTTGTATCTTGAATTGTCAATTTCTGCTTTTGAAATCCTACCCTGTCGCCTTTCTGCCCGATGAAGCCAGCAGGCCCTGGAAGACCAGGAAGGCCCGGATCTCCTTTAGCCCCCTGTAAAATACAAAAACACACAGACGCACAGAAATAAATACAAATTCATGAACACTACACGGCCTGTGCCTGTAGCTGCTTCACAAACCACATCTGCCCTAAAAAAACACAGTCGGCAGCTCAGTGAGCAGGCTGCTGGCGCGGCACCTCTTAGGTGTGTGGATGGATGTGAACTATGATTAAGCCTGATGCCCTTCGCTGGCTGCTTGAAGGAATTCCTGCAAGACAGAGGGCTCATTCAGCCCCCCGTCCTGCTCTGAATATCCCCTTACCAAAGAAAATACCCCCAGCTACTAGGCCTCAATAACAACAGGCTATTCATGCCCTTACCAGCCGATTACTGTACTAAAGCTCACCGAAGCTTTCTAAGGAGATTGCATTACAGTTTGAAGCACTATTAAGCTCCTCAGCATAGGAGTAAGCACACAGGACAGGAATCTGAGAAGTAAGACCAAGTGAAACATGTTTCTGATTGTGTTCGATTTGTTGGGGAACATCTAGACAGTGTTGTAGTACAGCTACGCAAGTTTAGCGGTAATAAGTGAGTCACAAGGTCCCAATATTGTTCCCTCTTTGTTATTTTTTAAGTCAAGACACTACTAGCAAAAACTGTTTTTTCATGCACTGGTCAATTTAGAGATTTTAGGTTGCTTTTCATAATGCATTGTTCATGAATAGTGGAAAGTGTTTATTTTACTCAACTTTACATATTTGCATCTGTAGATTTGAGTTATAATACATATATCTAAAGGCAATTTTCTTTCAATTTTTTTTTCAGTAGAACTAACATTTATCAACTCTAGTGAGCAAAAAAGAACTAAAATATTTTTGAAAAACATTTATTTCGCACTACTTTAAATAAATTTACATATTTTAAATTTACTTAAAGTTACTTTTAAAAGTAATGCATTACAATATTGAGTTACTCCCTAAAAAGTAACTAATTACATTAGTTACTTTTTATGGAAAGTGACGATATGGAAATGTGTTACGTTACTTTTGCATTACTTTTTAAATCTGGGCAGGGCTTGTTTGTTTGTTTTTAATATAAAAAGTTCTATTTTTGGCCAATGTAAAAGCCTTTTTACACCAAAAGCCTCAGGCTTAGAGAAAAGTAAATTCACATCTGTACAGTAGACCGCAGAAGAAAAAGATTTCTCTCAACATGGGGACAGGAGAGCTTTTAATCAATAAATGGGGGGGGGGGGGTAATTGGCATTACTTATTTGAAAAAGTAACTCAGATATTTTCCTGTCAATTAAAAAGTAATGCGTTTCTTTACTAGTTACTAAGTTACTAGATTAAAAAGTAATTTTATTACGTAACTTGCATTACTTGTAATGCATTTCACTAAAGATACTAAGTATATTTGATTGTGCTAAACTATTGCAAGTATACTTCAGGTACACTTTAAATATATTGCATTTAAAGACAATCTATATTAATTATGATATTACAACACATTTTAGGCATAATATTAAGATATGTGCATTGTGCAATGAAGAAATACTCCAAATAATTTTTTTTAAATGTGATTTATTCCTGTGATCTAAGTTGAATTTTCAGCATCATTACTGCAGTCTTCAGTGTCACATGATCCTTCAGAAATCATTCTAATATGCTGATTCGCTGTTCAAGAAACATTTTTATTATTATTATTATTATTATTATCAATATTTAAAACAGTTGAGTACATTTTTTCAGTATTCTTTGATGAATAGAAAGATCCAAAGATCAGCATTTCTCTGAAATAAAAAGCTTTTGTAACATTATACACAATACCATTCATGCTTCAAATTAATCAAAAGTGTTGATAAAGACATTTATAATGTTATATTTCAGAGAAATACTGGTCTTCTGAACTTTCTAATCATCAAAGAAACCAGAAAAATTCTAACCAGCTGTTTTCAACAAAATAATAATAAAAATATTTTTGAGCAGCAAATCAGAATATTAGAATGATTTCTAAAGGATCATGTGACTGGAGTAATGATGCTAAAAATTCAGCTTTGAAATCACAGAAATAAATGACATTTTAAAATATATTCAAATAGAGAACTGTTATTTTAAATAGTAAAAATATTTCAAAATGTTACTGTTTTTGCTGTATTTTGGATCAAATAAATGCAGGCTTGGTGAGCAAAAGAGACCTATTTGAAAACATTAAAAATCTTACTGTGGTAGGTGTATGCAGATTTAATCATATCTATATTCTGAAGGTTTTTACTGAGAGGTTCATATATCATTTTGATTTTATTCAAATTTGTACTACTAAAAACATGGTGAAAATGTATATTTTTCCGTCAGATAATAAAGTGATAAAAAAGAATTTTGAACCTGGTGAATTTTGGGTGTCAAATTTTGTCACTACATAATTCAGAATAAACTGAATAGAATAGAACAGACATATTTTTCACAATTTTTGAGGGAATAAAATGTATAAAAATCAAGCTAATTATATATAAACAAATCCCTCTGTAAAAACCTTCAGAATATAGACAGGAATAAAAATGTAAAGTTTGGTGCGTGTAAGTGCTACTGAAGTGGAGAGTTATGGCTCAGTGTAGAAAAAACTCATTTTGAGAAAACGCCTTTATAGATATGGATTGTAATTGAAATCTATTGAAAGAAATAGATAAAGTGCAATAAAAGAGACACTTAACAGTGTCTTTTGGATGTTTTCTTTACACTAGTCTTTTTGAAAAACTAAAATGCCTCAAACAATTCGTCTCCCCTTAGCTGAATTGTGGTTTCTGATAACTCACCCTCGCACCTGGGATGCCTGCAGGCCCATCAGGACCTCTCACTCCTCTCTCACCCTAGAGAAAAAGAAAGAACATTATAGAAGTGACACATTTCTTAACATGACACTATATGATGTAAGAGGAAATATACTCACTGGCCCACCTCTTCGTCCGACTGGTCCCACCTCTCCCTGCTCGCCACGTTCACCCTGAAATCAAAATGTCAGAAGATGTTCATCCATCCACATGGGCCTTTAAGCTGTGGTGAACAAATGGATAAATGTGACTCACTGTTTTTCCATTATTTCCAATCAGACCTGCCACACCTGGATCACCAGTACTTCCCTGGAACAAAGACAAAACAGGTTATCTTTGCAGCTAATGGACACTAAAGATGCATCGGTTAACCAGGCGTCATTTAATTTGATGCAGACTTGCTGAATGAAGGTATTTAAAGGGGTCATCGGATGCAAAACTCGCTTTTACATGATGTTTGAACATTAATGTGTTGGCAGTTTGTGTACACAACCACCCTACAAAGATAAAAATCTACCCAGTGGTATTTTTTTTAATCTTTAAAAGTAGTTTCCATTGTTAAAATCAGGTCATTCACAGCCTTATGTTAATGTGACGACACACAGACAGAGGCCACTCCCACGATAGTTGATTGACATGAGCGCCTTACCTTAGACCCGCCCTCACCGAGCTGAAACAGTCCAATCGCCATTGTGTGACTCAGGTGCAGGGGAAGACAAGAATGTCTCAGATTGAGCGATTGAGGTGTTCTGTTGTTGGATGTGATAATAAACATAGCAGTCTAATTTACTCCTGACATCTGAGCCGCTGAAGACACAGAGGATAACGTTACTTTCGTTTTTGAAAGGAAAGTGCCGATCCCGATCTACATATGCGTCTATGTTCGTGTGAATCATTCGTGATGCAGCTTCACCCACAGCAGAAGTGAGTAAAAGGGTTTTTTATGCATCTTTACAAATGGCCTTTATTAATAATGTGCTTGTTGGCATGTTTCACCACTAAATGCGGCTAAAGTAAACATCACGTCTCATCATCCCAGGCAGAGAGGGGCGGGGCGAGCAGAGATGATTTGCATTTAAAGGAACATGCAATAAAATGAGTTGAGTTTTTGTAGAGCGGATTTTGACAAGGTAAAAGGGTGTTTTTTTTCACTACTATTGAGAATTTTTAACCAAAGTACAGTACAGACCAAAAGTTTGGACACGCCTTCTCATTCAGGTGTGTCCAAACTTTTGGTCTGTACTGTAGATATGAATTCAGCTGAAAACACTTGTGAAAAAATATCTTTCAGGTGGTCAAATAGCAAATAGCAAAAAGTGGAGCACTGCAGCCACCTACTGGTAAAAGTTATTTGTAGTTTTTTTTTTTTTGCTTTTAAAACTGGATTTTCCAAAAGACAGGCAAAAATCTTACACTAAACCATGTGAAATTATCCATGTTATCCCATGAATTAAAGTTGTAAATGTGGGTCTTTTATAAAGTGAATTTTACATTAAAGAGCAGTTTTTGTATAAAAACCCATTTAAAAAAATGTCTATTTATTAATTTATATATATTTAAAAAATATCACTAACCCACTGAAAACTGCACAAATAAAGTAAAAACTTTAATAAAAATATACAGTACAGACTGAATGTGAATGAGAAGGTGTGTCCAAACTTTTGGTCTGTACTGTATATCCAAGACTTTTTATTAAGACCCTAAAGAATCATATGAACTTGTGGAAAATGGGCATCCGATGACCCCTTTAAAGAACGAAAACACACTAACAATTCACATATGAATGACCTACTTTTGCACCCATGTGGCCTTTAGCTCCTGGAATGCCTGGCAAACCCTGAACGAGAAGAAATGATCAAAAATGCAAGCAATTCCCAGTCATCTTACAAGAAGATATTACTGCATACTTTTGGCATATCAAACATGGGTTAAAGGTCATACGCACTGGAAATCCCTGAAGTCCAGCATCACCAGGTGAGCCAACTTTCCCAGGAAGACCCTAAAACAATATGACAATAAAAATCACTTCACTACTGAAAATGTCAAGCGATTTTTCTCTGCATGTATGAATTTAAGTCACAACCTTCACTCCAGGGAGTCCTGGAATACCATCACGAGCATCCACCGCAGGCAAACCCTACATCACAAAAATGTTAAATTTAAAATAAGATATAATAAGTCACTTTAGAATAACACAATATGGAACAGCACAGGTAACTTACAGGCTCTCCTTTCGGTCCAGGTAAACCCATAAGTCCCTGCAACCCTTGAGGTCCCTAGAAAGAAGAAGCCAAAATAGAAATATAAAACATAGCAAGCTTGCTGAATATGTGTGTGACTATGAAGTTGAAGAATATGTGTTGAGTATGAAGACTTACCTGAGATCCTTTTGGTCCAGTCTCACCTACTTTTCCTCTTTGACCCCGATCACCCTTTAAAAATGAAACACAGTACAAATCTATATGTGTTCATCAACAAAAACAAATCAAGCAACAGCTTGTTATGTAACTTTAAAAAAGATTACGTACAGATAACATTAACATCTATGTAAATGAATGTGAAAGATTCAATTACAGATGCAAAAACGTATTTGGTTTTGATTTTGCCACTTACAGGAGCGCCCTGAATACCCTGAGGTCCCAGACCGCCAACGTTCCCACGAGGTCCCTAATGGAGAAGCAATTACATTTGGTCATTTCAAAAGCTATCTTTGTTGTTGTTTAAATATGAAGCCCTGTTGACCCTCACCCTGTCGCCTTTAGAGCCCATCATCCCTGTGATTCCTCTGAGACCATGTGGACCCTATTATAACAAAGCAAGCACACAAAGATATGTCAAGTGACAGTTCACTAACATCTGACATAAACAAAGGACATTAGATAAATAATGTCTTTTTTACAGGAAGTCCTTGTGATCCTTGCTCTCCAGGTGCTCCCTGGTCTCCTTCTTCACCCTGTAAGATGTAAACGAAAAGCAACAAAATTACAAACCCAGAAATGATCTTCGTACCTTGGCTAGCTTAATTAGTCTAACAATTATGTTGTGCTAATTATTTATGCAACTGTCACCTTATGTCCTTGTCTTCCTGGTTCACCTGATTCACCTTTGACACCTTTGTGGCCCTAAAGATGAACAAAACAACAGAATGAACAATAGTTGTTTGAGCATCCAGGAAATGTGAATGAATTGAATTAAATATAATTTAAAAGTTACCTTCATGCCTGGAAGACCTGTGTAACCATTTAGGCCAGAAGTACAGGCATTTGGACACTGAGAAACATAACAAAGACAGATTAATTCGCAGAAACATTGATGCATAAGGTGATTCTTCAGTTAAGATTCTATTCTATAACTATTTCATACTTTTTCATCTTATTTAAAACATTTACATGTCACCTTTCATGAAAGTCATTTTTTGTATAAAGAGTAATGATTTTTAAATATTGTTCATGATGAAAATGCCATTTTTTACTTTTGTTTTTGAGAAAATATAAGCCTTGGATTTTCTAACAGCAGGTTAGCTAAAAGTCAAATACCATTGAATTTATAAAAGTAAATGCATTGTGTCTGTAAAATATCAAATATTAACTGGCAATTCCATAATAACCATCTATAATAGGAATATTTTTTTTTGGGGGGGGGGGGGGGGGGGTGGTAAAAAACAAAACAAAAAGCACTCAATTGTCCAAAATGCATGGGGATAGTCAGTAGGGAACAATGAATTTAATATTTTTAATACTCTTTTTTTTAGGAAAAATATCTATTTGAATTATTAAAATCCTTTAAGAATTATTGGGAGTGGGGGAAGAATCACCCATAAATAAATTCAGACTAAATCAACTCAGCATAGAGTGTAAGAGTCCTAACATTTGATGAGTTTCGTGTAGAGAAAGCAACCAAGAAACTGAATTATACAAAATCACAATAAACCTGAACAAATATAGCACCTCAAATACTTGTTGTTAATTGTTTACAGAAGACTAGAATCAGAAATATGAAGAGCAAATGCAAGATTTAGTGCAAAGGTAACCAGATATGAGATTTGAGGATACATACCAGCTCCTTACCATCCCAGACTCCAGGAGGACCCTGTGGACAGAAGGAATATAGTTTACCAACACTGTTTTAGAACCATTTATGAATTCAGGATATCAGTGAATGATCATAAAGATCTAAACATTAATTTTACACTTACTCTGGGCCCTGCCAGTCCGGCCGCACCAACAGGACCTCTTGGTCCACGACTTCCCTTTACAGCAGAACCAAAGACTCAAATTTATTATTCAGCTTTTTAAATTGTTTTTTGGTTGCTTAAAGGAACACTCCACTTTTTTTGGAAATAGGCTCATTCTCCAACTCCCCCCGAGTTAATAAATTGATTTTTACCGTTTTGAAATCCATTCAGCCGTTCTCCTGTTCTGGCGATATCACTTTTAGCATAGCTTAGCATAGATCATTGAATCCTATGAGACCAATAGCATCACGTTCAAAAATGACCAACGAGTTTCGATATTTGTCCTATTTAAAACTTGACTCTTCTGCAGTTATATCGTGTACTAAGACCGGTGGAAATGCAAAGCTTCAATTTTCTAGGCTGATAAGATTAGGAACTACACTTCCATTCCGGAGTAATAGTCAAGGATATAACTACAGAAGAGTCAAGTTTTAAATAGGACAAATACCGAAACTCGTTGGTCATTTTTGAACGTGATGCTACTGGTCTAATAGGATTCAATGATCTATGCTAAGCTATGCTAAAAGTGATAACGCCAGAACAGGAGAATGGCTGAATAGATTTAAAAACGGTAAAACTCAACTTATTAAATCAGGGGGAGTTGGAGAATGAGCCTATTTCAAAAAAAAAGTGGAGTGTTCCTTTAAGGTGTTTAATAGAATAACATTACATACAGGAGGTCCAACTTTGCCCAGTTCTCCAGGTAATCCATCTTCTCCATCAGCACCCTTCAGTAAAAAAGAAAACAATTAAAGAGCCTACTCTTGAATAACAAGAGAATAATGCGTCAACAAATTCCTCCAAAAAAATAAATATTAATAAAATGCACTCACAGCTTCACCATCCTCTCCAATGCCCTGTTAAAAAAGAAACAGATGTGCAATGATATAAAATTACATCACATTATGGACTAAAAGGTCAATGACCTGCACTTTATCAAATGACCTAATGCTGGCAACAGCTCAAAGTGCATAGCCATCTTATAATGGATGGTCACTGTTCATGTATAATAACAAACTAACTGGACATAAAGCATCTCTATTAAAGTTTCATTATTCTAGCAGTGCACTACAAATACAAGCGACAAATATGTTTCAATCATTGTGAAGAAAATCTGAATCATTTACTTACAGGGGCTCCCCTTGATCCCGGCTCACCCGGTTCACCCTAATAAAGAATAAACATCAAACCAGAGGCTTTTTAAAGCAAACTTTAATAATTTAAAGTTAATTCTACAACTTATTATTCAAATGAAGCATCAGCAATAATACAATACAGCCATTCGCAATAAAGAGCTAATACATTAAAGCCCATTGTTTATGTGCACTTTCACTTATTATTATTATTAATAAAGGCCCAGATATACTTAATACCTAAGAACGAACTGATGTGACGTAATTTCGAACAAAGTCCGGCTAAAACAAAGTTAGTTTTGTGTTTGTTTTGGGAGCTCACTGATGACAAGAACAAACTGATGTGACTTCATTTTGAACAAAATCCAGTCAAAACTAAGTTGGTTTTGTGTTTGTTTTTCGAGTTCAGGCCCCGATATACTTCAAGCTAAAGCGAACAATGAACTGATGTGACATCATTTTGAACATATACCGGCCAAAACGAAGTTCATTTTGTGAGTTCAGGCTCTGATATACTTCAAGCAAAATCGAAGAATGATCTGATTTAACCTAATTTTGAAGTTCAAACTTGTTGACGCCAAAACAACGTTTGTTTTGGGATTTCAGGCCCCCGATATACTTCAAGCTAAATTGAAAAACAAACTAATGTGATATAATTTCGAAGTTCGTAAGTTTGAAGTTGTTGATGCCAAAACGAAATTTGTTTTGGAAGTTCAGGCCCCAAAATACTTTAAGGAAAATCGAAGAATAAACTGGTGTGACGTCATTTTGAAGTTCAAAATTGTTGGCGCCAAAACAAAGTTCGTTTGGTGTTTGTTTTGAGAGTTCCGGCCCCGATTTACTTCAAGCAAAATCGAAGAACGAACTGATGTGACCTCATTTTAAAATTCGACGTTGTTGATGTCAAAAAGGAAGTTCATTTTGTGAGTTCAGGCCCTAATATACTTCAAGCGAAAATCAAAGAACAAACTGATGTGACCTCATTTTGAACAAAATCCAGCCAAAACAAAGTTCGTTTTGTGTTTGTTTTGGGATTTCAGGCCCCGATACACTTCAAGCTAAATTGAGAAACAAACTAATGTGATGTAATTTCGAAGTTCGTAAGTTTGAAGTTTTTGATGCCAAAACGAAATTTGTTTTGGAAGTTCAGGCCCCAAAATACTTTAAGGAAAATCGAAGAATAAACTGGTGTGATGTCATTTTGAAGTTCAAAATTGTTGGCGCCAAAACAAAGTTCGTTTGGTGTTTGTTTTGAGAGTTCAGGCCCCGATTTACTTCAAGCAAAATCGAAGAACGAACTGATGTGACCTCATTTTAAAATTCGACGTTGTTGATGTCAAAAAGGAAGTTCATTTTGTGAGTTCAGGCCCTAATATACTTCAAGCGAAAATCAAAGAACAAACTGATGTGACCTCATTTTGAACAAAATCCAGCCAAAACAAAGTTCGTTTTGTGTTTGTTTTGGGATTTCAGGCCCCGATACACTTCAAGCTAAATTGAGAAACAAACTAATGTGATGTAATTTCGAAGTTCGTAAGTTTGAAGTTTTTGATGCCAAAACGAAATTTGTTTTGGAAGTTCAGGCCCCAAAATACTTTAAGAAAAATCGAAGAATAAACTGGTGTGATGTCATTTTGAAGTTCGAAATTGTTGGTGCCAAAACAAAGTTTGTTTGGTGTTTGTTTTGAGAGTTCAGGCCCCAATACTGCCCTACAAAGCAAAAAGGCAGTAACTACGCCGAGTGCAGAACTGAGAAAAATTACTTTAAAGTTATCCTGTCATCCAGCCTGTTATCCAATGTTAAAACCATGAGGATGCCGCGAAATCACACACATTTGAGATAAGATATTTTGTCACAAAGGATGCCTTGAATGTCATGAAAATGATAATAACTCATTTTTGACCAAAAATGCAGTTACTGCCTTTTTGCTTTGTAGGGAAGAATATACTTCAAGCAAAATTGAAGAACAAACTGATCAAATTTGTCTTGGAAGTTCAGGCCCCAAAATACTTTAAGCAGAATCGAAGAACAAACTGGTGTGACGTCATTTCAAATTTCGAAGTTGTTGACGCCAAAACTAAATTCGTTTTGTATTTGTTTTGGGAGTTCAGGCCCTGATATAGCTAAATTGAAGATTGAACTGACGTGATGTAATTTTGAACAAAATCCAGCCAAAATGAAGATCAATTTGTGTTAATTTGTGAGTTCAGGCCCCGATATACTTCAAGCGAAATCAAGTAAAAAACTAATGTCATTTTGAAACTTAAAATTGTTGATGCCAAAACAAAGTTCATTTTGTGTTTGTTTGGGAGTTCAGGCCCTGATATAATTCAAGTAAAATCGAAGAATGAACTGATGTGACGTCATTTTGAAGTTCGAAGTTGTTGATGCCAAAATGAAGGCCCTGATATACTTCAAGCTAAATCAAAGAACAAACTGATGTAATGTCATTTTGAACAAAATCCGGTCAAAACGAAGTTCGTTTAGTGTTTGTTTTGGGAGTTCAGGCCCTGATATACTTAAAGAGAAATCGACGAACGAACTGATGTGATGTAATTATGAACAAAATCTTGCCAAAAAGAAGTTAATTTTGGGAGTTCAGGCCCTGATATACTTTATATGAAATTGAATAACAAACTGATGTGACGTCATTTTGAAGTTCAAAGTTGTTGATGGCAAAATTATGTTAGTTTTGTGTTTGTTTTGTGTGTTCAGGCGCCAATATACTTCAAGTGAAATCAAAGAACAAACTTATGTGATGTAATTTTGAACAAAATCTGGCCGAAACAAAATTCTTTTGTGTTTGTTTTGGGAGTTCAGGCCCCGATATACTTAAAGAGAAATCGAAGAACAAACTGATGTGATGTAATTATAAACAAAATCCTGCCAAAAAGAATTTAGTTAACAAACTGATGTCACATCATTTTGAAGTTCAAAGTTGTTAACGGCAAAACAAAGTTAATTTTGTGTATGTTTTGGGAGCTCAGGCCCCAATATACTTTATATGAAATCAAATAACAAGCTGATATGATGTCATTTTAAATAAGATCCGGCCGAATTCCTTTAGTGTTAAAAGTTCCTTTAGTGTTCGTTTTGAGAGTTCTTGCCTGATATACATCAAGCGAAATTGAAGAACAGACTAATGTGACGTCATTTTGAAATTTAAAGTTGTTCGAATTTGTTTTGGGAGTTTAAGCCTTGATATACTTCATTCGAAAAAATTAACTGATGTGACGTTATTTTGAAGTTCAGAGTTACTGACGCCAAAACAAAGTAATTTTGAAATTCATAGTTGCCAAAACTAAGTTTGTTTTGTGAGTGGAACTGATTAAGTTTAAACTTACTTTTGGTCCAGGAGGGCCAACAGGGCCAGTGTCACCACGGGGTCCAGTCAAGCCCTTAGAAAGACACAAATATATATGAACATGGACTTTTTACTTCACTGCAGATCAAATGTCTGTTACTTTATTCACTCATCTGAAAATAGCTGAACTCACAGTAATGTGGCCCTTTTTTAAACCAATCAGAAATGACATCTACTAATCCCCTGACTTTGACAAGTAGCAAACCCCGCCCACATTTTCTCTAATATAATACAGTGAACCGAAGCAGGAACCTGTATTCAACACAGGAAAACAGAAAACATATCTATATCTATAAATGAGAGCCACCCCAAAAAACATAGTTGATATTTTCATTTTAATATACCATTATGCATATATAATGATAAAGAATTATTTTGTAACTTATTTGCATCAGTAATAATAAAATACAGCTATTCATTAAAAAAAACTGCCTACAATATATATTATTATTGTTATCTACTTCATATATTGTGGATTTGGTATAATTAAAAGGGTTTTTGTACAAAGCAATGCCAACATGATAAGCTCATAATTCAACCAAACATCCAACATCTTTATAAATATTTATTTTTTAAAATAATGTTACTCTGCAAAAAATAAATAAATAAATAAATAAATGAATAAATAAATAAATTATCAGTAATATTTGTCTTGTTTTCAAGGAAAACCTATTTAAATGTCCTTTAAGGAAGATAAACAAGATAAATCTACTTTAAAAGCAAAATAAGGTAATGCATTAAACAAGAAAATATATTTGCCAGGAGTGTATAAAAATTTACTTAATTCATGATATAATCTCTGGAAGTAGAATTATAGAGCTCATGAAAGCCACAAAGGAGTTGGTGTACTTTGGCTCCTGTGGCTCCGTAGTTATACAAAAAGGCCTCTGTCTCCATCAGGAAGCCAATATGGGGCTCTCTCCGCTTTCTCTTTCCTCTCCTCTCCGGTTAGTTTTTTTTCCATCCAGGAGCTTTTTTTTCACTCAGACCTCTCCAATGCAAACTACACTCACAGGCTCTGATGCTGCAAGTGTTACTTAGAAAAGAAAAGCTGATTTTATCTAGGTTTCTAGACCTTTGCAAAAATAAAGAACAAGACTCACATCCGCTCCAGGCTTTCCTGGAAGGCCATTTAATCCATCCTTGCCGTTGTCCCCATCAAGGCCCTGCCGAATTCATCAGATTAATGGATTGGGGCACATCATTTCAGCTACGCAAAACTAATTTTATGTTCTGAAAAAGATAAATACTTACTGGGGGGCCAACTGGGCCAGGACCAGGTCCCCTATCACCCTAAAGTCATAGAAAAGATGAACGGAATGACAATAAAAGTCCTTATTCGACGCTACAAACATATTTTGTGTTTAGAATGCAAGCTGAGAAATCAAATTTGAAAAGATAAAATGATATGTGACTCACATCAATGCCATCGACACCAGAAAACCCAGGAAGCCCTGGAGGTCCAGGTGGCCCTCTTGGACCAACTGGCCCCCTCTAAATAAAACAATAATAATAATACATTAATAAAACATTGCTTGCTCAAAATTGATCCTGAAATCTCAATAGTTTAGTCTTCAGAACAATGGAGTCATTGTAGGTGTGACTGATGCTATGGTTAGAGGTGACACACTGGCTCTTTTTTTTATCCTGGGAAAGTGATAACAGCTGTGCACACCTGGACCAATTTACTGAAAATAACTTCCATATGCCAAGCCATGTTCTGACTTTCAGGTACTTGCAAATTCAGACAGATTTAATGAAGAAACTTCATCAATTAACAAGAAATATACTTCATACAGTTCAGAAATGTGCATATGTTTGGTGCTTCAGCACATATTATTTAATATTGTCTCGTCCAAACACATTCCTTTTCTGTCTCTCTCTCTCTCTTTGGCTTTGTATTTTAGAATTAGATATTTTAAAAAGCATACAGTGATTTCAAACCCACACACACACACACACACACACACACACACACACACACACACACACACACACACACAGTCTGTCTTTAATGCAAAAAGAGAGCTGTTGTTTCCTACCTGTGCAGAGATGATCAGGACTAACTGCAGTAAAATTAGCAGCAGAGACGCGCGGAGAGTCCCTGCGTGCGCCATAGTCACCCTGATGACTAAAAGGAGGCAAGATAGTCCTTTTTGGGAGATTTGTTGGGGTTCACGGGTTTTCAGTCAATATTCCCCAACTAAACCTCCACACCATCTACCAGTCTCTCGATGTAGTATTAAAAAGTTATGTTTATTCATGAGCTGCGCTGGGAGCTGGGATGTGATTGGATAGGAGTTCAAAAGGTTTGCGTAAAAAGGGCGTGGCTTCGGCTCCGCTACCTGCTGTGGGTGCCGCACGTAAACAATACATCCTGTCACTGGTCAAATTTATAGCTGATTTATTGTTAATACATTTTATTTTTTATACCAGCCTGTCAGTATTTTAAACGTACAGGTTCGTACAAAAATTAAAAATGGTAACAACCGTCTCCGCCAAAAATAATTAAATAAATTTCAGTTTTTTTTACACTACCAGTCAAAAGTTTTTGAACAGACTTTTAATGTAAATTATTAAGTGATTCGCTTCTGCTCATCAAGCCTGCATTTATTTAATCCAAAATACAGCTAAAGCAGTAATATTGTGAACGATTTGTACTATTTAAAATAAATGCGTTCTATTTGAATATATTTTAAAATGTAATAACATTTTAAGCATCATTACTGGAGTCTTCCGTGTCACGTGATCCTTCAGAAATCATTCTAATATGCTGATTTGCTCTTCAAGAAACATTTTTTATTATTATTATCAATATTTAAAACAGTTGAATACATTCATTTCAGGATTTTTTGATGACTAGAAAGATCCAAAGATTTATCTGAAATAGCTTTTGTAACATTTTACATTTTTCAAACACTTTTGTTTATTTATTTATTCATTTTTGTGGAAAGAATTTATGGAAAGTAATACTTTTATTTAGCAAGGATGATTTCAATTGATCAAAAGTGAAGATAAAGGCATTCATAATGTTACAAAAGATAAATGCTGCTATTCTGAACTTTCTATTCATCAAAGAAACCTGAAAAAAGATTTACTCAGCTGTTTTTAATCTAATAATAATAATAAATGCTTTTTACGCAACAAACCAGAATATTACAACGATTTCTGAAGGATCATGTGACTGGAGTAATGATGCTAAATATTGAGCTTTGAAATCACAGGAATAAATTACATTTTAAAATATATTCAAACAGAAAACAGTTATTTTAAATAGTAAAAATATTTCAAATTTTACTATTTTTGCAGGCTTGGTGAGCAGAAGAGACTTCTTTAAAAAAAAAAACATTAAAAACCTTACTATTCAAAAACTTTTGACTTGTAGTGTAAGTTTTGATGATCAATCAATAAATAAAATAAATAAATAAATAAATACATTATATATATCATATATAACATATGTGACCCTGGACCACAAAACCAGTCGTAAATAGCATGGGTTTATTTGTAGCAACAGCCAACAATACATTGTATGGGTCAAAATTATTGATTTTTCTTTTATGCCAAACATTATTAGGATATGAAGTAAAGATCATGTTACATGAAAATATTTTTTCGTATATAATTTTTAGTAATATGCATTGCTAAGAACTTCATCTGAACCACTTTAAAGGTGATTTTCTTAAGATTTTGATTTTTTTTTTTTTTTTTTTTCAGATTTTTTTCCCCAGATTTTCAGATAGGCCTAGTTGTATCTTGGCCAAATATTGTCCTATCCTAACAAACCATACATCAATGGAAAGCTTATTTATTCAACTTTTAGAGTGGTTTTGTAGTCCAGGGTCACATATTGTAGTTAATGAAGTTTAAAGTAAAATCATCAGAGGTCTCCCATACACCAGGGGGCGTTTTAGTCTGTCATTGACACGCTTTCTTGTTCTAGCATCTTTGTATTTTGAAAACGCAACCGCCGCCGTTGTCCTGGTACTGAAGACAACAGCTGACAAACCTGACCATTTAAAAGTGAGTAAAAATAGAAGGAAAAATATTGTACTTTAAATGTTTCCTATGTTTTCTTTTTATATGTTGCCACAACAGCCTTCTTATTTCTATACCATGAACGCTGCTTTCAGTGAGGAAGTGTAAAGAAATATTTTGTCGAGCTTTGTTTACACTCAGCAGATTGAGAACATACGACGTATTTGACTAATATCGAGTATGTTTATTTTGTACGTAAAAGATGGAGAGTCTAGACTTTTCTGAAGAGGAGATCCAGCAGCAGTTGTCTGCACTTGGTTACAGAAATATTCCTAAAGAAAGACTGCGGGAATTCAAGAGAGGTGGGATCATTTTTTTAACAGTTTCAGTCTCAACAGTGTAACGTTATTTTGTGTATTTTGTTTTCATGTTAACGTTATATAACATGTTTTGCTTTAAAGTAGTGCTGTCATGTTATACATCTCCATCAGATCTAGATCAACTCGTTCGTCATGAAAAGTCAAAGAGTCACAGCTCCAGTGAATGGACTTCTCCAACATCTCACAGCAGCTCCAGCAAAAGCCCACCTGCGCTTATTAAAGAAAAAGGTGAGCAGTCAGTCCTGCTTCATGCTGTACACTTTCATGCGAGTTCACTTCCAGAACAAAAATTCTCAGATATTTACTCACCCCCTTATCATCCAAGATGTTCATGTCTTTCGTTCTTCAGTCGTAAAGAAAGATTTTTTTGAGGAAAACGTTTCAGGAATTTTCTCAATATAGTGCAAGTTTGTACTTCCAAAATGCAGTTAAATGCAGCTTCAAATGGCTCTAAATGATCCCAGCCGAGGAAGAAGGGTCTCATCTAGCGAAACGATCGGTTATTTTCTGAAAAAATTTACAATTTACAGTCAAGCCCGAAATTATTCATACCCCTGTCAAATTCTGACTTAAAGTTACTTTATTCAACTAGCAAGGTTTTTTTTTTTTGACCGGAAATGACACAGGCTTCTCCCAAAAGATAATAAGACGATGTACAAGAGGCATCATTGTGGAAAAAATATTTCTCAGCTTTTATTTACATTCGAACAAAAAGTGGCATGTCCAAAATTATTCATACCCTTTGCAAACTGACACAGTCTATGGGAAAATCCAAAGTTCTATACCATTCCAAATAGTCCAAGCTTTTCTAAAGCATCCTAATTACCCTGATTCATTGGGAACAGCTGTTTTAATCAACTCAACAGGTGAAAAACAGAAGCTCTCTGCTGTTGGTTTGTGGACAGTCATGGCTAAGACAAAGGAGCTCACTGAGGACCTGCGGCTGCGCATTGTGGCTGCGCACAAGTCAGGAAAGGGCTATCAGACCATATCTAAATGTTTTGAAGTTCCAGTGGCTACAGTGCAAAGTATTATTAAAAAATACAAGACGTTCCGCACTGTGAAAAGGAGGACGTCAGAAGCCAAAAGTGACACCTGTGCTGGCCAGGAGGATAGTGAGAGAGGTAAAAAAGAATCCAAGGATCACCACCAAGACCATCCTGATGAATCTGGGCTCTGCTGGTGGCAACATCTCAAGGCAGACAGTCCAACGGACACTGCACACCGCTGGCTTCCATGGACGCAGACCAAGGAGGACACCACTTCTCCAGATAAGGCACACAAAATCCCATTCGGCCTTTGCAAATGCTCATCTGGACAAAGAAGAAGACTTCTGGTCTTCTGTTTTATGATCAGATAAAACAAAAATTTAATTGTTTGGCCACAATGATGTAGCCTTCCAATTGAGAATCTGTGGAGGGAGCTAAAGATCAGGGTGAAGGCAAGGAGACTGAAAGAGTCGTCTTATTATCTTTTGGGAGACGTCTGTGTCATTTCTAATCAAAAAAAAAAAAAAACTTGCTGGTTGAATAAAAGTAACTTTAAGTCAGAATTTCCCAGGGGTATGAATAATCTCAGACTTGACTGTATATATTTTTTTAACCTCAAATGCTTGTCTTGTCTAGCTCTGCGATGCGCATGCACACTGTGCGCACAGTTAGGGTATGTCGAAAAACCCATTTCATTTTCTCCTCCAGCTTTAAAATCGCCCTACATCGCTGCAGAAGTGCCGACCCAGTGTTTACAAAGGCCCAGTTTACACTGTCAGTTAAAAGCGACCCAATTTTGATTTTTTGCTCATATGTGACACAGATTGGATCTGTTCTATGACAGTGTAATCGGGTAAAAAACGCATGCATTCGGATATTTCGAGATCAGTTAGAGGCCTCATTAATATGTGGAAATAAATGGGATATGTGCCAATGCGACTTTCATGTAAACAGAAGGCGTTGCATTCTGTAGGTCATTAAAATTGCTACAATTGGTACTTTTCCGTGGTTTAATGTTGTCTTATGTTACCCTTGCTGGCAAAATGAGTGTAAATGTGCACAGGATATTTTTAGATACAGGCAAAATGGTGAAAAAGTGAAAAATGTCGGTTGAGGTTTTCACAAAAATTAGTCTTGCAATCCCAAATGCTGCCAAATAGTGATTAGCTAAGGCCGACCAGCTAAAACCAGGCTGGTTGACCAGCTAAAACCGGCCAACCAGCCTAGGCTGGTTTTAGCTGTTTTTTTCACCAGGGAGAAAAACAAATGTTTTGCTTAAATGCTTAAATGCACAGTAATCGACAACAATGCATGCTCGATATTTAAGATGGTATGGCAAGTGTAAACGCATGAATCGCATATGGGTCAAAATTGAAAGTACTTGGAAACAGACAACCAAAAAAATCGGATATAGGCAACAAATCAGAATTGGGCATCAAGGCCTGCAGTGTAAACAAGGCCAAAGTGAACATACAAAGAAGGTCAAAAAAAAAAAAAAAAGTAAAACGGTGATTTAGGATGATTTTGAAGTTGGAAAAGAAAATGAGATGGGAGTTTTTCGACATACCCTAACTGTCTTGAACAGGAGTGCACAGAGTACGCATCACAGAGCTAGACAAGATGAGCATATGTGGTTAAAAAGTGTATAAATTGTAATTTTTTTTTAGTGGAAAAAATAACCGACCCTTCCTCCTCAGCTGGGATCGTTTAGAGCCCTTTGAAGCTGCATTTAAACAACATTTCTAACCTTCAATCCATCGAGCACCATTGAAGTCCACTATATGGAGAAAATTCCTGAAATGTTATCCTCAAAAAAATTTTTTTTTATTTCTTTACGACTGAAGAAAGAAAGACATGAACATTGTGGATGACAAGGGGGTAATTAAATTACCTATATATTTTTGTTCTGAAAGTGAACTAATCCTTTAAAGCACACAATTAACCAACCTACTGCTAAATTTGTGTTTCTCCCTCAGTTCAACTGAACAACATCGGCCCCAGTTGTAACTACGGTCTCTTCGACTCCAGCTCAGCAGGGCAACAGAGAGAGGTGTGAGTTTTTATGCACCTTAAAAACTTATCGGAATTTTGTGACAATGCACACAAAACTTATGTTTTCCATATTTTCCATACCCAGATATTCTCCTCCACATTTAATGAGGATTATCATGGAGACTCTGGTATGAATCACCACTATGATTCATATTCACGGCACACAGTTGCTCACAGACCAACTCGGCCCTCCACAGCACCCAACAGGCTAGAGACAGAGGAAGCACCTTCTGAAATATTTCACTCCGTTTTGGATGGTAGTGAGACATCAAGTCCTGACAGAGAACATCAGGTTCATTTGAAGCCTGTGATTAAAAGGAAAGTGTTAAGGTAGGGACATAATTGAATTTCTTGATTTGATAGTTGATGAGTACAACATCATCACCCATGCATTAAATGTGCAAAAAAACACCGTTATCTGATATCTCATTTTACAGGAAGCATCAAGGGCGGTCTCAAGTCTGTGATGAGTCCACGCATAGTGAAGATTCTGGTGAGTCCTATGGAATGGAAGATACATACACCTTGCAGAATCTACAAAAAGTTAATTATTTTACCAAATAAGATGGATCATACAAAATGCATATTACTTTTTATTTAGTATTGACATGAATAAGATATTTCATATAAAAGATTAAATTAAAAAAAATTACCCCATTCCAAAGTATACATGCAATTAATTCTTAATACTGTGTTGTAGGGCTGGGCGATAAAACGATAACGATATATATCGCGATAGACAAGAGATCGATATCAATAAAAAATGTGTTCGATAAAACGTTCGATATTTTGTATTCTTCATCGGCCCGCCCAGCCCCCCTTTAACGTCCAGTTAATTTTCTTTTCTATATAGCGCCAGGTCACAATAGAAGTTAAGGTTATCTTTCCTACAGAACGGGTCCTTGTTGTTGTATTAAACAAACTAAATAGCCTTATGTTATTTATCTTATTTACACGACGGCATTTGATTTCTGTCTCTACATGAGGCACGCGCGTTTACAACGTCTCCTCACAGACGGGATCGCGGACTCCATTCATAAAAACGGACTTTACTATAGGGCGGAATGCCGCGGAATTCGTCGATTTTTGGATCAATAAATCAAAAGCTGGTCTGTTAATTAATTCAGATCGCGATATGGACTAGTGTCTGTGAAAACTGAAATGCAAAAAGACCGTTTCAATAAGAATCCTGCATGTTCCGTTTGCCTCTATATGTATGAATGGAGGAGACGCGTTTTATTTTCACTACACGCATACTGCACACGTGACGCTCCCGCTAATTCTCACTTGAACAGATAAACTCCAATAAATACATCTCCAAAGCTGCTGTGAGTGTCACTTTTTGTCAATTTTACCGTTTCATTGGTGAAACTAGCATCATTCATACTGTATTACACACTGAAACTTCACGGCAACCTGTCAAAATAAAAGTACGGTTTAACATGTAACAGAACAATATTAGTCTTGTATTAATTTGTACAGTATAATGCAGGTGTTTATATGTTCACATTTAAATAATTTACATAAAACAATATATATGATAAAAAATAAAAAATAAAATAAAAAAGAGTCACCACTTAATTGTTGAAAAAATACTATTATTATTAAAACTTTTTTTAACTGAATATAATTTTTCTTCTATGTATCAATTTTAACAGTAAAGCTCTGTTTATTTTTATTTTTAAAAATAAATCAGTGATTTTGCTTTCATTTGATTATCAGAAAAATTAAAACAAGAATTTCTGAAAAAAGCAAAAGATTGTAGGGCCCTATTGTTCAAAATGTTGAAAGTTTTGGACTTATTTTTTCACTGAAATAAATGTTTTCGTTATTACACAAAGTATAGGCTAAAGTACCAGGAAAGAAGTAACGTTGGCTACTGGCAACCAGCAATCTGTGCAGCAATAAATATTATCAGCCAAGTACTTTGCAACAACCTCTGACCTGTGGTCAAGCCGTACTTCTGGGCCATACATTAGCTTGACCATTCACTTCATCGACAATGAATGGGGTTTGAATTGAGGATTAAGAGATAATTAAGTGTATATTGTGACTTTAGACTTATGTTTACATTTTAATTATTTGAGTTTTCCATGGTTGTTGACATTTCTGTCTTAATAACTGAGGGGATTATGATCAGAGGCAGGTTAAGTTTAAAATAAAAATGCTTGAGTGTAATATATTTTTCTCCTGGTCCTTATTTTAAATGGGTCATAAAAATATCAATAATTATCGATATCGACCGATATGAAACACTGATATCGTGATATAGTTTTCAGCCATATCGCCCAGCCCTACTGTGTTGTTACCTGAAGAATCCACAGCTGGTTTTTTTTTGTTTGTTTTTTTGTGATAATTATTCTTAAGTTTCTTTTTTGACCTGAACAGTTAAACTGCCCACTGTTCTTCAGAAAAATCTTTCGGGTCCCACAATTTATTTATTTTTTTTTCAGCTTTTTTGTGTATTTGAACCCTTTCCAACAATGACTGTATGGTTTTGAGATCCATCTTTTCACACTGAGGACAACTGAGGGACTCATATGCAACTATTACAGAAGGTTCAAACACTCACTGATGCTCCAGAAGGAAAAATTATGCATTAAGAGCCATCGGTCTGAGGTTTTGAACAGAAGATGTGTACATTTTTCTTATTTTGCCTAAATATCATATTTTTTTTATTTAGTACTGCCCTTACATGTTTCTCAGAAGACAAAATAAGTTAAATTTACCCTGATCTTCAAATTCATAAGGTTTTAACCCCCGGCTCTTAATGCACTGTGTTTCTTTCTGAAGCATCAGTGAGCGTTTGAACCTTCTGTAATAGTTGCATATGAGTTCCTCAGTTGTTCTCAGTGTGAAAAGATGGATCTCAAAATCATACAGTCATTGTTGGAAAGGGTTCAAATCTGCAATAACACTGAAAAACCGAAGAATTTGTGGGACCCAAAAGATTTTTCTGAAGAACAGTGGGCAGTTTAACTGTTCAGGATGAACAAGGTAGTAATGAACAACTATCACTAAACAAAAAAAAAAACAGCTGTGGATCATTCAGGTAACAACACAGTATTAAAATCAAGCGCATATAAACTTTTAAAAGGGGTAATTTTTATAAATTCAACTATTATTTTCTCTTGTGGACTACATTTAAATGTATTTTGTGTGAAATATCTTTGGTATGATCCCTCTTACTTTAGTAAAATATTCAGGTGCAAGGTGTATGTAAATGTTTTGACCTCAACTGTATATCCTGAAATGTAGTATGGCAGTTTTCTTTTCTAAACACAGCCATGCGTTGGTCTAACCCTAACCCTAACTTTACATGCCGTGAAACCTCCTATACACCAGGTGGCGCAATTAGCTGCATAAACCCAGTTAGGTTCTTACCAGTAATCTTCTTAGTTACAGTCCCCCTCCCTCTTAGCCATCTGCTTTGGCTCAGAAGTGAAGTTTATTTTCTGACTGAGGGCTAAAGGAGAGATCTGTCCATCTATCTCAGGATGTATAAAACTTTTGACAGTCGCTGGGAAAATGAAAGCAAGGACAATGAAGGATCTTTGTCCTCCTCCTTCTGGACAGATCAGGAAAGTGAGGGGGAAGACAAGGACTATTGTAAGAAAGAAAGCAGAGCAAATGAAAGAAAGCCTGAAGAAGACAGTAAGGATGTCAAAGAAAGCTTTTTATTGGAAAGTGAAAAAAAGAAGAGAGTGAAGAAGATGCTTCAGATTAATAAATTGGAGAAGGAGAAATATCCCGAGGAATATGACGAAAGTGAAGTAGAGAAAGAATATTTTATAGAAGATGAAAATGAAAAAAGCACGGAGATAATGAGAACAAGGCAAGAAAAAGAAGAGGAAGAAGAACGTGAAAAGGAGGAGGAGGAGGAAGAAAGAGGAGATGAGGAAAGACATCTTGAAGAAGAGGAGGAGGAAGAAAGCGGAGATGAGGAAAAACAGTTTGAAGAAGAGGAGGAGGAAGAAAGCGGAGATGAGGAAAAAGAGCTTGAAGAGGAGGAGGAAGAAAGTGAAGAGGAGGAGGAGGAAACGGGTGAAGAGGAAGAAAGTGAAGGTGTGGATAAAGAAAGTGAAGAGGAAGAAGAAAGAAGTCCAGATGAGAAAAAAGAGCTGTGTGAACAACAGAAATGGAATGAAGAAGATGAGGAGGAACTAAAAAAAAACGAGGAGGAAGAAATAGGAAAAAAGTTTGAAGAGGAAGAACAAAATGAAGCAGAGGAAAGTGAAGAGGAAGAAAAAGAGGAGTCAGAAGAGAGTGAGGAGGAAGAAGATATGTGTGAAGACGAAAAGGATAGTGAGGAGGAGACGGAAAGCTTTGTCAGTGGAGAAAACTCTGAGGAAAATGAGGAGACAAAAGTCCCAAGTGATGAACCAGAGGATGAGAGCGATCAGGTGAGCATGGAGAAAAGTGATGAAGAAGAGTCTCTTCACTCAGAAAGTAAAGAAAAGTGTACAGGTGAGGAAAAGAAAGAGAGTCTCGCCAAAAAAGAGAGCACAGGTGAAAGTGGCAAGGAATACAGTAATTTTTCATTGGAAAAAGAACAAGACAAGGAGGAAGGAGAAGACAATAAAGGAGATAATGTATGTTTTAGACCTGAAGATAGTGAAAGCACTGAGGGAAAAGTAGATGGTGCTAATTTTTTTGGGAACAAAAAAAGCATCTCTGAAAGCCAGGGATCAGAAAATGGCAAACAGAGAGAACTTAACAATAAGGAAGAGCAAAGATACTGTTTCACAAAAAACAACACAGACCAAAACCCTGACAGCAATGAGGAAGAGGAGAGGAATGGAAATAGTAAAGAAGAAGAGAGTCAATGTTTTCTAAATGAATATGACAAAGAGATAGAACTTGGAAAGAGGGATGAAAAAGAGGATAATGAAAGAAAATATGTCTTCAATAATGAGGATCTGGGAGAGAAAAGGCTTGGAGGAGATGAACATGGAAATGGGATGGAAGAGAAAAAACAACACTATTCTGGTGAAGAGGATGAGGGAGTATCTAAAGGAGGCAGTGAGGAAGAAGAGGAGAGAGATTGGTTTTTCAATGAACCTGTTGAGGACAAGGAAGATCGTGACCAGGACAGGAAGTCATGGGCAAGTGATGATGACTATGTTACAATAGCCAGTGGCCATTCAGAAAACGAAGATAACATGATACCTGCTAGGGAACAAGAGTGTGATGATGTACAGCAGAAGGAAGAAATTAAAGACGTCTATGTTGAGGATTTTCACGAAAGTCTGGGCAGCCCTGCGGCAAGCATTTTAACTTCTGGTTATGGCACGAACAGACCAGACTCGCCTAAAGATGGAGACCCAGAGGAAGTGGATTATAGAGATGACTGTACTTTAGGAGGATTAGAAGAAGGGAATGAATCGATCTTGGATGCTCGTGATTATGAGGATGACGGCAGTCTGGCGAGTTTCAGAGACAATCGAGCATTGGAAACATCTGGTGGACAAGCTCCTGCAGAATCACCGGATGGTAATCAAAATGTAAACGTCTGTAGTGATCAAAGCCATGATGGATCTGAGGATGATGACTTCCTGAGCCAAGACCAACAAGCCAACCACCACCAGAATCCCACAGAGAATGACACAGGAACTCAAAATGGAGGCTCTGGAAATGTGTCGTACTTCATTGATAGTTGGGAGGTGGAGGATTTGCGGGACAGTCTTGACCATCCCTTTAATTTGAGGCACAGGAGAGGCAGGGTTCAAAGGAGACCTGAGGAGAAACAATATGATGATGGATATGATGACAACAAGAAGAGAAGGAAGGAGAAGAGAGTCGGAGCTTATACTGGCTGCCTTGGTGTGTTACACTGTTTAAAAAAGTAAAAAACTAATTATGTATCTTACTGAAGTAATGTATGTTTTTGAAAAAAAAACAAAAAACATTGTTTTATACATATTTTGGACTATGGGGGACGCTGTTATTTCAATGACATCAAGTGGTTGCATTCAGTGAGCTACTGCCACTACCTCTCGCTATTTTTGCCAGAAAAAATAAAATACTGATACGATGCCACATTTCGCTTTTGGTTGTAATTTTCAGTCAAAGAAACCAGAGAAGCAATGTAGATCTTCACTGCTTTCCTAGCAAAAAAAAAGATTGGGAAGATGCCTGTGGACAAATTAAAACGTCCTAAAGATCTGTGTCTTTGTTCTCTACACTTTAGTCCTGATGCCTTTGAGGCTTTTAGTAGACCACAGCTGCTGAAAGACTTTACGAACAGTAGAGACAAGAAACGCTAGATGCTGACGTTTGTCTTGATGCTACAGCCACTGAAAGAGTTTCCCAGTGTGGATTTAAGTCGATAGCCGGAGGCGTTTAGACTCCTTGTGGTGAAAAATCAATAGTACGACATTTGCTTAATGCCTATGCTTGTATCCATCGCCACCTGTAAGCTTTTTCAGTAGCTGTGGTCATCGTATCGGTATTTTATTTTCTGAGTTGTGTTGTGTTAAAAATAGCAACAGGTAGGGGTAGTAGCTTACTGAGTGCAACCATTTTACAATCATCGAAATAATAGCGCTCCCATAGTCTAAAATATGTATAAAATATGTCTTTCATGGGTTTTCTACTACATATTTCAGTCAGAGACATCATTTACGTTACATTAAGTCATACAAGTTTTATTACCAAGGGTGTTACGTTGGGAAAAGTCTCTTATGTTCACCAAGGCCAGTGTTGGGGAAAGTTACTTTTAAAAGTAATGCATTACAATATTGAGTTACTTCTTTAAAAAGTAGCTAATTATGATACTTAGTTACTTTTTATGGAAAGTAATGTGTTACATTTGTGTTACTTTTTAAATCTGGGCAGAGTTTGCTAGTTTGTTTTTTAATATAAGTTCTATTTTTGGCAAATGTAAAAGCTTTTTCACATCAAAAGCCTCAGGCTGAAGGAAAAATAATTTCACATCTGTACAGTAGACCACAGAAGCATTGGATCAAAGATCAGAAGCAAAGGCACTGGTTGATAAAGTGGGATTAAATACATAAAAGACATTTGTATTATTTAACATTTAATTATTGCAGGTTTGCATCATATTGTGAGTTGCATTTCAATGTTTTTATTCATTTTGAGGAATATTGAAACTGTTTTTTTAGTGAGTGAGATGAATTAATGTATGTTCACATTTAATCTAGAACTAAAGTAACATCTTGCTCCCTATTTCTCTTAACATGGGGACAGGAGAGCTTTCAATCAATAACTGGGGAAAAAAGTAACTAGTGTTACTTATTTGGAAAAGTAACTCAGAAATTTTCTTGTAAATTAAAGAGTAATGCATTACTTTACTAATTACTTCAAAAAAGTAATCTGATTACGTAACACCCCCAACACTGCCCAAGGCTGCATTTATTTGCTCAAAAATACAGTGAAAACGGTACCAATGCAAAATATTACAATTTATTATTATTTTTCCATATATTAAATTGTAACTAATTCTATTGATGACAAAGCTGAATTTTCTGCATCATTACTTTAGTCTGCAGTGTCACAACATCCCTGAGAAATTGTAATATGATATGAAAGTCAATGATTTTTGACTTTTTTAAAAATGATTTAATATCATTTGTGACCCTGGACCACAAAACCAGTCACAAGGGTCAGTTTTTCTAAACCGAGATTTATACATCATCTGAAAGCTGAATAAATAAGCTTTTTTATTGATGTGTGGTTTGTTATGATATGACAATATTTGTCTGAGATACAACTATTTGAAAATCTGGAATCTGAGTGTGCAAAAAAGACTAAATATTGAGAAAATCGCCTTTAAAGTTGTCCAAATGAAGTTCTTAGCAATGCATATTACTAATCAAAAATTAAGTTTTGATATATTTAGTAGGAAATTTACAAAATATCTTCGTGGAACATGATCTTTACTTAACATTCTAATGATTAATGGGCTTTTTCTACAAATATACCCATGCTACTTAGACTTATTTTGTAGTCCATGGTCACATTTATTTATTTATTTGTATGTGGAAAAATAATGCTTTTTCATGATTCTTGGATAAGTCTAAAAATTTAAACTAGAAATTGTTAGATGTCATTATAGATTTTGTATGTTTTGTAGGTACAGTAAGTGAGCTGGAGGAGCGTTTGGACCAAATGCGGATCGGAGCATCTCGTGTGCATTATGACTCGGAGAGTGAAGACACAGAAAGCTATACTGACAGATCCAGTTCTGTGACGGAGGAACCCCCGAGTGCGTTCCAAGAGTACATCAAAGGCATGGTCAGTACACAGACACTTTCACACTTAGCACTCTTAAACAGTTTCGATTTTTAGGGGTTCGAGCACGTAGTGCTGAAACCCTATTGTAATTGTAAGAATTTTTTTATTATTAGTATTTTTCTCCACTAAAACTGATTGTGCAGACCAAACCGTAAGGCCTAGAGAACTGAAACTTGGCCACAAGGTAGAGCTCCCTGAGGGGACATTCTGAGGAATTTTGAATCTGTTTTTTTTTTTTTTTTTTTTGTGAGTGAGATGAATTAATGCATGTTCACATTTAATCTAGAACTAAAGTAACATCTTACTCCCTATTTCTCTCAACATGGGGACAGGAGAGCTTTCAAACAATTAACAATTCAAACTTATTTGGAAAAGTAACTCAAATATTTTCTTGTAAATTAAAGAGTAATGCATTACTTAACTAGATACTTCAAAAAAAGTAATCTGCAGTGTCACAACATCCTTGAGAAATCATTGTAATAGGCTGATTTTTTACTTTTTTTAAAAATTATTTAATACCATTTGTGACCCTGACAAAGTCTCAGCTTAATCGGCCAAAAAAAAAAAAACTAAAATTTTAGACATTTTTGGCCGTAGCTCGTACACAGTTTGTCGTAGACTCAAAAAGCTACTACGAACAGTTATCCCCGAAAAATGGACTTGTATCCAAAACCTACTTTTACGAACTAGTCATAGGTTTTTCGCCCGATCTGAACCAATCCAATGCAGAACTATTCTCTGGGCACTGAATATCAATAATTATCAAAAAAAGTTGACATTTCGACTCGCAGTCGTATAGGAATGTCAAAACGTTCTATGCTAATGTTGGCCAATTGCTACATTTAGCTAAAACTCTTGAATGGAATGAGATTTCTTAACCAAACTCGGTACACACGTGTATAAGCTCAATCTTTGGTCAAATAAATGAAAATGCGCTATAAGACGGAAATAACATGTAAACTGCTGTAATTGCGCAAACGTTTGTGCGATCGACTTGAAAATTGGTAAGCAGTGACTTAGTCCAAAGTGGCACAAGTGTCTACGAGGACACTGACGTATCTCACAAAACATGGCCACCAATGAAGTTTTATTAGACAAGGTTAACGGAGGCATGTTCGACTCATGGCCTTAAAAGTCTGTATGACTCATGCTGAACATGCCTCAAAAACATTTGCTGTCAATCAAATGTTTTTTTTTTTTTTGTTTTTTTTTTTGGTAGACTATAATGGGGTCATTTTAAAAAGGGGCATTGCCACATAAACCCAAAAACCTATAGAACCTAAAACTTTACGAAAACTGGTGAAAACATGTACCGGATGACTCTTAACAAGCATGCAAAGTTTTATGAAGATCGGACCATAGGTGGTGCTATAACAGTTAAAAAGGTGTCAAAAACATGATATTTCTATTGAAAAAAAAAACTAAAATCGCTATAAAATGTCAATATATTCACATATACACTATATCATCATATCATATGATAGATCTCCTCATTCTGAACAACTTTGTCTCAAGAACCATTGCTGTCTATCAAATCGTTCATGAATTATTTTCAGTTTTGTTAAAAACGTACTTTTGTGAACTAGTCCTAGGTTTTTCGCCCGATCTTGCAGTGCAGTGCTCTGGACTCTCTAGATCAATAATTATCAATAAAATGTTTCTTCTTTTGGTTGGCTATGACGGGGTCATTTTAAAAAGGGGGGTCGCCACATATACCCTAAAACCTAAACAAAAAATCTAAACTTTATGGAAATTGGTGAAAACATGTACCAGATGACTCTTAACAAGCATGCAAAGTTTCATGAAGATCGGACCATAGGTGGCACTATAACAGTTAAAATGGTGTCAAAAACATGATATTTCTATTGAAAAAAAGAACTAAAATCACTATAAAATGTCAATATCTCCACATATACACTATATCTTCATATCATATGATAGATGATCTCATCCTGAACAACTTTGCCTCTAGGACTACTGTTGTCAATCAAACTGTTCTTTTAATATTTGAAATTATTTAAAAAACATACTTTGGTGAACTCATCCTAGGTTTAAACTCAAAGTCAATAAAATCATAATCTCCATCATGGATGTGTTCTGGTGTCAGCCATTTATTTCATGTTAGCCCATACCCTAACAGCATAGAAGCCATAAAGGCCTTAAATGCTCGAACCACAGTAATTGCTGCTAGCAGCTATATTTAAATTTCAATTTTTCCATTCAACAGACACGATCACACAGCGAGAGTGATATCAGACCTCGTCCAAAGTCATGTAAGTCCCATTTTGTGTCTAGTTTTGTCTCAGTTCATGCTTGTTTCTTTTACCCATTGTTGTCAGTTTGGATCCATTTACAGTCTGATTCTCTTCACAGTTATACGGCCAGTTTTTGATCATCCTCATACGAGGAACTTGAAGAAAACTGATCCAGTGGCAAAGTATGGCATACTTCAGAATCAGTATTAATATATAATCTTCATAAACTAAATAAATGACTAAAGACTCTGATCATTAAGTTGTTCTGAATGTGTTTGGATCCTTTATCAGGTATTTACAGTATAAGCAGGACTGGGAGATGTTTAAACCTCCAGGAGAGAAGAGCAGGAGGGATCTTCACTGGGCCATCAGGGTATCATCTAATCACATACTTGTTGTTATAGTGGCTGCTTTCTTAGGAATATATATATATATATATAATAATATATTTTTTTTTAATCCTCAGGAACAACTTATGTATCAGCCTCCACCAGTAAGTCACCCTTTATAGATATATATGTATATATAGTTGTGATCCTGGACCACAAAACCAGTCTTAAGTAGCACGGGTATATTTGTAGCAATAGCCAAAAATACACTGTATTGGTTAAATTTAACGTTTTTCTTTTATGCCAAAAATCATGTTGCATGAAGATATTTTGTACATTTCCTACCATAAATATATTAAAACTTATTTTTTGATTAGTAATATGCATTGCTAAGAACTTCATTTGGACAACTTTAAAGGTGATTTTCTCAATATTTTCTCAGATTGCAGATTTTCAAATAGTTGTATCTCGACTAAATACGGTCCTATCCTTACAAATGCACATCAACAAAAAGCTTATATATTCAGCTTTCAGATGATGTATAAATCTCAATTTCAAAAACTTGACCCTTATGACTGGTTTTGTGGTCTATTTAAAACAGACATTTTTTTTAAAAATGTCCTGTATTCTCTTATTCTGAGTGCTTTTTCTTCTCTCTATAGCCGAGACCTCAGAAAACGTACATCCCCAACACTTACGTGGTTCCAACAGAGAAGAAGCGATCTGCACTGAGATGGGAGATCCGACATGATTTAGCTCATGGAATAATCCCAGCAAAAATCTCCTATCCCTGACAGAAAATGTTCCACTTATGCCTTATCTTTTATACATGCTTAATGTTATTTATTTATGATATTGACATTTTTTACTCCGTGGTACGTGTGAAATGAGACTGCAACATCATTGTTTTTTTATGAAATAAACATTTTAATGCTCTGAAGTCGGTGTTGTTCATGGCAGGTCACTGTATGGGAGTTTGAAGGGATACAGGGGAGTGAACCGCACATCGTGCCAAAGCAGCTTCTTTTCCAGAAATTTTACAGCCTCCAGAGTGAGAACCAGACTTTCGTGTTTCAACATGCTGTGGACGTTTAGACCTGCAAAAACAAAACAATATAACGGTTGTTTTCACAACTGATTTGTATCACAAATGAGCTTTAATGCAAGCTTTTAGAGTAGTCAGTTTTTTTTTATACCTATGGCAGGAATGATATTCACTGTTTTCAGATCTTCAGTCGCCTTCAGAATGTTCTGAGGGAATTCATCACCTCTGAAATACATACATGCATGCAAAAAAAAAAAAGAAATTACTTAAAGGGTTAGTTCACCAAAAAGTTTTGGAAGTGCCTTTTTCTGTTCTAAAGAAGGGGGTGTGCCAATACTTTTGTCCATATAGTGTATGTACAAGGCATTGGTGTTTGGTTTTTTGCTCAAAATCTGCATTTAAAGTCACACCAGGGGGCTGTTTCATAAAAGATGCTAAGAAAAGCAGGGATTAAAGTCAAAAACCTAATTTGAAATAACCCATCAAATCAATCCAGACTATAGCGATTTCATAAATGACAATTTTAGCTCACGCAGTCTGACTAATTTGATCCAGGTTTAGGGAGTCAAAATAATTTCAGCCCTTAAAACAGCAAATATATTTGTGCCTTTGATGCATTTGAGATGTTGTGTTTTTCCTTGTGCATAACAGATGTCACAGTTATGTTCTGTAAATGTTAGAAAGTCATGCAAGTATATCCATTTTGCTGTCAGGAGTGAGCGAGGCTTACAAGGATGAATGAGCGCTGTCAGAATAATAGCGCAATCATTTTGTGTAAAATAAAAATTTTTGCTCAAATATTTGTTGTTGGACATTGAATGTGACAAGTAGAAATTTAATCCTACATATAAGTGTATTTTTATGAGAGCAGTAACTGTAAGATGGCAAATACAGCCCTAATCACTAGCTCAAATGAGTTCATGTCTATTCCTCTTATCGGTTAAAATGTAGTCTGTTTTCTATTATTTATTTTCATTTTTAATTCTAACTTTTAATTTAGTGTTTTTAATGCTTTAAAGAGTATTAATGTTAGATCGTTCTACTAATAACCGTAAAGGTAGAGCTGTCATAAAACCAGAGAGAAAGCCTCCATGACTAGAACCTGCTGATTAACTGAATGTGCAAGTACCAAATATGTTAAAATATTTTTAATATCTTAGAAAAATGTCATTAAATCTTGGGCACAGTATTTTGAATACAGTCGGTTATAGAAATTGCGAAATTATTCATACCCCTCAATTTTTTTCCACATTTTGTTATGTTGCTGCCTTATGTTAAACTACTTTAAATGACTTTTTTCCCCACATCAATCTACACTCCCTACTCCATAAAGGCAAAGCAAAAAAAAAAAGGTTTTTAACATTTGTGCAAATTTATTAAAAATAAAAAACTGAAAAGATCCCGTTGCATAAGTATTCAAACCCTTTTCTGGGACACTTGGAATTTAGCTCAGGAGCATTCATATTGCTTCTAGATGTTACTACACTTTGAGTGGAGTTAAACTGTGGCAAATTCATTTGAATGAGTCTGATTTAGAAAGACACACACCTCTCAGAAAAGGTCTAACAGCTGAAAATGCATATCAGAGCAAAAACCAAGTCCTGAGGTCAAGATAACTGCCTGTAGAGCTCAGTGACAGACTTGCGTTAAGGCAATGATCTAGGGAAGAGTTCAGAAACAAATCTGCTGCATTGAAGGTTGACAGAAGCATTATCCATAATGGAAGACGATTGGAACAACTAGGACTCTAGAAAATGTCTGCCAGCCCCCATCCAAGCTGACAGAGCTTGAGAGGTGAAAAGGTGAGGCAAAGAATGGCAGATAATTGCCAAATGCAGATGTGCAAAGCTTGCCACATCAGACCCAAAAAGACTTGAGGCTGTAAAGGTGCTTCTACTATGTACTGAGTTAAGGGTATGAATACTTATGCAATGTATTTATTTCAGTGTTTTATTTTTAATAAATTTGTAAAATTTACACTCCATGCACCATAATAATGACAAAGCAAAAACCAGATTTGCAAATTTTTTAAGTGACTGGGCTTGAGCTATGGTAAATTTCCCTTTGGAAACCAAATCAAGTGACAATAAGTCAGACTAACTGAAATAAGCCTGACTTATTTGGTAAACTTGTTTTATAAAACAGCCCCCAGAGGTGTTCAGCTGAGATTAGGACTTTATGCTTTCTGCAGACCAGTCAAGTTCTTCCACACTGACTGCCCTGCTGAAAAAAACAGCTAATACCAGCCTAGGCTGGTTGGCTGGTCTTAGCTGGTTTAAGCTGGAAGTAGCTGGTTCAAGCTGGTCTCCCAGCCTGGCCAGGCTGGTTTTAGCTGGTGGTTTCCCAGCCTTTAAAATTGGCCAAAACCCCTCTAAAACCAGCCTGCCTTCCAGCTATGACCAGCTAAAACCAGCCAACCAGCCTAGGCTGGTATTAGCTGTTTTTTTCACCAGGGTGAATCAATAATTTCTTTTTGAACCTTGCCTTATACACAAAGGCATTGTCATATTAGAATTGAAGAGGGTCCTGTCAAATTTGTTGCTGTAAAATTAGAAGCACAAAATCCTCTAGAATATCATTATATGCTTAAACATTAAGATTTGTATTTAAGAAAATGACTAAATTAGGGAACCTGTTCATTAGAAGGGGGTGTCCCAATACTTTTGGCAATATAGTGCATGTCCACTTTTGCATACTTACACATCAACAATGAGGACGGATTCCCCCCACTGCCTGTGTTTGGCCAGGTCCAGGAGGTAGTGGGGGTCTGGAGTGGGAATCTCCAGTGAGTCCACAATATGAAGGTAATCCTGGAGAAACAATGACTATCACTTCATTTAAGCCCTAAAATTACTAAAGCTAAAACTGAAATAACAAAAAGCTAAATAGAAATATAAAAGCTACAAAAAACACATTTAACAAGCACTTCCCCTCACCTGAGCCAGTTTGGCGGTTAAAGCGATCTTAAGCCCTTGCACTCGCACCTTCATGGGCAACATGTAGTAATAGCTGGTTGGTCCTCGTGGACCGTGAGATACTCCTCCTAAACAAGAAAGAGGAACGTTTGTTTAGTAATTTAGTGAGTGCAGTGATAGTTTCATGCATCTGTGTGTTAAAGTTGAAGATAAAGGTACAGTTCAACCAAAAATTTTAATTCTGTCATTAATTACCCTCATGTCGTTCCAAACCCATAAGACCTTTGTTCAGCTTCAGAACACAAATTAAGATATTTATGATGAAATCCAAAAGCGTTCTGACTTTGCATAGACAACAATGCAACTACCACGTTCAAGGCCCAGAAATGCAGTAAGAACATTCATTAAAGGTGCCACAGAATAGAAAACTGTATTTACCTTGGCATAGTTGAATAATAACAGTTCTGTACATGGACATGACATACCGTGAGTCTCAAACACCATCGTTTCCTCCTTCTTATATAAATCTGGCGTTTGCAAAAGACCACTGAAAAAAAGGCCAATTCCAACATAACACAGACTATGACGTTGTAGTCGTTATAGCCCACAAACACTTCCGCTAGTTAGTGTGTTTACATCATGTTGAGAAGAAGCTGCGTTCTGCACTGTGAAAGCAAGTTTGTTTTATTTTCACTGCCAAAATGGTTCAAATTCATCTAACAAGCATCTTCAAATCACAACCTGAAAGTACGATTAATACGGTATGTGTACATTTTCAAGTGAGTGCTCAAAATATCAAGTTGGTGGTGCTAATATGTGATGTATACCTAGTTCAGCTTTAGGTTTCCAGGCAGTGTTGCCAGGTTTGTGATTTTCCAGCAGAATTGGGCTACTTTAACACTGTTGTCATGGGTTGTTTATCATGTCTGTGGGTTGAAGCGACCCCAGTAACATAATATTTATCTCCTTTTGGCTCACCCCCTGCCAAAAAAACATTTATTTTACCCCACGAAACGCAATTTTTAATTGGGGACCCCCTTTGGATGCAATTTGTGAGTAGAAATTGGGTGGGGTTTTTTTGTGAAAAACTGGCAACCCTGTTTCCAGGTAAACCACGATAATACGGTCTTACTGAAATAGTTCTGATAATTCGCTGTGGACCCACTATTTCCTAAGAACGTGTTGATTAATGTAGACTGTCGTTGTTCCAATTACTGTGTTGTTTCACCAGTTAGTCACTAGGCTAACGTATCCACCATTATTGTTTAGTTATGTGTTTACAGTTTAGCTGTGGGCTTTGTATAAGTGTTAAGCAAAATGTTTTTATGTCATTATTTTAACAACGGATTGGCACACTATCTAATTGTTTTATGTAAACGTGCTCAGGGTTGCCAGGTTTTCACAACAAAACCCGCCCAATTGCAACTCAAAACATGCCCAATCGCTTTTTGAGGGGTTTAAAATACATGCTTTTCGTCATGGTTCCCCTAATAAATTTGCATTTCAGGGGCTAAATATGACATTATTGGTGTCATTTCAACACATGGACATCAAAACAATCCGCAGACTTGGCAACACAGATGGCAGTGCTTGCTAACTTGCGCTAACTGGCCAGCTGACCAATCAGAGCAAAGTAGGCTTATGGAAGGGAGGGGTTTACAGACATTACGCTCAAAGCTGGTTTGAACAGACCATTTTGAAATCGACAAATAATACAACAAATGTATATTCTGAGAAAATTACAATGTTTTCTGACCTTAGATGCATTTAAACCTATTGTAGGAGACTCCAACACAATAACAGGACACTTTAAAAAAAACATATGAGCTGCTCTTTAACCAACAATTTCTTCTCTTCTGTGTCTTAACGCATGTTCACGAGAGTAACACGACGCATGCATTGTCCTGACTACCTTTCTGGGCCTTGAACGTGTCAGTTGCGTTTCTGTGCTCTCGGATTTCATCAAAAATCTCTCAATTTGTTTTCCGAAGATGATAATGACAGAATTTTAAACTACCCCTTTAAATGAACTGACTTTATCTTACCTCCTCTCCATAGTGGAGAACGAATGCTTCCATGTCGCGCTCGGCCGCTTCCTTTTTGATTCCAAGGTTTCTTGCCTCCACCGCTGACTTCAGCTCTTGATTTGACTTTTGCATAGCTCTACAGTAATTAAATGACACATGATTGTCATAATACAATGATAAAATATAACTAAAGGTAATAGAACAAGATTAGGATGGTATCTTGAAGCAATAGTTCACCCAAAAATGAGAACTAGCTGAAAATGTACTCATACTCAGGCCATCCAAAATCAGTTTGTTGCTTCATCAGAACAGATTTGGAGAAATTTAGCATTATGTCACTTGCTCGCCAATGGATCCTCTGCAGTGAATGGGTGCCGTCTAGGGGTGAGACGAGACACTTATCTCACAAGATGAGACGAGAACGAGACAAGATTTTTAAACTTTTTTTAAGAAATCCTTAATGATGAAATATATAGGAAAAATAGTATTTTATTCAACTAAAAAACAAAATGCAAAAAAATGTAGGTGCATTTTAATATGAATTGTACTTTATAAAATTAAACTTTTACTGTAATGAATTATATGCAAATCTGCATAATTCTAGATAAATTGAAAAACAATTCTCTTTTATAAAGTGGAGATCACGATTCTGAAGAAAAAAGGATTAGAAATCTAAACAAAATTACATAATTTACAAGTGGTTCTGAAAGAATGTTAGTAATAAAAGTCTTTATTTGAACAAAACTGTAAAAAATGAAGTCAGTATCTGAATTAATAAAGACTTGTTTCTCTATTGGAATCTCTTAAAAGTATAATTCAATGATAAATCCTTTTTTAAAAGTGCAGTTGTCGCCACCTCCTGGCGGAAGAGGAAAAGCGTTACAATATAACATGTTAGGATACTTTCGTTTTAATCGCTACTCTACACAATAAGCGTTTATACCCAAACTATAAGCTTTTATCCCAGTACTTATGTTATTTAAATGTCTGTAACAAAGAAATAATGATGATTATGTGGTTAAAAAGACTGATGGTGTTGCTATTTCCCAATCAGCAGCAGCAAGAATGCAGATTTGAATGTCTTTAATACCTGTTTCACATTGTAAGCGTCAGTGGAGCGAGTTGTAATAGACACCACTGAATCATTGTCATTCAGGAATAAGATCGTGTGGGTGTTTGAATAGAGATTGTGTTGTTTTAACAATTAATCATGCAGCTCTAATGTAAACACTGCAAAATGTTTTCGAAGATATCGTCACGTTCTCGCGAGACCAGTCAGATCTTGCGGGACAAAAAGCTGATAAAAACATCAATAATCCACAAGTAATCTTGTAAAGCGAAAAGCTGCATGTTTGTAATAAACAAATCCATTATTAAGGGGGTCATCAGATGCAAAACTAACTTTTACATGTTGTTTGAACATTAATGTGTTTGTGTACACAACCACCCTACAATGATAAAAATCCACCCAGTGGTATTTTTTTAATCTTTAAAAGTAATATCCCTTTTTAAAATCAGGTCATTCTCAGCTTCTTGTCGTTGTGACGACACACAGACAGAGGCCACTCCCACGATAGTTGATTGACATGAGCGCCTTACCTTAGACCCGCCCTCACTGAGCTGAAAATGTGTTCTGTTGTTGGATGAAATAATGAACATAGCAGTCGTCATTTACTCCCGACATCTGAGCCGCTGAAGTCTCAGAGGATGTTACTTCCATTTTTAAAAGAAAAGTGCCGATCCCAATCTACATATGCATCTATGTTCATGTGAATCAATTATGCATCTTTGCAAATGGCCTTTCTTAATAATGTGCTTGTTGGCAAGTTCCGCCGCTAAACGCTGCTAAAGTAAACTTTACGGCTCATAGTCCTACATCATTTGCATTTGAAGGAACATGCAATAAACTAAGTTGATTTTTTTCAGAGCTGATTTTAACAAGGTAAAAGGGTGTTTTTTTACACTACTATTGAGAATTTTTAACCAAAGTATATTATAGACTTTTCATTAAGGTCCTAAAGAATCATATGAACAGAGGATCCATCTGTTCTAATAAAGAAACAAACTCATCTATATCTTAGACAGCCTGAGGGTGAGTAAATATTTAGCTAATTTTCATTTTTGAAAGTTTTTTTTTAACTATTCTTTTAATGCACATTACAGGTGCTATGTTAATGCCAGAAAGCATGATATATCTCATAGTTACTTACTATTCGTTTGAAATTACGTTGCCAGACCTCTACAGCATGAAGAATGTCCAGCCTATTAACAAGAACAAAAACAATCATATATCCATTTGTCTGCAACATAACTCCAGCCCACAAATCCTTCACAGAACTAAATGGTTTACCTGACAGGTACTGAGAAGACATCAGGGTGTAGGTCAACCACACCAAGGGGTTCACTGTCATGACTTCCCAAAGACTCAAGCCACGTCTGAGCAGGTGCCAGGTGAGCTGGGATATCAGCCTCACACCTGCGCAGCACTGGAAGATCAGAGCCGGATGGAGGAGCCCTCTCTAAAACGAGTTCAGACATGTTTAGGTCACTTATACATCACATAGATTTTAAAACTGCATTGTTGCAGTTCATTTACAATGAACAGAAATTAACCACAGAAACCAAACGGCCTGTCAAAATACTTTAGCTCACTTCCAGAAACAATATTTCCTGATAATTTACTCACCCCCTTGTCACCCAGGATGTTCATGTCTTTCTTTCTTCACTCAAAAAGAAATTAAGGTTTTTGAGGAAAACATTCCAGGCTTTTTCTCTATATAGTGGACTTCAATGGTGGCCAATGGGTTGAAAGAGCTTCAAGGGCTCTACACAATCCCTGCTGAAGAATAAGGGTCTTATCTAGTGAAACAATCTGTCATTTTCTAAAAATAAAATAAATAAATAAAACTAAAATCTATATACTATTTAACCACAAATACTACACTGCAAAAAAAAAATGCAGTTCTTACTTATTTCTTACTTAGATTTTTTTTGTCATGTTTCCAGCCAAAATATCTACAAATTCTTAAAGGTGCCATAGAATGCATTGAGAGAATTTTTTTAAATTGTTCTCTGATATCTACATAGAAGGTATATGGCATAGGAAAGGGCAAAAAATCTCCAGAAATGGTTTTACAGGTCCATTTACAACCCTAGGATTTGCCCCTAGAATGAAATGCTCTGTTTTTGCCTTATTTGGAAGCTTCATGAATATTAATGAGCTCTGCTCTGATTCGATGTTTCACAAAGCTTCTCATCTCAATAGCTCACACATGGATAAAAATATATATTTAATTAGGAGCTCTAGCTGCTTTTAATATGCGGTTTGTTGAATCTGCCATTTTGAATCGCGGACAGTTTAGTCTAATTATATATATCAGTGCACACATCTCTCTGTTTATGTGGTAAGTGAAATCCTATGAATTGCAATGTAACAGGCTAGCGCTAGCATTAAGCTAACCGTGTCCCTTCAGTGGCTTGCCTTGTTTAACTGATGTGCTGACGTTAGTGATGATTGGGCGATGCAAATGTTAGAGGTGTAACTATTAACGATCTCGGGAAAGTTTTGTAACAGTCAGTGTTATGTTGGAATTGACCAATTTTTCGGAGGAAACGATGGTGTTTGAGACTCATGGTATGTCATGTCCATGTACTGAACTGTTATTATTTAACTATGCCAAGGTAAACACAGTTTTCCATTCTATGGCACCTTTAAATCAAGAAGGATTTTCTAGACAAGTAAAAATTATTTTCTTGTTTTCAGAAAAAAACAAGTCAGAATTATGTTTTTGCTTAGAACAAGCAAAATAATCTGGTAATGGGGTAAGCAAAACAAGATTATTTTTCTTTCCCCACTGGCAGATTATTTTGCTTGTTTCAAGCAAAAACACACTTAATTTTGACTTGTTTTTTTTTCTGAAAACAAGACACTAATTTTTACTCAACTAGAAAATCCTTTTTTATTTAAGAATTTTAAGATATTTTGGCTGGAAACAAGAAAAAAGTTAGTCTAGCACTAGCTCTTACGGTGGAAAGGTCACACACGGTTAGTTTTTCGTCTGTTTACTTTAGTTCAAAAAGGTAGAGTAGGGCAAAAAACATCATCTTATTTCCTCCTCCAACTTCAAAATCATCATTGTTTTACCTTTTTTTTTTTTACTTTCTTTGCACGTTCGCTTCGTAAACACTGGGCCAGTACATCTGCCTACTTTAAAAGCTAGTCCAAGACAAGCATTTGTGCTTAAAAAGTTTACAACTTTTTACATCTTTTCAAAAAATGGCTGATCGTTTCACTAGATAAGACTCTTATTCCTCAGCTGGGATCATGAAGAGCCTTTTGAAGCTGCATTGAAACTGCAATTTGGACCTTCAACCCATTGGCCACCATTGAAGTCCACTACATGGAGAAAAATCCTGGAATGTTTACCTCAAAAACCTTAAAGGAGTAGTTCACTTTCAGAACAAAAATGTACAGATAATGTACTCACCCCCTTGTCATCCGAGATGTTCATGTCTTTCTTTCTTCAGTCGTAAAGAAATAATGTTTTTTGAGGAAAACATTTCAAGATTTCTCTCCATATAATGGACTTCTATGGTGCCCCCGAGTTTGAACTTCCAAAATGCAGTTTAAAAGCAGCTTCAAAGGGCTCTAAATGATCCCAGCCGTGGAAAAAGGGTCTTATCTAGCGAAACGATCGGTTATTTTCTAAAAACATTTACAACTTATATACTTTGTAATCTCTACACAGAGCTCGACAAGACGAGCATTTGAGGTTAAAAAGTATATAAATTGTAATTTTTTTTAGAAAATAACAACGTTTTGCTGGATAAGACCCTTCTTTCCTCGGCCAGGATCATGTAGAGCCCTTTGAAGCTGTATTTTGGAAGTTCAAACTCGGGGGCACCATAGAAGTCCATTATATGGAGAGAAATCCTGAAATGTTTTCCTCTAAAACAATTTCCTTACAACTGAACAAAGACAGACATGAACATCTTGGATGACAAGGGGGTGAGTACATCATCTGTAAATTTTTGTTCTTAAAGTGAACTACTCCTTTAAGCTCTTTTCGAGTGAAGAAAGAAAGACATGAACATCCTGAATGACTCAGGGGTGAGTAAATTATTAGAAAATTTTAATTCTATTACTGTAAAACGATGAAAATTAATAAAGCCTATCTTTACACATCTGTAATTTGCCTTAATAGCTTTGTAGATCACAATAGTAAGTTAACAGTTTTATTGTGACAGCAGTTTTGTAAGTATACTGCAAATATACTATGGTCTTTTTGTCTCATGGATGTAAATAGAAAAGTGGATAAAGCCGAAATCGATTCAATAAGAGATTTGTAGACTTCAACAATGGTGAGTAATATATTTGATATAATTATTAAATACAAAAAGCTTTGCTTACTTTGAGGCGCGACTCCAATGAGATTCGACGGGAGCCGCAAATTTGATGGAAGTGCGCTTTCTCCAGAAACAGATGAGATGAACTGGTTTGAGAAAAAACATGGGTTATATTGTTAATGTGTCCCAGGATGACCATCAATATCATATTCACACGCGTTTATATTACATGGTTATTACCAGCAGCAACCTACTTACCCTTTTAACAGCCGTTCTTCCACATGTCGCTAACGTTGCACGAAACATGATGCGGGCTAATTAACAGTTACAATAAATACTGTCGTTATAATTTCAGCTTCTTACATATTTGGATTCTCTGTCAGAAGGTCGTGATGGTGTGCTCTCTGCGCACGCTTCCGTCGCTCACGTATGACGTAAGCGGTGTTTTGTCTTTGAATTTTATTTGCAATAAATAATGGATTGAAAGGTGAAATTAAATACGCTGTCATTTGAAATATTGACATTTGGTATTTATCTTGTATTTTTGTCTAATTGTATTTTTGTATATTTACATTTAAAATGTAAATTGTAAACCCGATTTTTTTCTTTGTTTGTTTATTTTTATTTATTTATTTTATTTGGATGTCTTGTTATATTTGTATATGTTTTTGTTGTGGTTTGTAATTTAAAGTAATGCAATAAATAATAGAAATAGTGGTGTATCTTTTTTCTCATTTTTATTTTAATATTTATTTGTGCATTCTTATTCTGACTAATAATATTTATGTTCATTATATTACATGATTTGTGCTGCAGAACTAGAGAGCGACACAAAAACGCTGTTGTATGTGAAATGTCACGTTGTGATGTTACCATATGTTATGAAAAATTTTATAAACAGACCCCACCACACATTAAAAAACATCATTCATAACCAGATTTTAGGAAAGTTACTTTTAAAACTAGGCCTAATATACATTACAATATTGCGTTACTCCCTAAAAAAGTAACTAATTGCGTTATTTAGTTTTTATGGAAAGTAATGCATTGCTTTAATTTTTCTCATCTGATCTGGGCTTACTTGTTTGGTTTTATTATGGAAAGTTATATTTTTGACTTCCATTCCCTCAGGCTGAAGGAAATGTAAATTTAAAAATGGTATTATTTTTATTATTAAATTTAAAATAGGTTATATTTGTGTAGTTTTTAAGATTTACATTCAGTTGAAGTCAAATGTTTGCATACACCTTGCAGAAATCTGCAAAATGTAAATTATTTTGCCAAAATAAGAGGCATCATACAAAATGCATGTTATTTTTTTAGTGCTGACCTGAACAGGTTATTTTACATAAAAGATGTTTATAGTCCAAAAGAGAAAATAATAGTTGAATTTATAAAAATTACCCAGTTCAAACGTTTACATACACTTGATTCCTCATACTGTATTGTTACCTGAATCATCCACAGCTCTTTTTTGTTTGTTTTGTTTAGAGATAGTTGTTTATGAGTCTCTTGTTTGTCCTAAACAGTTAAACTGCTTGCTGTTCCCAAAAATTCTTTGTTTTTTCAGCATTTTTGTATATTTAAACCCTTCCTATCAATGATTGTATGGTTTTGGGATCCATCGATTCACACTAAGAATATCTGATGGACTCATATGTAACTATTACAGAAGGTTCAAACACTCACTGATGCTACAGAAGGAAAAACAATGTATTAAGAGCCGGGGGTGTAAACTTTTGAAAAGAATGAAAATGTGTATATTTTTCTTATTTTGCCTAAATATGTCACTTTTTTCATTTAGTACTGTACTGCCCTTCTGAAGCTACAGGAGATACATGTTTCCCAAAAGACAAAATAAGTAAAATATACCCTGATCTTTAAATTCCAAAAGTTTTCACCCCCAGCTCTTAATGCATTGTTTTTCCTTCTGTGAGCATCTGTAATAGTTGCATTTGAGTCCCTCAATTGTCCTCAAAATCATACAGTCATTGTTGGAAAGGGTTCAAATACACAAAAATGCTGAAAAACCAAAGAATTTGTGCTACCTGAAGGATTTTTCTGAAGAACAGCAGGCAGTTTAACTGTTCAGGATGAACAAGGGACTCATGTCACTCAACTATCACTAAAAAAATCAAACAAAACAACAGCTGTGGATCATTCAGTTAACAACTCAGTATTAAGAATCAAGTGTATGTAAACTTTTGAACCGGGTCATTTTTATAATTTCAACTATTATTTTCTCTTGTGGACTACATATTTTAAAAACAACATGCATTTTGTATGATCCCTCTTATTTTGCTAAAATAATGAACATTTTGCAGATTCTGTAAGGTGTATTTAAACTTTTGACTTCAACAGTATGTAAGTAAATCTTAAAAACTATTCAAATATAGCCTGTTTTAAATTGTAACTTTTTAAAACTTTTGGAATTTGAAGATCAGGGTTAATTTTACTTATTTTGTCTTTTGGGAAACATGTAAGTATCGTCTGTAACTTCTGAAGGGCAGTACTAAATAAAAAATCTATATATATATTGAGACATAATAAGATAAATTTACACATCTTCATTCTGTTCAAAAGTTTACACCCCCGGTTCGTAATGCATCATTTTTCCCTCTGGAGCATCAGTGAGTGTTTGAACCTTCTGTAATAGTTGCATATGAGTCCCTTATATAAGTACTGAATAAAAAATAACAAGCATTTTGTATGATCTCTCTTATTTTAGTCAAATAATGAACATTGGGAAGATCCTGCAAGGTGCATGTAAACGTTTGACTTCAACTGTATATAAAGAGAGGTACATTAATGTAAATGTAAGATCAACACTCCAAAAAAAAAGGTGCTTTAAAAGGTTCTTCACAGCGATGCCATAGAAGAACCATTTTTGCTCCCACAAAGATCCATTCAGTCAAAGGTTCTTTTTATAATCTGAAAAACCTTCTTTAGCCACAAAGAACCTTCTGTGAAACAGAAAGGTTCTGCAGATGTTAAAGGTTCTTTATTGAACCATTTAGACAAAAAAGTTCTTCTATGGCAGCATGAAGCACCTTTATTTTTAAGAGTGTACCCTCACATTCTGAAACAATTTCAAAATTACATTAAAAAAACCAACAACAGCAAAAAAAGCTAATAATAAAATAGTTAAAAGATGTTTTGGAAGTTTTTGGTAATGGAAACAAACCCCACCTTATTCTTTACACACTAAAAAGCTAAACACAAATCGAAGTAATTCTAGACACAGAGCAATTTTCAAAAATAAGTGGTTTTATTTGTATGTTACAACTACAGGCGCAGAAGATTCTTTGCTGCTTATTAGTCAAGAGACTCTTCTTCACATTAGGCACTGCCGTATGACCTTCGTCACAAGGTGATTTGTGTGATTGCATAGTGCAGTTAAAAACTTTGATTTCACATCCCCAGGTCAGTAAAAGACAAACAAATGCACCACGCAACTGATTTTTTTAAAACGCCATCAATAAAATATCAGAAGAGAACTTTTGTTTGACATACCAATTGTGTTGATATGCCATGTGATTTGACAAACAAATGTATGATTTGCATATTCAAATAATTCAAAGATTTCTAGGTCTTTGTCAAAACTCCGAACAAAAGAACCTGCTCATTTGATCTAAACGAAAATGTTTAATTGTGGCAAATGTGTCATTTTGGCAGCTGGAACATCAAAATCAAAACAAAATTTCAAGTATGATCTTCAGAATCCCGATTAGAATAGTCCACAGGATGGATTCCTCTTCTTCCATCACGTCCTCAGGACCCTGAGAGTGTTGAGACTGACCAGGAGTCTCATCTGAGGAATAAGAGTTTTTCTCAATTTCCTCTCCCACAAGTGCCGTCTGGTCGTAAAACACCCTCATCTCGAACTCACTCTCCATGTAGGACGGATGTCCGTAGATCCCGATTCCAACAGGCCTAACAAAATCCCCCGGGACGACCACCACATCCTGGCCACAGGTGGTAGACTGAAGCTTGTAGGTATCAAAGTTTGGCCGCAGCGTCTTGTCGGAGACGTAGAGATCCGCATCTCCCTTAAGGCTTTGCATGCACAGGATAATGCGTCCTTCGTGGTTGAGGCGCAGGTAGCTGTAGTTTCCCGCCCCGATGTGGCCTTGTACAACATGGAGCAGGACCCATTCATCTGGAATGGAAGGCTCCTCTGAAGGCTGCAGGGAGCACAGGGCCCGGGATAGGGCCGCCAAAACCAACAAACCACCCCAGCACAGCACCATGGTCACTGCTGCCAGACCCCAGCTACATCTGGAACCTCCATGCAATCACAAAAATAGATTATTTCAGTATCGGCGGGAATTCAAAAGAATTGGATTTCAGCGTTCAGATTGGAACAAAACTGGGTTGAAAAAAATCGGAATTTAAATTGAACCTTCACTACACTGCAAAAAATGCTTTTCTTACTTAGATATTTTTGTCTTGTTTCCAGCCAAAATATCTACAAATTCTTAAATCAAGATGGATTTTCTAGACGAGTAAAAATTATTGTCTTGTTTTCAGAAAAAACAAGTCAAAATTAAGTGTGTTTATGCTTAGAACAAGCAAAATAATCTGCCAATGGGGTAAGCAAAAAAATCTTATTTCAAACAGAAAACAAGATTATTTTTCTTACCCCACTGGCAGATTATTTAGCTTGTTTCAATCAAAAACACACTTAATTTTGACTTGCTTTTTCTGGGTTTTTTTGTTTTTACTTGTCTAGAAAATTCTTCTTGATTTAAGACTTTTTAGATATTTTGGCTGAAAACAAGACAAAAAAATTAAGTAAGAAAAGCATTTTTTGCAGTGTAGTATAATGTTGATCAAATTATTTTAAAAGTATAAAATCCAAAAAATTAATCATGGGTGGAATAAAATTGGCTATCTAACGTTAGTATTATGTAGTGTATATACACGTTTATGCACTTGTTTTTGTGTTCCGGTCATTTTGAGACAGAGAGGGTCCCAAAAAATGTATAATTTTTGTACTTTTGACAATTTTTCAGAACTGACTGATCGTAGGTCTCATTGTTTACGCAGCTACAAGTTTATACAGCTCAGTTTTTGAGATAACATTGCCAAAATCATCCAAAAATATTCTTTTTCACTGAGGCCATTTCCAAAACTATTACAGAAGGTTCACACACTCAACGATGCTCCAGAAGAAAAAAACGATGCATTAAGAGCAAGGGGTGTAAACTTTTGAACAGAATGAAGATGTGCATATTTTTCTTATTTTGCCTAAATGTCATTTTTTTTCATTTAGTACAGCCCTTCAGAAGCTACAGAAAAGACTTACATGTTTCCCAAAAGACAAAATAAGTCAAATATACCCTGATCTTCAAATTTTAAAAGTTTAAAGGTGCTCTTAATGCATCGTTTTTCCTTCTGGAGCATCAGTGAGCGTTTGAAGTTGAGAATTGAGTCCCTAAATCCCTAAAATAAAAAAATAATAATAAAAAAGAGTCACTTATATGAGTACTGAATAAAAAATAAACATTTTGTATGATCTCTCGAATCTGAAATCAAATGAATCCTTCATTAGTATAGTGTTACTCAAATTATTTTAGAAGTATTAAATCCAAAAAATCAATCATGGGTGGAATAAAATCGGTGACCTAACATTAGTATTATGTGGTTTATATTCAAGTTTATGCACTTGTTTTTGTGTTCCGGTCATTTTGAGATCTGGAGGATCCCAAAACATTAATAATTTTTGTACTTTTGACCATTTTTTGGAACTGACTGATTGTAGGTCTCATTGTTTATGCAGCTACAAGTTTATACATGAGAGAGAAAAAATCATCCACAAATTGTCTTTTTTCACTGAGGCCATTTCCAAAACTATTACAGAAGCTTCAAGTGACAATTTTAGACACTTTTAAACCTAGCTCAAAGATCCTATTTAGCATATGGTTAGCTAGCACAGTTTTGAACAGTTATACACACATAAAGACTAAATGTTATGGAATCTACTCAACTTGTAGCTATGAGAGAGAGTGACACATAAATATTTCCTGATCATGAATGTAGTGTAGTTCAATCAGTCTCAGCCAATGGACCAAAACACTGTTTCGGTAGTGATATGAAGCCCCCCGCCTTTTTTTTTTTTTTTTTTTTTACATAAAGTTTCCTAATTTACAAAGAAAAGATAATTTTTTTGTAACTTCACCTTTTAAAAGAATCAAAAAACACTTTTAAAAACAACAATGGAAAATTCACAAATCATTTTCATTTTCATAATTTGAAATTTAGAGGTTAGGGTTTGGAACAGCCACCTCTCTATTGAAAGCATCCAATAAATGTTGATTTTATATATATTAAGCTTACTGATATTTGAAGAATGATTGTGGGTTTCAATAGATAAGCATTTTTAAATTTTAAATTGTGGGACAGCAGTTTGCACCAATTCTGTAGAATGGCCCATCTACATTTAGATCTGGAATTGGTAATTTGGAAAATCCTGAACTGCAAAACATTGAATTTCCAAAAACAGATTATTCTTATTCTGATCAGCCCTGGACCTGATAATGAGACAGCACTGATACAAATGATAAATAAAACAGATTACTGGAGGACACGTACATTTCGACTTCAAAATGCCATTTTTAGTTCAGTGCGTCAGTATGTTTCTCTGTATTATCTTGTTGAATTAAATGCCAATTTCTGAGGCATATTTGTTCTGCTTCCTGTGACATATAGCCAGGACAGTTTCCCCCCAGAAGCATTCTGAACCTAAACCTTGCATAGCTGTGAAACGACACCATTTGACACACTGACTGACAGCAGGCTGTTAAAAATATCTCTGTCGCTATTTTCAAGCAGCCACACAACCAAACAGCCAAGGGTCATAATCCTGATCATGTACTGTCAGTCAGTCCAACCGGTTCTCTGTCTACTTTAAGCAATTAAGACTTCTTCGCAGGGCGTATGATCAGTCCTAAAGTAGATCGTTACAAGAAACTAAAGCTTTTGTTGCACAAACTGTCGAAAGTAAAAACATTAAGTAAAAGATGACATTCAAAGGTCTATTGGAATATATCAGCGATATTAAAATAAGCATATAACCAGCTAGAAAGCTTCCAAAGACTACTTTCTAAAATACAGGATACCTTACAAAATGAGCACACTCCGTTTCTAAATCAAAATGATGCCCAATTTCTTAAGCTTGCACAAAAGAGTAAGTGAGCTATTTAGCTAGCTGGCTAACAGACCAGTGCTTTTTATGACACTGAAACGAACTACTCGTAATTAACCCGGGTTATCTGATATGTTGACAAATATGTATTATTTTGAGTTACCGGTGCACTGTCAAAAATACTCCATGGGAAAGGACGGTCGACGTCGTTATGTTTTGAATTTGCTGTTACAGGTGTTGAGTTGACTCCTGAACGTTCTGGGACTTGACGGCATTATAACGCTCATGTGCGCCATCTGTTGGTCAGGAGGATAGCAGTGGACAGAACAAATCACAGCATGCGATTTAAACTATTGTATTTTAATTTTTTTATATTTTTTACAGTCTATGATTTTAATAGCATTGTATTTTTTGTATCAACGGAATGATCTCTAATGAACTTAATGATTTTTTTTTCTAGAAAAACAGAAAGTATTCTGCTTTGCTATAGAGGGCGCAGTGAGCACTAGATTCAGTATCAGTGCTGATCCTCGCAGTTCTCGTCGGGTGCAGTGGCGCGCGCCTGTAATCCAAGCTACTGGGAGGCTGAGGCTGGCGGATCGCTTGAGCTCAGGGGTTCTGGGCTGCAGTGGACTATGTCGATCGGGTGTCCGCACTAAGTTCGGTATCGATATGGTGCTCCTGGGGGAGCTCGGGACCACCAGGTCGTCTAAGGAGGGGTGAACCGGCCCAGGTCGGAGACGGAGCAGGTCAAAGCCCCCGTGTCGATCAGTAGTGGGATCGCGCCTGTGAATAGACACTGCAGTGCAGCCTGAGCGATACAGCGAGACTCAGTCTTTTGCGTTTTTGCCTGTATGTGGATTTATAGTAAAAGAAAGATTTAGAATTACTCTTCACTCTTACTTGTCGACTCCAGATAATGACATTGTCTGCACTTTCGCACCTTTTTTAACCTTTAAGATATAAAGTTTAAAACAGAAGCGGTATTTTTGGCGTTGCACTTGTTTAACATTAAAAACATTACTGTCGTATCAAAACATTGGTACTATATCGCCTCCATCTGGACGATATGTGATATTTCAGTTCATATTCTATGTCTGCATTCAATGACCAGATGGAGGCACTGTTTCACACTTTACATCTTAGAAGTTTTATCATTTTAAATCTCTTGACTGGACAGACCTGGCACAGACCCAATGTCTGCACACTGAATCATCAATTATTAACAGCGTTGGTGGTTATGCATTACAAGTAACCCAAGTTACGTAATATTATTACTTTTCCAAGTAACTAGTAAAGTAACAAATGACTTTTTAATTGACAAAAATATCTGAGTTACTTTTTCAAATAAGTAACGCCAGTTACTTTTTTCCCCCATTTATTGATTAAAAGCTCTCCTGTCCTCATGTTGAGAGAAATTGTGAGTAAGATGTTACTTTAGTTCTAGAATAAATGTGAACATGCATTAATTCATCTCACTCACTAAAAAAACAGATACAGTATTCCCTTAAAATGAATAAAAACAGTGAAATTCAACACAAACCTGCAATAAATAAATGTTAAATAATACAAATGTCCTTTATGTATTTAATCCCATTTTATTAACTGATGTCTTTGCTGCCGATCTTCGATGATCCAATTCATCCATACTTATAAGCAAAAATTTCTCAAGATAATCTTACATTTGTTTTCCTTTTTTTATTTCTGAAGAGTTGGCATTTTTTCTTCTGCGGTCTACTGTACAGACGTGAATTTACTTTTCTCTAAGCCTGAGGCTTTTGGTGTAAAAAGGCTTTTACATTTGCCAAAAATAGAACATTTAATATTAAAAACAAACAAGCAAGCCCTGCCCAGATTTAAAAAGTAATGCAAATGTAATGTAACACATTACTTTCCATAAAAAGTAAATAAGTAATGTAATTAGTTACTTTTATAGGGAGTAACTCAATATTGTAATGCATTACTTTTAAAAGTAACTTTCCCCAACACTGATTATTAGTCAGTCGTGTGTAATATATTCAGATTTCACTGACCTTTTAAAATGATTAACTCATTACAGAAATAGAAATAAAAGACCAATCTATTGCAATTAGTTTTAAAGTTACTTGTAAAATACCCTGCAAAAGACTTGCCAAATCTGGACACTGTTTCTGGGTACATATCATATACTACAAATATGTGTTACAGCATAAGGGCACATAAAAAAATAAAAATTTCTATTGGTTACTCTAAGAAGTAAGTTCTTAGATCTACTTCAGTTATAGCACCCTAAAGATAGATTTTTTTTTTGTGTGTGTTTGTCACACAGTAATGTTTCAGATCATCAAACAAATTTAAAAATTAATCAAAGATAACACAAGTAAACACAACATGCAGTTTTTGAATGGGAAAACAAAATCCAAACCCACATGGCCCTGTGTGAAAAAGTGTTTGTTTGCCCCCTAAACTTAATAACTGGTTGGGCCACCCTTAGCAGCAACAACTGCAATCAAGCGTTTGCCATAACTTGCAATGAGTCTGTTACAGCGCTGTGCAGGAATTTTGGCCCACTCATCTTGGCACAATTGTTGTAATTCAGCCACATTAGAGGGTTTTTGAGCTTGAACCGCCTTTTTAAGGTCATGCCACAGCATCTCAATAGGATTCAGGTCAGGACCTTGACTAGGCCACTCCAAAGTCTTCATTTTGTTTTTCTTCAGCCATTCAGAGGTGGATTTGCTGGTGTGTTTTGGATCATTGTCCTGCTGCAGAACCCAAGTTCGCTTCAGCTTGAGGTCACGAACAGATGGCCAGACATTGTCCTTCAGGATTTTTTGGTAGACAGCAGAATTCATGGTTCCATTTATCACAGCAAGTCTTCCAGGTCCAGAAGCAGCAAAACAGCCCCAGACCATCACACAACCACCACCATATTTTACTGTTGGTATGATGTTCTTTTTCTGAAATGCTGTTACTTTAACGCCAGATGTAATGGGACACACATCTTCTAAAAGTTCAACTTTTGTCTGGTCAGTCCACAGAGTATTTTCCCAAAAGTCTTGGGGATCATCAAGATGTGTTCTGGCAAAACTGAGACGAGCCTTTATGTTCTTTTTGCTCAGCAGCGGTTTTCGCCTTGGACCTCATCAATGCAGGCCATTTTTGCCCAGTCTCTTTCTTATGGTGGAGTCATGAACACTGACCTTAACTGAGGTGAGAGAGGCCTGCAGTTGTGGCAGTAATCAGGCCTGGCTGTGGCTAGAGAAACTGAACTCAGGTGTGATAAACCACAGCTAACTGCAAATAAAATGGAAATTGGACAAAATGGAAAAAGTGTCTGCAGCTTTGGCTTGAAACAGTAATACTTGCTTTTCCTTTTCCTTTCATATAATGATATTACTTGTGTATTTAGTGACCACATACATCATGGAGAAAATGGGATGATGTACAAATTTTATGACTTGAATTTCATGAATTATATACATACATATCAAAAATAATGATATTCAAAAACAGTTAAAAACTATTAAAAAGAAGAGCTAAATAGCCTTGAGTTCTTATTTTGGAATGAATGTAAAATGCTTAAAAAGACTAAAATGATGAGATTCATACTTGGCTCTAAAAAAAACAGAATATTGATTTCATTGTTTTCTTATATTCTTTCCTTCTTTTTGTATATAATATGTAATTTTATATGTAATATTTTTGTATGTAAAATGTATGTTTTACATTTTTTATATTTTATAAAAACATACTATGTGTAATATTTTTCTAATAGTGTAATGTTTATTTAACCAAGACAATGTGACTAGGACATGAACTTACGTTTGATTTTTTTTTTTTTTTTTTTTTTTTTTATATATATCTACTACAAAATATTTAATCAAACAGTAAGAAGTGGTACAAAACAGGAGCCCTCCTGGTTGTTTGCTGAGGCCCCTTAGTGGGTTTCTGCCACGGCCCAATTCATGGAGCTTCCAGCTGAAAAAGAGTTTTCTGTAACAGCTGCTTCATAGTTTCCAGATGTTGTATCACCAGAACATGCACTGGTTCCAGTCACAGCTGCTCCAGAGGTTCCTGTCAGGGCTGGCATCTCAGACCACAGCCCCTTAATTCTTTTATTTTAGCCTGTATTTCAAAACACTTCAGCATGTGATTCTGGGGGTCATATTTTAGGAGTTTTCTATAGTTTTGCAAATTCTCTGAGAACCTGACACCTTGTACTGCTGTAGACTCCAGAGTAGGTAGCAGTTCTGAAAAATGGTGGCACTGAAGACGGTTCCTGGAGGTTTCATATCTAATTATTTTCCTTAATTCTTAATTCTTTTACAGTTAATGTGTTTTTCTTCTTGGCCTGTTTTTTTTTCTGACCCTGCTGACCCAATGAGCATTCCGCTGTCCAGTGGTCATGATTTAATTTAGCAGTTTCTGTATTGCATTAGTTTAGAATATTTTAGACATTTAATAATTTTTCACTTTTTCAGTGTGAGTTAATTCTCTTTTTTGGCACATTTTACCTGTAAAAGAAAACCTACTTAATGCGTCCTTATGAATATACATACATATGATAAACAAAACAGTTCATAAACAAGCTAAAAATGCAAAGCTATCCATTAAGTAGGATCAAATGATACCCAGATGGGTTAAAGTAAAATAATAAAATAAAAGCAGTAGAATGTTTCAAATTAAAAGTGCAAAACTAGATTTTTGCTGATCTCTTTGGAGATGATTAAATACTATCAAGTTCACTCTGCAGTCTAGTGTTCTGCTTTGCTACACTAGAGGGCGCAGTGAGCACTAGATTCAGTATCAGTGCTGATCCTTGCAGTTCTCGTCGGGTGCAGTGGCGCGCGCCTGTAATCCAAGCTACTGGGAGGCTGAGGCTGGCGGATCGCTTGAGCTCAGGGGTTCTGGGCTGCAGTGGACTATGTCGATCGGGTGTCCGCACTAAGTTCGGTATCGATATGGTGCTCCTGGGGGAGCTTGGGACCACCAGGTCGTCTAAGGAGGGGTGAACCGGCCCAGGTCGGAGACGGAGCAGGTCAAAGCCCCCGTGTCGATCAGTAGTGGGATCGCGCCTGTGAATAGACACTGCAGTGCAGCCTGAGCGATACAGCGAGACTCAGTCTTTTGCGTTTCTACCTGAATGTGGACCAACATTGAAAGAAAGATTTAGAGATTAATTATATGATTAAGAATTCAATTCATTTAATTCAATTCAAGAATTCAATCGCCATAAACCATTTGTGGTGTTGCACCTGTTTCTTACAATAAGGAACGCTAGTGTATGTCATGTCAAATGTTTGGTACTATATCACCTCTCTCTGGACGATATGTGATATTTCAGTTCATATTCAGTGTCTGCATTCAATGACCAGATGGAGTCGCTGTTTCACACTTTAAATCTTAGACGTTTTTACAGTTTACATCTCTTGACTGGACCCAGTGTCTGCACACTGAAGTCATGTGTAATATATTCAGCCTTTACTAACCTTTAAAAAAATAAACATTACAGAAATAAGAACGAAAAATAAAACTATTGCAATTAGGTTTAAAGTTAGTGTAAAAAATATCCTAGACTTGTTGGACACTGTTTCTGGGCCACAAGTATGTATTATAGCATAAAACAGAGGCTCATAAAATAATTCCTACTTATTTCTCTAAGAAGTATAAGTTCTCAGATCTACTGTATTTATATCTTCCTAATAATAGTTAGTATATAGATAGCATAATGAAGCACCTTCTCATTTATTAAAACCAAATGCAAATAAAATAGCAATTTTTTGGCCCGGAGATTCCTGTCACTGTCTGTCTCTCTGTCTCAACTATGTATCCTGCAAGGCTCCCCAACCCTAGTATCATCTATAGCTTTGGCTTGAGGCAGTAGCTAATACCTGCATATGGTGATATTACTTGCTCTTTTGGTGACCACATATGTCATGGAGAAAATGTTATGACTATATTTTCTGACTATACTTTGCTGGTGTACTTAGTATCATTGTCCTGTTGCACGGCCTAATTTTGGTTCAGCTTTAGCTGTCAGACGGATGGCCTCACATTTGACTCTAGAATACTTTGGTATACAGAGGAGTTCATGGTTGACTCAATGACTGTGAGGTGCCCAGGTCCTGTTGCTACAAAACAAGCCCAAAATCATCAGCTCTCCACCAGCATGTGTGACTTTTGGCATGAGGTGTTTGTGCTGATATGCTTTATGGCCAAACATCTCCACCTTGGTCTTGTCTGTTCAAACGACATTGTTCTAGAAGTCTTATGGTTTGTTCAGATGCAACTTTGCAAACATAAACCATGCCGTGCTGCCATGCTTTTTTAGACGGAAGAGGCTCTCTTCTGGCAAGCCTTCCAAACATGCCAGACTTGTCCCATATTTTTCAAATTGTACTGTCATGAATTTTATAATTTAACCTGTTAACTGAGACCTGTCTGTGATTAAGTTCTTGGGATGTTTGCCATAACAGCTATTCTAATAGCAGTCTAGTGTTCTGCTTTGCTACACTAGAGGGCGCAGTGAGCACTAGATTCAGTATCAGTGCTGATCCTCGCAGTTCTCGTCGGGTGCAGTGGCGCGCGCCTGTAATCCAAGCTACTGGGAGGCTGAGGCTGGCGGATCGCTTGAGCTCAGGGGTTCTGGGCTGCAGTGGACTATGTCGATCGGGTGTCCGCACTAAGTTCGGTATCGATATGGTGTTTCTGGGGGAGCTCGGGACCACCAGGTCGTCTAAGGAGGGGTGAACCGGCCCAGGTCGGAGACGGAGCAGGTCAAAGCCCCCGTGTCGATCAGTAGTGGGATCGCGCCTGTGAATAGACACTGCAGTGCAGCCTGAGCGATACAGCGAGACTCAGACTTTTGCGTTTTTGCCTGTATGTGGATTTATAGTAAAAGAAAGATTTAGAATTACTCTTCACTCTTACTTGTCGACTCCAGATAATGACATTGTCTGCACTTTCGCACCTTTTTTAACCTTTAAGATATAAAGTTTAAAACAGAAGCGGTATTTTTGGCGTTGCACTTGTTTAACATTAAAAACATTACTGTCGTATCAAAACATTGGTACTATATCGCCTCCCTCTGGACGATATGTGATATTTCAGTTCATATTGCGGTCAATATATTCAGATTTCACTGACCTTTTAAAATGATTAACTTATTACAGAATTAGAAATAAAAGACCAATCTATTGCAATTAGTTCTAAAGTTACTTTTAAAATACCCTGCAAAAGACTTGCCAAATCTGGACACTGTTTCTGGGTACATATCATATACTACAAATATGTGTTACAGCATAAGGGCACATAAAAAAATAAAAATTTCTATTGGTTACTCTAAGAAGTAAGTTCTTAGATCTACTTCAGTTATAGCACCCTAAAGATAGTATATACAGTGGTGTGAAAAAGTGTTGGCCCCCTTCCTGAGATTTTTTTTTTTGTGTGTGTTTGTCACACAGTAATGTTTCAGATCATCAAACAAATTTAAATATTAATCAAAGTTAACACAAGTAAACACAACATGCAGTTTTTGAATGAAGTTTTTTTATTATGAAGGGAAAACAAAATCCAAACCCACATGGCCCTGTGTGAAAAAGTGTTTGTTTGCCCCCTAAACTTAATAACTGGTTGGGCCACCCTTAGCAGCAACAACTGCAATCAAGCGTTTGCCATAACTTGCAATGAGTCTGTTACAGCACTGTGCAGGAATTTTGGCCCACTCATCTTGGCAGAATTGTTGTAATTCAGCCACATTGGAGGGTTTTTGAGCTTGAACCGCCTTTTTAAGATCATGCCACAGCATCTCAATAGGATTCAGGTCAGGACTTTGACTAGGCCACTCCAAAGTCTTCATTTTGTTTTTCTTCAGCCATTCAGAGGTGGATTTGCTGGTGTGTTTTGGATCATTGTCTTGCTGCAGAACCCAAGTTCGCTTCAGCTTGAGGTCACGAACAGATGGCCAGACATTGTCCTTCAGGATTTTTTGGTAGACAGCAGAATTCATGGTTCCATTTATCACAGCAAGTCTTCCAGGTCCAGAAGCAGCAAAACAGCCCCAGACCATCACACAACCACCACCATATTTTACTGTTGGTATGATGTTCTTTTTCTGAAATGCTGTTATTTTAACGCCAGATGTAATGGGACACACATCTTCCAAAAGTTCAACTTTTGTCTGGTCAGTCCACAGAGTATTTTCCCAAAAGTCATGGGGATCATCAAGATGTGTTCTGGCAAAACTGAGACGAGCCTTTATGTTCTTTTTGCTCAGCAGCGGTTTTCGTCTTGGAACTCTGGCATGCAGGCCATTTTTGCCCAGTCTCTTTCTTATGGTGGAGTCATGAACACTGACCTTAACTGAGGTGAGAGAGGCCTGCAGTTCTTCAGATGTTGTTGTGGGGTCTTTTGTGAGCTCTTGGATGAGTCGTCGCTGCGCTCTTAGGGTAATTTTGGTCAGCCGGCCACTCCTGGGAAGGTACACCACTGTTTAATGTTTTCGCCATTTGTGGATAATGGCTCTCACTGTGGTTCACTGCTTTATAACCTGTTTCAGACTGATAGATCTCAATTACTTTCTTTCTTATTTGTTCCTGAATTTCTTTGGATCTCAACATGATGTGTAGCTTTTGAGGATCTTTTGGTGTACTTCACTTTGTCAGGCAGGTCTTATTTAAAGTGATATCTTGATTGCGAACAGGTGTGGCAGCAATCAGGCCTGGCTGTGGCTAGAGAAACTGAACTCAGGTGTGATAAACCACAGCCAACTGCAAATAAAATGGAAATTGGACAAAATGGAAAAAGTGTCTGCAGCTTTGGCTTGAAACAGTAATACTTGCCTTTCCTTTTCCTTTCCTATAATGATATTACTTGTGTATTTAGTGACCACATACATCATGGAGAAAATGGGATGATGTACAAATTTTATGACTTGAAAATTATATACATACATATCAAAAATAATGATATTCAAAAACAGTTAAAAACTATTAAAAAGAAGAGCTAAATAGCCTTGAGTTATTATTTTGGAATGAATGTAAAATGCTTAAAAAGACTTAAATGATGAGATTCATACTTGGCTTTAAAAAAACCAGAATATTGATTTCATTGTTTTCTTATATTCTTATATTTTTGTATGTAAAATGTATGTTTTACATTTTTTATATTTTATAAAAACATACTATGTGTAATATTTTTTCTAATAGTGTAAGTAATGCTTATTTAACCAAGACAATGTGACTAGGACATGAACTTACGTTTGATTTTTTTTGTTTTGATTTTTTATATATATCTACGACAAAATATTTAATCAAACAGTAAGAAGTGGTACAAAACAGGAGCCCTCCTGGTTGTTTGCTGAGGCCCCTTAGTGGGTTTCTGCCACGGCCCAATTCATGGAGCTTCCAGCTGAAAAAGAGTTTTCTGTAACAGCTGCTTCATAGTTTCCAGATGTTGTATCACCAGAACATGCACTGGTTCCAGTCACAGCTGCTCCAGAGGTTCCTGTCAGGGCTGGCATCTCAGACCACAGTCCCTTAATTCTTTTATTTTAGCCTGTATTTCAAAACACTTCAGCATGTGATTCTGGGGATCATATTTTAGGAGTTTTCTATATTTTTGCAAATTATCTGAGAACCTGACACCTTGTACTGCTGTAGACTCCAGAGTAGGTAGCAGTTCTGAAAAATGGTGGCACTGAAGACGGTTCCTGGAGGTTTCATATCTAATTATTTTCCTTAATTCTTAATTCTTTTACAGTTAATGTGTTTTTCTTCTTGGCCTGTTTTTTTTTCTGACCCTGCTGACCCAATGAGCATTCCGCTGTCCAGTGGTCATGATTTAATTTAGCAGTTTCTGTATTGCATTAGTTTAGAATATTTTAGACATTTAATAATTTTTCACTTTTTCAGTGTGAGTTAATTCTCTTTTTTGGCACATTTTACCTGTAAAAGAAAACCTACTTAATGCGTCCTTATGAATATACATACATATGATAAACAAAACAGTTCATAAACAAGCTAAAAATGCAAAGCTATCCATTAAGTAGGATCAAATGATACCCAGATGGGTTAAAGTAAAATAATAAAATAAAAGCAGTAGAATGTTTCAAATTAAAAGTGCAAAACTAGATTTTTGCTGATCTGTTTGGAGATGATTAAATACTATCAACTTCACTCTGCAGTCTTGTATTCTGCTTTGCTACACTAGAGGGCGCAGTGAGCACTAGATTCAGTATCAGTGCTGATAGTCTCAGTTCTCGTCGGGTGCAGTGGCGCGCGCCTGTAATCCAAGCTACTGGGAGGCTGAGGCTGGCGGATCGCTTGAGCTCAGGGGTTCTGGGCTGCAGTGGACTATGTCGATCGGGTGTCCGCACTAAGTTCGGTATCGATATGGTGCTCCTGGGGGAGCTCGGGACCACCAGGTCGTCTAAGGAGGGGTGAACCGGCCCAGGTCGGAGACGGAGCAGGTCAAAGCCCCCGTGTCGATCAGTAGTGGGATCGCGCCTGTGAATAGACACTGCAGTGCAGCCTGAGCGATACAGCGAGACTCAGACTTTTGCGTTTCTGCCTGAATGTGGACCAACATTGAAAGAAAGATTTAGAGATTAATTATATGATTAAGAATTCAATTCATTTAATTCAATTCAAGAATTCAATCGCCATAAACCATTTGTGGTGTTGCACCTGTTTCTTACAATAAGGAACGCTAGTGTATGTCATGTCAAATGTTTGGTACTATATCACCTCTCTCTGGACGATATGTGATATTTCAGTTCATATTCAGTGTCTGCATTCAATGACCAGATGGAGTCGCTGTTTCACACTTTAAATCTTAGACGTTTTTACAGTTTACATCTCTTGACTGGACCCAATGTCTGCACACTGAAGTCATGTGTAATATATTCAGCCTTTACTAACCTTTAAAAAAATAAACATTACAGAAATAAGAACGAAAAATAAAACTATTGCAATTAGGTTTAAAGTTAGTGTAAAAAATATCCTAGACTTGTTGGACACTGTTTCTGGGCCACAAGTATGTATTATAGCATAAAACAGAGGCTCATAAAATAATTCCTACTTATTTCTCTAAGAAGTATAAGTTCTCAGATCTACTGTATTTATATCTTCCTAATAATAGTTAGTATATAGATAGCATAATGAAGCACCTTCTCATTTATTAAAACCAAATGCAAATAAAATAGCAATTTTTTGGCCCGGAGATTCCTGTCACTGTCTGTCTCTCTGTCTCAACTATGTATCCTGCAAGGCTCCCCAACCCTAGTATCATCTATAGCTTTGGCTTGAGGCAGTAGCTAATACCTGCATATGGTGATATTACTTGCTCTTTTGGTGACCACATATGTCATGGAGAAAATGTTATGACTATATTTTCTGACTATACTTTGCTGGTGTACTTAGTATCATTGTCCTGTTGCACGGCCTAATTTTGGTTCAGCTTTAGCTGTCAGACGGATGGCCTCACATTTGACTCTAGAATACTTTGGTATACAGAGGAGTTCATGGTTGACTCAATGACTGTGAGGTGCCCAGGTCCTGTTGCTACAAAACAAGCCCAAAATCATCAGCTCTCCACCAGCATGTGTGACTTTTGGCATGAGGTGTTTGTGCTGATATGCTTTATGGCCAAACATCTCCACCTTGGTCTTGTCTGTTCAAACGACATTGTTCTAGAAGTCTTATGGTTTGTTCAGATGCAACTTTGCAAACATAAACCATGCCGTGCTGCCATGCTTTTTTAGACGGAAGAGGCTCTCTTCTGGCAAGCCTTCCAAACATGCCAGACTTGTCCCATATTTTTCAAATTGTACTGTCATGAATTTTATAATTTAACCTGTTAACTGAGACCTGTCTGTGATTAAGTTCTTGGGATGTTTGCCATAACAGCTATTCTAATAGCAGTCTAGTGTTCTGCTTTGCTACACTAGAGGGCGCAGTGAGCACTAGATTCAGTATCAGTGCTGATAGTCGCAGTTCTCGTCGGGTGCAGTGGCACGCGCCTGTAATCCAAGCTACTGGGAGGCTGAGGCTGGCGGATCGCTTGAGCTCAGGGGTTCTGGGCTGCAGTGGACTATGTCGATCGGGTGTCCGCACTAAGTTCGGTATCGATATGGTGTTTCTGGGGGAGCTCGGGACCACCAGGTCGTCTAAGGAGGGGTGAACAGGCCCAGGTCGGAGACGGAGCAGGTCAAAGCCCCCGTGTCGATCAGTAGTGGGATCGCGCCTGTGAATAGACACTGCAGTGCAGCCTGAGCGATACAGCGAGACTCAGACTTTTGCGTTTTTGCCTGTATGTGGATTTATAGTAAAAGAAAGATTTAGAATTACTCTTCACTCTTACTTGTCGACTCCAGATAATGACATTGTCTGCACTTTCGCACCTTTTTTAACCTTTAAGATATAAAGTTTAAAACAGAAGCGGTATTTTTGGCGTTGCACTTGTTTAACATTAAAAACATTACTGTCGTATCAAAACATTGGTACTATATTGCCTCCCTCTGGACGATATGTGATATTTCAGTTCATATTGCGGTCAATATATTCAGATTTCACTGACCTTTTAAAATGATTAACTTATTACAGAATTAGAAATAAAAGACCAATCTATTGCAATTAGTTTTAAAGTTACTTTTAAAATACCCTGCAAAAGACTTGCCTAATCTGGACACTGTTTCTGGGTACATATCATATACTACAAATATGTGTTACAGCATAAGGGCATATAAAAAAATAAAAAATTCTATTGGTTACTCTAAGAAGTAAGTTCTTAGATCTACTTCAGTTATAGCACCCTAAAGATAGTATATAAAGTGGTGTGAAAAAGTGTTGGCCTCCTTCCTGAGATTTTTTTTTTTTTTTTTTTTTTTGTGTGTGTTTGTCACACAGTAATGTTTCAGATCATCAAACAAATTTAAATATTAATCAAAGATAACACAAGTAAACACAACATGCAGTTTTTGAATGAAGTTTTTTATTATGAAGGGAAAACAAAATCCAAACCCACATGGCCCTGTGTGAAAAAGTGTTTGTTTGCCCCCTAAACTTAATAACTGGTTGGGCCACCCTTAGCAGCAACAACTGCAATCAAGCGTTTGCCATAACTTGCAATGAGTCTGTTACAGCGCTGTGCAGGAATTTTGGCCCACTCATCTTGGCACAATTGTTGTAATTCAGCCACATTAGAGGGTTTTTGAGCTTGAACCGCCTTTTTAAGGTCATGCCACAGCATCTCAATAGGATTCAGGTCCGGACCTTGACTAGGCCACTCCAAAGTCTTCATTTTGTTTTTCTTCAGCCATTCAGAGGTGGATTTGCTGGTGTGTTTTGGATCATTGTCCTGCTGCAGAACCCAAGTTCGCTTCAGCTTGAGGTCACGAACAGATGGCCAGACATTGTCCTTCAGGATTTTTTGGTAGACAGCAGAATTCATGGTTCCATTTATCACAGCAAGTCTTCCAGGTCCAGAAGCAGCAAAACAGCCCCAGACCATCACACAACCACCACCATATTTTACTGTTGGTATGATGTTCTTTTTCTGAAATGCTGTTACTTTAACGCCAGATGTAATGGGACACACATCTTCCAAAAGTTCAACTTTTGTCTGGTCAGTCCACAGAGTATTTTCCCAAAAGTCTTGGGGATCATCAAGATGTGTTCTGGCAAAACTGAGACGAGCCTTTATGTTCTTTTTGCTCAGCAGCGGTTTTCGCCTTGGACCTCATCAATGCAGGCCATTTTTGCCCAGTCTCTTTCTTATGGTGGAGTCATGAACACTGACCTTAACTGAGGTGAGAGAGGCCTGCAGTTCTTCAGATGTTGTTGTGGGGTCTTTTGTGAGCTCTTGGATGAGTCGTCGCTGCGCTCTTAGGGTAATTTTGGTCAGCCGGCCACTCCTGGGAAGGTACACCACTGTTTAATGTTTTCGCCATTTGTGGATAATGGCTCTCACTGTGGTTCACTGCTTTATAACCTGTTTCAGACTGATAGATCTCAATTACTTTCTTTCTTATTTGTTCCTGAATTTCTTTGGATCTCAACATGATGTGTAGCTTTTGAGGATCTTTTGGTGTACTTCACTTTGTCAGGCAGGTCTTATTTAAAGTGATATCTTGATTGCGAACAGGTGTGGCAGCAATCAGGCCTGGCTGTGGCTAGAGAAACTGAACTCAGGTGTGATAAACCACAGCCAACTGCAAATAAAATGGAAATTGGACAAAATGGAAAAAGTGTCTGCAGCTTTGGCTTGAAACAGTAATACTTGCCTTTCCTTTTCCTTTCCTATAATGATATTACTTGTGTATTTAGTGACCACATACATCATGGAGAAAATGGGATGATGTACAAATTTTATGACTTGAAAATTATATACATACATATCAAAAATAATGATATTCAAAAACAGTTAAAAACTATTAAAAAGAAGAGCTAAATAGCCTTGAGTTATTATTTTGGAATGAATGTAAAATGCTTAAAAAGACTTAAATGATGAGATTCATACTTGGCTTTAAAAAAAACAGAATATTGATTTCATTGTTTTCTTATATTCTTATATTTTTGTATGTAAAATGTATGTTTTACATTTTTTATATTTTATAAAAACATACTATGTGTAATATTTTTTCTAATAGTGTAAGTAATGCTTATTTAACCAAGACAATGTGACTAGGACATGAACTTATGTTTGATTTTTTTTTTTTTGATTTTTTATATATATCTACGACAAAATATTTAATCAAACAGTAAGAAGTGGTACAAAACAGGAGCCCTCCTGGTTGTTTGCTGAGGCCCCTTATTGGGTTTCTGCCACGGCCCAATTCATGGAGCTTCCAGCTGAAAAAGAGTTTTCTGTAACAGCTGCTTCATAGTTTCCAGATGTTGTATCACCAGAACATGCACTGGTTCCAGTCACAGCTGCTCCAGAGGTTCCTGTCAGGGCTGGCATCTCAGACCACAGTCCCTTAATTCTTTTATTTTAGCCTGTATTTCAAAACACTTCAGCATGTGATTCTGGGGGTCATATTTTAGGAGTTTTCTATATTTTTGCAAATTCTCTGAGAACCTGACACCTTGTACTGCTGTAGACTCCAGAGTAGGTAGCAGTTCTGAAAAATGGTGGCACTGAAGACGGTTCCTGGAGGTTTCATATCTAATTATTTTCCTTAATTCTTAATTCTTTTACAGTTAATGTGTTTTTCTTCTTGGCCTGTTTTTTTTTCTGACCCTGCTGACCCAATGAGCATTCCGCTGTCCAGTGGTCATGATTTAATTTAGCAGTTTCTGTATTGCATTAGTTTAGAATATTTTAGACATTTAATAATTTTTCACTTTTTCAGTGTGAGTTAATTCTCTTTTTTGGCACATTTTACCTGTAAAAGAAAACCTACTTAATGCGTCCTTATGAATATACATACATATGATAAACAAAACAGTTCATAAACAAGCTAAAAATGCAAAGCTATCCATTAAGTAGGATCAAATGATACCCAGATGGGTTAAAGTAAAATAATAAAATAAAAGCAGTAGAATGTTTCAAATTAAAAGTGCAAAACTAGATTTTTGCTGATCTGTTTGGAGATGATTAAATACTATCAACTTCACTCTGCAGTCTTGTATTCTGCTTTGCTACACTAGAGGGCGCAGTGAGCACTAGATTCAGTATCAGTGCTGATAGTCTCAGTTCTCGTCGGGTGCAGTGGCGCGCGCCTGTAATCCAAGCTACTGGGAGGCTGAGGCTGGCGGATCGCTTGAGCTCAGGGGTTCTGGGCTGCAGTGGACTATGTCGATCGGGTGTCCGCACTAAGTTCGGTATCGATATGGTGCTCCTGGGGGAGCTCGGGACCACCAGGTCGTCTAAGGAGGGGTGAACCGGCCCAGGTCGGAGACGGAGCAGGTCAAAGCCCCCGTGTCGATCAGTAGTGGGATCGCGCCTGTGAATAGACACTGCAGTGCAGCCTGAGCGATACAGCGAGACTCAGACTTTTGCGTTTCTGCCTGAATGTGGACCAACATTGAAAGAAAGATTTAGAGATTAATTATATGATTAAGAATTCAATTCATTTAATTCAATTCAAGAATTCAATCGCCATAAACCATTTGTGGTGTTGCACCTGTTTCTTACAATAAGGAACGCTAGTGTATGTCATGTCAAATGTTTGGTACTATATCACCTCTCTCTGGACGATATGTGATATTTCAGTTCATATTCAGTGTCTGCATTCAATGACCAGATGGAGTCGCTGTTTCACACTTTAAATCTTAGACGTTTTTACAGTTTACATCTCTTGACTGGACCCAATGTCTGCACACTGAAGTCATGTGTAATATATTCAGCCTTTACTAACCTTTAAAAAAATAAACATTACAGAAATAAGAACGAAAAATAAAACTATTGCAATTAGGTTTAAAGTTAGTGTAAAAAATATCCTAGACTTGTTGGACACTGTTTCTGGGCCACAAGTATGTATTATAGCATAAAACAGAGGCTCATAAAATAATTCCTACTTATTTCTCTAAGAAGTATAAGTTCTCAGATCTACTGTATTTATATCTTCCTAATAATAGTTAGTATATAGATAGCATAATGAAGCACCTTCTCATTTATTAAAACCAAATGCAAATAAAATAGCAATTTTTTGGCCCGGAGATTCCTGTCACTGTCTGTCTCTCTGTCTCAACTATGTATCCTGCAAGGCTCCCCAACCCTAGTATCATCTATAGCTTTGGCTTGAGGCAGTAGCTAATACCTGCATATGGTGATATTACTTGCTCTTTTGGTGACCACATATGTCATGGAGAAAATGTTATGACTATATTTTCTGACTATACTTTGCTGGTGTACTTAGTATCATTGTCCTGTTGCACGGCCTAATTTTGGTTCAGCTTTAGCTGTCAGACGGATGGCCTCACATTTGACTCTAGAATACTTTGGTATACAGAGGAGTTCATGGTTGACTCAATGACTGTGAGGTGCCCAGGTCCTGTTGCTACAAAACAAGCCCAAAATCATCAGCTCTCCACCAGCATGTGTGACTTTTGGCATGAGGTGTTTGTGCTGATATGCTTTATGGCCAAACATCTCCACCTTGGTCTTGTCTGTTCAAACGACATTGTTCTAGAAGTCTTATGGTTTGTTCAGATGCAACTTTGCAAACATAAACCATGCCGTGCTGCCATGCTTTTTTAGACGGAAGAGGCTCTCTTCTGGCAAGCCTTCCAAACATGCCAGACTTGTCCCATATTTTTCAAATTGTACTGTCATGAATTTTATAATTTAACCTGTTAACTGAGACCTGTCTGTGATTAAGTTCTTGGGATGTTTGCCATAACAGCTATTCTAATAGCAGTCTAGTGTTCTGCTTTGCTACACTAGAGGGCGCAGTGAGCACTAGATTCAGTATCAGTGCTGATAGTCGCAGTTCTCGTCGGGTGCAGTGGCGCGCGCCTGTAATCCAAGCTACTGGGAGGCTGAGGCTGGCGGATCGCTTGAGCTCAGGGGTTCTGGGCTGCAGTGGACTATGTCGATCGGGTGTCCGCACTAAGTTCGGTATCGATATGGTGTTTCTGGGGGAGCTCGGGACCACCAGGTCGTCTAAGGAGGGGTGAACCGGCCCAGGTCGGAGACGGAGCAGGTCAAAGCCCCCGTGTCGATCAGTAGTGGGATCGCGCCTGTGAATAGACACTGCAGTGCAGCCTGAGCGATACAGCGAGACTCAGACTTTTGCGTTTTTGCCTGTATGTGGATTTATAGTAAAAGAAAGATTTAGAATTACTCTTCACTCTTACTTGTCGACTCCAGATAATGACATTGTCTGCACTTTCGCACCTTTTTTAACCTTTAAGATATAAAGTTTAAAACAGAAGCGGTATTTTTGGCGTTGCACTTGTTTAACATTAAAAACATTACTGTCGTATCAAAACATTGGTACTATATTGCCTCCCTCTGGACGATATGTGATATTTCAGTTCATATTGCGGTCAATATATTCAGATTTCACTGACCTTTTAAAATGATTAACTTATTACAGAATTAGAAATAAAAGACCAATCTATTGCAATTAGTTTTAAAGTTACTTTTAAAATACCCTGCAAAAGACTTGCCTAATCTGGACACTGTTTCTGGGTACATATCATATACTACAAATATGTGTTACAGCATAAGGGCATATAAAAAAATAAAAAATTCTATTGGTTACTCTAAGAAGTAAGTTCTTAGATCTACTTCAGTTATAGCACCCTAAAGATAGTATATAAAGTGGTGTGAAAAAGTGTTGGCCTCCTTCCTGAGATTTTTTTTTTTTTTTTTTTTTTTTTGTGTGTGTTTGTCACACAGTAATGTTTCAGATCATCAAACAAATTTAAATATTAATCAAAGATAACACAAGTAAACACAACATGCAGTTTTTGAATGAAGTTTTTTATTATGAAGGGAAAACAAAATCCAAACCCACATGGCCCTGTGTGAAAAAGTGTTTGTTTGCCCCCTAAACTTAATAACTGGTTGGGCCACCCTTAGCAGCAACAACTGCAATCAAGCGTTTGCCATAACTTGCAATGAGTCTGTTACAGCGCTGTGCAGGAATTTTGGCCCACTCATCTTGGCACAATTGTTGTAATTCAGCCACATTAGAGGGTTTTTGAGCTTGAACCGCCTTTTTAAGGTCATGCCACAGCATCTCAATAGGATTCAGGTCCGGACCTTGACTAGGCCACTCCAAAGTCTTCATTTTGTTTTTCTTCAGCCATTCAGAGGTGGATTTGCTGGTGTGTTTTGGATCATTGTCCTGCTGCAGAACCCAAGTTCGCTTCAGCTTGAGGTCACGAACAGATGGCCAGACATTGTCCTTCAGGATTTTTTGGTAGACAGCAGAATTCATGGTTCCATTTATCACAGCAAGTCTTCCAGGTCCAGAAGCAGCAAAACAGCCCCAGACCATCACACAACCACCACCATATTTTACTGTTGGTATGATGTTCTTTTTCTGAAATGCTGTTACTTTAACGCCAGATGTAATGGGACACACATCTTCCAAAAGTTCAACTTTTGTCTGGTCAGTCCACAGAGTATTTTCCCAAAAGTCTTGGGGATCATCAAGATGTGTTCTGGCAAAACTGAGACGAGCCTTTATGTTCTTTTTGCTCAGCAGCGGTTTTCGCCTTGGACCTCATCAATGCAGGCCATTTTTGCCCAGTCTCTTTCTTATGGTGGAGTCATGAACACTGACCTTAACTGAGGTGAGAGAGGCCTGCAGTTCTTCAGATGTTGTTGTGGGGTCTTTTGTGAGCTCTTGGATGAGTCGTCGCTGCGCTCTTAGGGTAATTTTGGTCAGCCGGCCACTCCTGGGAAGGTACACCACTGTTTAATGTTTTCGCCATTTGTGGATAATGGCTCTCACTGTGGTTCACTGCTTTATAACCTGTTTCAGACTGATAGATCTCAATTACTTTCTTTCTTATTTGTTCCTGAATTTCTTTGGATCTCAACATGATGTGTAGCTTTTGAGGATCTTTTGGTGTACTTCACTTTGTCAGGCAGGTCTTATTTAAAGTGATATCTTGATTGCGAACAGGTGTGGCAGCAATCAGGCCTGGCTGTGGCTAGAGAAACTGAACTCAGGTGTGATAAACCACAGCCAACTGCAAATAAAATGGAAATTGGACAAAATGGAAAAAGTGTCTGCAGCTTTGGCTTGAAACAGTAATACTTGCCTTTCCTTTTCCTTTCCTATAATGATATTACTTGTGTATTTAGTGACCACATACATCATGGAGAAAATGGGATGATGTACAAATTTTATGACTTGAAAATTATATACATACATATCAAAAATAATGATATTCAAAAACAGTTAAAAACTATTAAAAAGAAGAGCTAAATAGCCTTGAGTTATTATTTTGGAATGAATGTAAAATGCTTAAAAAGACTTAAATGATGAGATTCATACTTGGCTTTAAAAAAAACAGAATATTGATTTCATTGTTTTCTTATATTCTTATATTTTTGTATGTAAAATGTATGTTTTACATTTTTTATATTTTATAAAAACATACTATGTGTAATATTTTTTCTAATAGTGTAAGTAATGCTTATTTAACCAAGACAATGTGACTAGGACATGAACTTATGTTTGATTTTTTTTTTTTTGATTTTTTATATATATCTACGACAAAATATTTAATCAAACAGTAAGAAGTGGTACAAAACAGGAGCCCTCCTGGTTGTTTGCTGAGGCCCCTTAGTGGGTTTCTGCCACGGCCCAATTCATGGAGCTTCCAGCTGAAAAAGAGTTTTCTGTAACAGCTGCTTCATAGTTTCCAGATGTTGTATCACCAGAACATGCACTGGTTCCAGTCACAGCTGCTCCAGAGGTTCCTGTCAGGGCTGGCATCTCAGACCACAGTCCCTTAATTCTTTTATTTTAGCCTGTATTTCAAAACACTTCAGCATGTGATTCTGGGGGTCATATTTTAGGAGTTTTCTATATTTTTGCAAATTCTCTGAGAACCTGACACCTTGTACTGCTGTAGACTCCAGAGTAGGTAGCAGTTCTGAAAAATGGTGGCACTGAAGACGGTTCCTGGAGGTTTCATATCTAATTATTTTCCTTAATTCTTAATTCTTTTACAGTTAATGTGTTTTTCTTCTTGGCCTGTTTTTTTTTCTGACCCTGCTGACCCAATGAGCATTCCGCTGTCCAGTGGTCATGATTTAATTTAGCAGTTTCTGTATTGCATTAGTTTAGAATATTTTAGACATTTAATAATTTTTCACTTTTTCAGTGTGAGTTAATTCTCTTTTTTGGCACATTTTACCTGTAAAAGAAAACCTACTTAATGCGTCCTTATGAATATACATACATATGATAAACAAAACAGTTCATAAACAAGCTAAAAATGCAAAGCTATCCATTAAGTAGGATCAAATGATACCCAGATGGGTTAAAGTAAAATAATAAAATAAAAGCAGTAGAATGTTTCAAATTAAAAGTGCAAAACTAGATTTTTGCTGATCTGTTTGGAGATGATTAAATACTATCAACTTCACTCTGCAGTCTTGTATTCTGCTTTGCTACACTAGAGGGCGCAGTGAGCACTAGATTCAGTATCAGTGCTGATAGTCTCAGTTCTCGTCGGGTGCAGTGGCGCGCGCCTGTAATCCAAGCTACTGGGAGGCTGAGGCTGGCGGATCGCTTGAGCTCAGGGGTTCTGGGCTGCAGTGGACTATGTCGATCGGGTGTCCGCACTAAGTTCGGTATCGATATGGTGCTCCTGGGGGAGCTCGGGACCACCAGGTCGTCTAAGGAGGGGTGAACCGGCCCAGGTCGGAGACGGAGCAGGTCAAAGCCCCCGTGTCGATCAGTAGTGGGATCGCGCCTGTGAATAGACACTGCAGTGCAGCCTGAGCGATACAGCGAGACTCAGACTTTTGCGTTTTTGCCTGTATGTGGATTTATAGTAAAAGAAAGATTTAGAATTACTCTTCACTCTTACTTGTCGACTCCAGATAATGACATTGTCTGCACTTTCGCACCTTTTTTAACCTTTAAGATATAAAGTTTAAAACAGAAGCGGTATTTTTGGCGTTGCACTTGTTTAACATTAAAAACATTACTGTCGTATCAAAACATTGGTACTATATTGCCTCCCTCTGGACGATATGTGATATTTCAGTTCATATTGCGGTCAATATATTCAGATTTCACTGACCTTTTAAAATGATTAACTTATTACAGAATTAGAAATAAAAGACCAATCTATTGCAATTAGTTTTAAAGTTACTTTTAAAATACCCTGCAAAAGACTTGCCTAATCTGGACACTGTTTCTGGGTACATATCATATACTACAAATATGTGTTACAGCATAAGGGCATATAAAAAAATAAAAAATTCTATTGGTTACTCTAAGAAGTAAGTTCTTAGATCTACTTCAGTTATAGCACCCTAAAGATAGTATATAAAGTGGTGTGAAAAAGTGTTGGCCTCCTTCCTGAGATTTTTTTTTTTTTTTTTTTTTTTTTGTGTGTGTTTGTCACACAGTAATGTTTCAGATCATCAAACAAATTTAAATATTAATCAAAGATAACACAAGTAAACACAACATGCAGTTTTTGAATGAAGTTTTTTATTATGAAGGGAAAACAAAATCCAAACCCACATGGCCCTGTGTGAAAAAGTGTTTGTTTGCCCCCTAAACTTAATAACTGGTTGGGCCACCCTTAGCAGCAACAACTGCAATCAAGCGTTTGCCATAACTTGCAATGAGTCTGTTACAGCGCTGTGCAGGAATTTTGGCCCACTCATCTTGGCACAATTGTTGTAATTCAGCCACATTAGAGGGTTTTTGAGCTTGAACCGCCTTTTTAAGGTCATGCCACAGCATCTCAATAGGATTCAGGTCCGGACCTTGACTAGGCCACTCCAAAGTCTTCATTTTGTTTTTCTTCAGCCATTCAGAGGTGGATTTGCTGGTGTGTTTTGGATCATTGTCCTGCTGCAGAACCCAAGTTCGCTTCAGCTTGAGGTCACGAACAGATGGCCAGACATTGTCCTTCAGGATTTTTTGGTAGACAGCAGAATTCATGGTTCCATTTATCACAGCAAGTCTTCCAGGTCCAGAAGCAGCAAAACAGCCCCAGACCATCACACAACCACCACCATATTTTACTGTTGGTATGATGTTCTTTTTCTGAAATGCTGTTACTTTAACGCCAGATGTAATGGGACACACATCTTCCAAAAGTTCAACTTTTGTCTGGTCAGTCCACAGAGTATTTTCCCAAAAGTCTTGGGGATCATCAAGATGTGTTCTGGCAAAACTGAGACGAGCCTTTATGTTCTTTTTGCTCAGCAGCGGTTTTCGCCTTGGACCTCATCAATGCAGGCCATTTTTGCCCAGTCTCTTTCTTATGGTGGAGTCATGAACACTGACCTTAACTGAGGTGAGAGAGGCCTGCAGTTCTTCAGATGTTGTTGTGGGGTCTTTTGTGAGCTCTTGGATGAGTCGTCGCTGCGCTCTTAGGGTAATTTTGGTCAGCCGGCCACTCCTGGGAAGGTACACCACTGTTTAATGTTTTCGCCATTTGTGGATAATGGCTCTCACTGTGGTTCACTGCTTTATAACCTGTTTCAGACTGATAGATCTCAATTACTTTCTTTCTTATTTGTTCCTGAATTTCTTTGGATCTCAACATGATGTGTAGCTTTTGAGGATCTTTTGGTGTACTTCACTTTGTCAGGCAGGTCTTATTTAAAGTGATATCTTGATTGCGAACAGGTGTGGCAGCAATCAGGCCTGGCTGTGGCTAGAGAAACTGAACTCAGGTGTGATAAACCACAGCCAACTGCAAATAAAATGGAAATTGGACAAAATGGAAAAAGTGTCTGCAGCTTTGGCTTGAAACAGTAATACTTGCCTTTCCTTTTCCTTTCCTATAATGATATTACTTGTGTATTTAGTGACCACATACATCATGGAGAAAATGGGATGATGTACAAATTTTATGACTTGAAAATTATATACATACATATCAAAAATAATGATATTCAAAAACAGTTAAAAACTATTAAAAAGAAGAGCTAAATAGCCTTGAGTTATTATTTTGGAATGAATGTAAAATGCTTAAAAAGACTTAAATGATGAGATTCATACTTGGCTTTAAAAAAAACAGAATATTGATTTCATTGTTTTCTTATATTCTTATATTTTTGTATGTAAAATGTATGTTTTACATTTTTTATATTTTATAAAAACATACTATGTGTAATATTTTTTCTAATAGTGTAAGTAATGCTTATTTAACCAAGACAATGTGACTAGGACATGAACTTATGTTTGATTTTTTTTTTTTTGATTTTTTATATATATCTACGACAAAATATTTAATCAAACAGTAAGAAGTGGTACAAAACAGGAGCCCTCCTGGTTGTTTGCTGAGGCCCCTTAGTGGGTTTCTGCCACGGCCCAATTCATGGAGCTTCCAGCTGAAAAAGAGTTTTCTGTAACAGCTGCTTCATAGTTTCCAGATGTTGTATCACCAGAACATGCACTGGTTCCAGTCACAGCTGCTCCAGAGGTTCCTGTCAGGGCTGGCATCTCAGACCACAGTCCCTTAATTCTTTTATTTTAGCCTGTATTTCAAAACACTTCAGCATGTGATTCTGGGGATCATATTTTAGGAGTTTTCTATATTTTTGCAAATTATCTGAGAACCTGACACCTTGTACTGCTGTAGACTCCAGAGTAGGTAGCAGTTCTGAAAAATGGTGGCACTGAAGACGGTTCCTGGAGGTTTCATATCTAATTATTTTCCTTAATTCTTAATTCTTTTACAGTTAATGTGTTTTTCTTCTTGGCCTGTTTTTTTTTCTGACCCTGCTGACCCAATGAGCATTCCGCTGTCCAGTGGTCATGATTTAATTTAGCAGTTTCTGTATTGCATTAGTTTAGAATATTTTAGACATTTAATAATTTTTCACTTTTTCAGTGTGAGTTAATTCTCTTTTTTGGCACATTTTACCTGTAAAAGAAAACCTACTTAATGCGTCCTTATGAATATACATACATATGATAAACAAAACAGTTCATAAACAAGCTAAAAATGCAAAGCTATCCATTAAGTAGGATCAAATGATACCCAGATGGGTTAAAGTAAAATAATAAAATAAAAGCAGTAGAATGTTTCAAATTAAAAGTGCAAAACTAGATTTTTGCTGATCTGTTTGGAGATGATTAAATACTATCAACTTCACTCTGCAGTCTTGTATTCTGCTTTGCTACACTAGAGGGCGCAGTGAGCACTAGATTCAGTATCAGTGCTGATAGTCTCAGTTCTCGTCGGGTGCAGTGGCGCGCGCCTGTAATCCAAGCTACTGGGAGGCTGAGGCTGGCGGATCGCTTGAGCTCAGGGGTTCTGGGCTGCAGTGGACTATGTCGATCGGGTGTCCGCACTAAGTTCGGTATCGATATGGTGCTCCTGGGGGAGCTCGGGACCACCAGGTCGTCTAAGGAGGGGTGAACCGGCCCAGGTCGGAGACGGAGCAGGTCAAAGCCCCCGTGTCGATCAGTAGTGGGATCGCGCCTGTGAATAGACACTGCAGTGCAGCCTGAGCGATACAGCGAGACTCAGACTTTTGCGTTTCTGCCTGAATGTGGACCAACATTGAAAGAAAGATTTAGAGATTAATTATATGATTAAGAATTCAATTCATTTAATTCAATTCAAGAATTCAATCGCCATAAACCATTTGTGGTGTTGCACCTGTTTCTTACAATAAGGAACGCTAGTGTATGTCATGTCAAATGTTTGGTACTATATCACCTCTCTCTGGACGATATGTGATATTTCAGTTCATATTCAGTGTCTGCATTCAATGACCAGATGGAGTCGCTGTTTCACACTTTAAATCTTAGACGTTTTTACAGTTTACATCTCTTGACTGGACCCAATGTCTGCACACTGAAGTCATGTGTAATATATTCAGCCTTTACTAACCTTTAAAAAAATAAACATTACAGAAATAAGAACGAAAAATAAAACTATTGCAATTAGGTTTAAAGTTAGTGTAAAAAATATCCTAGACTTGTTGGACACTGTTTCTGGGCCACAAGTATGTATTATAGCATAAAACAGAGGCTCATAAAATAATTCCTACTTATTTCTCTAAGAAGTATAAGTTCTCAGATCTACTGTATTTATATCTTCCTAATAATAGTTAGTATATAGATAGCATAATGAAGCACCTTCTCATTTATTAAAACCAAATGCAAATAAAATAGCAATTTTTTGGCCCGGAGATTCCTGTCACTGTCTGTCTCTCTGTCTCAACTATGTATCCTGCAAGGCTCCCCAACCCTAGTATCATCTATAGCTTTGGCTTGAGGCAGTAGCTAATACCTGCATATGGTGATATTACTTGCTCTTTTGGTGACCACATATGTCATGGAGAAAATGTTATGACTATATTTTCTGACTATACTTTGCTGGTGTACTTAGTATCATTGTCCTGTTGCACGGCCTAATTTTGGTTCAGCTTTAGCTGTCAGACGGATGGCCTCACATTTGACTCTAGAATACTTTGGTATACAGAGGAGTTCATGGTTGACTCAATGACTGTGAGGTGCCCAGGTCCTGTTGCTACAAAACAAGCCCAAAATCATCAGCTCTCCACCAGCATGTGTGACTTTTGGCATGAGGTGTTTGTGCTGATATGCTTTATGGCCAAACATCTCCACCTTGGTCTTGTCTGTTCAAACGACATTGTTCTAGAAGTCTTATGGTTTGTTCAGATGCAACTTTGCAAACATAAACCATGCCGTGCTGCCATGCTTTTTTAGACGGAAGAGGCTCTCTTCTGGCAAGCCTTCCAAACATGCCAGACTTGTCCCATATTTTTCAAATTGTACTGTCATGAATTTTATAATTTAACCTGTTAACTGAGACCTGTCTGTGATTAAGTTCTTGGGATGTTTGCCATAACAGCTATTCTAATAGCAGTCTAGTGTTCTGCTTTGCTACACTAGAGGGCGCAGTGAGCACTAGATTCAGTATCAGTGCTGATAGTCGCAGTTCTCGTCGGGTGCAGTGGCGCGCGCCTGTAATCCAAGCTACTGGGAGGCTGAGGCTGGCGGATCGCTTGAGCTCAGGGGTTCTGGGCTGCAGTGGACTATGTCGATCGGGTGTCCGCACTAAGTTCGGTATCGATATGGTGTTTCTGGGGGAGCTCGGGACCACCAGGTCGTCTAAGGAGGGGTGAACCGGCCCAGGTCGGAGACGGAGCAGGTCAAAGCCCCCGTGTCGATCAGTAGTGGGATCGCGCCTGTGAATAGACACTGCAGTGCAGCCTGAGCGATACAGCGAGACTCAGACTTTTGCGTTTTTGCCTGTATGTGGATTTATAGTAAAAGAAAGATTTAGAATTACTCTTCACTCTTACTTGTCGACTCCAGATAATGACATTGTCTGCACTTTCGCACCTTTTTTAACCTTTAAGATATAAAGTTTAAAACAGAAGCGGTATTTTTGGCGTTGCACTTGTTTAACATTAAAAACATTACTGTCGTATCAAAACATTGGTACTATATTGCCTCCCTCTGGACGATATGTGATATTTCAGTTCATATTGCGGTCAATATATTCAGATTTCACTGACCTTTTAAAATGATTAACTTATTACAGAATTAGAAATAAAAGACCAATCTATTGCAATTAGTTTTAAAGTTACTTTTAAAATACCCTGCAAAAGACTTGCCTAATCTGGACACTGTTTCTGGGTACATATCATATACTACAAATATGTGTTACAGCATAAGGGCATATAAAAAAATAAAAAATTCTATTGGTTACTCTAAGAAGTAAGTTCTTAGATCTACTTCAGTTATAGCACCCTAAAGATAGTATATAAAGTGGTGTGAAAAAGTGTTGGCCTCCTTCCTGAGATTTTTTTTTTTTTTTTTTTTTTTTGTGTGTGTTTGTCACACAGTAATGTTTCAGATCATCAAACAAATTTAAATATTAATCAAAGATAACACAAGTAAACACAACATGCAGTTTTTGAATGAAGTTTTTTATTATGAAGGGAAAACAAAATCCAAACCCACATGGCCCTGTGTGAAAAAGTGTTTGTTTGCCCCCTAAACTTAATAACTGGTTGGGCCACCCTTAGCAGCAACAACTGCAATCAAGCGTTTGCCATAACTTGCAATGAGTCTGTTACAGCGCTGTGCAGGAATTTTGGCCCACTCATCTTGGCACAATTGTTGTAATTCAGCCACATTAGAGGGTTTTTGAGCTTGAACCGCCTTTTTAAGGTCATGCCACAGCATCTCAATAGGATTCAGGTCCGGACCTTGACTAGGCCACTCCAAAGTCTTCATTTTGTTTTTCTTCAGCCATTCAGAGGTGGATTTGCTGGTGTGTTTTGGATCATTGTCCTGCTGCAGAACCCAAGTTCGCTTCAGCTTGAGGTCACGAACAGATGGCCAGACATTGTCCTTCAGGATTTTTTGGTAGACAGCAGAATTCATGGTTCCATTTATCACAGCAAGTCTTCCAGGTCCAGAAGCAGCAAAACAGCCCCAGACCATCACACAACCACCACCATATTTTACTGTTGGTATGATGTTCTTTTTCTGAAATGCTGTTACTTTAACGCCAGATGTAATGGGACACACATCTTCCAAAAGTTCAACTTTTGTCTGGTCAGTCCACAGAGTATTTTCCCAAAAGTCTTGGGGATCATCAAGATGTGTTCTGGCAAAACTGAGACGAGCCTTTATGTTCTTTTTGCTCAGCAGCGGTTTTCGCCTTGGACCTCATCAATGCAGGCCATTTTTGCCCAGTCTCTTTCTTATGGTGGAGTCATGAACACTGACCTTAACTGAGGTGAGAGAGGCCTGCAGTTCTTCAGATGTTGTTGTGGGGTCTTTTGTGAGCTCTTGGATGAGTCGTCGCTGCGCTCTTAGGGTAATTTTGGTCAGCCGGCCACTCCTGGGAAGGTACACCACTGTTTAATGTTTTCGCCATTTGTGGATAATGGCTCTCACTGTGGTTCACTGCTTTATAACCTGTTTCAGACTGATAGATCTCAATTACTTTCTTTCTTATTTGTTCCTGAATTTCTTTGGATCTCAACATGATGTGTAGCTTTTGAGGATCTTTTGGTGTACTTCACTTTGTCAGGCAGGTCTTATTTAAAGTGATATCTTGATTGCGAACAGGTGTGGCAGCAATCAGGCCTGGCTGTGGCTAGAGAAACTGAACTCAGGTGTGATAAACCACAGCCAACTGCAAATAAAATGGAAATTGGACAAAATGGAAAAAGTGTCTGCAGCTTTGGCTTGAAACAGTAATACTTGCCTTTCCTTTTCCTTTCCTATAATGATATTACTTGTGTATTTAGTGACCACATACATCATGGAGAAAATGGGATGATGTACAAATTTTATGACTTGAAAATTATATACATACATATCAAAAATAATGATATTCAAAAACAGTTAAAAACTATTAAAAAGAAGAGCTAAATAGCCTTGAGTTATTATTTTGGAATGAATGTAAAATGCTTAAAAAGACTTAAATGATGAGATTCATACTTGGCTTTAAAAAAAACAGAATATTGATTTCATTGTTTTCTTATATTCTTATATTTTTGTATGTAAAATGTATGTTTTACATTTTTTATATTTTATAAAAACATACTATGTGTAATATTTTTTCTAATAGTGTAAGTAATGCTTATTTAACCAAGACAATGTGACTAGGACATGAACTTATGTTTGATTTTTTTTTTTTTGATTTTTTATATATATCTACGACAAAATATTTAATCAAACAGTAAGAAGTGGTACAAAACAGGAGCCCTCCTGGTTGTTTGCTGAGGCCCCTTAGTGGGTTTCTGCCACGGCCCAATTCATGGAGCTTCCAGCTGAAAAAGAGTTTTCTGTAACAGCTGCTTCATAGTTTCCAGATGTTGTATCACCAGAACATGCACTGGTTCCAGTCACAGCTGCTCCAGAGGTTCCTGTCAGGGCTGGCATCTCAGACCACAGTCCCTTAATTCTTTTATTTTAGCCTGTATTTCAAAACACTTCAGCATGTGATTCTGGGGGTCATATTTTAGGAGTTTTCTATATTTTTGCAAATTCTCTGAGAACCTGACACCTTGTACTGCTGTAGACTCCAGAGTAGGTAGCAGTTCTGAAAAATGGTGGCACTGAAGACGGTTCCTGGAGGTTTCATATCTAATTATTTTCCTTAATTCTTAATTCTTTTACAGTTAATGTGTTTTTCTTCTTGGCCTGTTTTTTTTTCTGACCCTGCTGACCCAATGAGCATTCCGCTGTCCAGTGGTCATGATTTAATTTAGCAGTTTCTGTATTGCATTAGTTTAGAATATTTTAGACATTTAATAATTTTTCACTTTTTCAGTGTGAGTTAATTCTCTTTTTTGGCACATTTTACCTGTAAAAGAAAACCTACTTAATGCGTCCTTATGAATATACATACATATGATAAACAAAACAGTTCATAAACAAGCTAAAAATGCAAAGCTATCCATTAAGTAGGATCAAATGATACCCAGATGGGTTAAAGTAAAATAATAAAATAAAAGCAGTAGAATGTTTCAAATTAAAAGTGCAAAACTAGATTTTTGCTGATCTGTTTGGAGATGATTAAATACTATCAACTTCACTCTGCAGTCTTGTATTCTGCTTTGCTACACTAGAGGGCGCAGTGAGCACTAGATTCAGTATCAGTGCTGATAGTCTCAGTTCTCGTCGGGTGCAGTGGCGCGCGCCTGTAATCCAAGCTACTGGGAGGCTGAGGCTGGCGGATCGCTTGAGCTCAGGGGTTCTGGGCTGCAGTGGACTATGTCGATCGGGTGTCCGCACTAAGTTCGGTATCGATATGGTGCTCCTGGGGGAGCTCGGGACCACCAGGTCGTCTAAGGAGGGGTGAACCGGCCCAGGTCGGAGACGGAGCAGGTCAAAGCCCCCGTGTCGATCAGTAGTGGGATCGCGCCTGTGAATAGACACTGCAGTGCAGCCTGAGCGATACAGCGAGACTCAGACTTTTGCGTTTCTGCCTGAATGTGGACCAACATTGAAAGAAAGATTTAGAGATTAATTATATGATTAAGAATTCAATTCATTTAATTCAATTCAAGAATTCAATCGCCATAAACCATTTGTGGTGTTGCACCTGTTTCTTACAATAAGGAACGCTAGTGTATGTCATGTCAAATGTTTGGTACTATATCACCTCTCTCTGGACGATATGTGATATTTCAGTTCATATTCAGTGTCTGCATTCAATGACCAGATGGAGTCGCTGTTTCACACTTTAAATCTTAGACGTTTTTACAGTTTACATCTCTTGACTGGACCCAATGTCTGCACACTGAAGTCATGTGTAATATATTCAGCCTTTACTAACCTTTAAAAAAATAAACATTACAGAAATAAGAACGAAAAATAAAACTATTGCAATTAGGTTTAAAGTTAGTGTAAAAAATATCCTAGACTTGTTGGACACTGTTTCTGGGCCACAAGTATGTATTATAGCATAAAACAGAGGCTCATAAAATAATTCCTACTTATTTCTCTAAGAAGTATAAGTTCTCAGATCTACTGTATTTATATCTTCCTAATAATAGTTAGTATATAGATAGCATAATGAAGCACCTTCTCATTTATTAAAACCAAATGCAAATAAAATAGCAATTTTTTGGCCCGGAGATTCCTGTCACTGTCTGTCTCTCTGTCTCAACTATGTATCCTGCAAGGCTCCCCAACCCTAGTATCATCTATAGCTTTGGCTTGAGGCAGTAGCTAATACCTGCATATGGTGATATTACTTGCTCTTTTGGTGACCACATATGTCATGGAGAAAATGTTATGACTATATTTTCTGACTATACTTTGCTGGTGTACTTAGTATCATTGTCCTGTTGCACGGCCTAATTTTGGTTCAGCTTTAGCTGTCAGACGGATGGCCTCACATTTGACTCTAGAATACTTTGGTATACAGAGGAGTTCATGGTTGACTCAATGACTGTGAGGTGCCCAGGTCCTGTTGCTACAAAACAAGCCCAAAATCATCAGCTCTCCACCAGCATGTGTGACTTTTGGCATGAGGTGTTTGTGCTGATATGCTTTATGGCCAAACATCTCCACCTTGGTCTTGTCTGTTCAAACGACATTGTTCTAGAAGTCTTATGGTTTGTTCAGATGCAACTTTGCAAACATAAACCATGCCGTGCTGCCATGCTTTTTTAGACGGAAGAGGCTCTCTTCTGGCAAGCCTTCCAAACATGCCAGACTTGTCCCATATTTTTCAAATTGTACTGTCATGAATTTTATAATTTAACCTGTTAACTGAGACCTGTCTGTGATTAAGTTCTTGGGATGTTTGCCATAACAGCTATTCTAATAGCAGTCTAGTGTTCTGCTTTGCTACACTAGAGGGCGCAGTGAGCACTAGATTCAGTATCAGTGCTGATAGTCGCAGTTCTCGTCGGGTGCAGTGGCGCGCGCCTGTAATCCAAGCTACTGGGAGGCTGAGGCTGGCGGATCGCTTGAGCTCAGGGGTTCTGGGCTGCAGTGGACTATGTCGATCGGGTGTCCGCACTAAGTTCGGTATCGATATGGTGTTTCTGGGGGAGCTCGGGACCACCAGGTCGTCTAAGGAGGGGTGAACCGGCCCAGGTCGGAGACGGAGCAGGTCAAAGCCCCCGTGTCGATCAGTAGTGGGATCGCGCCTGTGAATAGACACTGCAGTGCAGCCTGAGCGATACAGCGAGACTCAGACTTTTGCGTTTTTGCCTGTATGTGGATTTATAGTAAAAGAAAGATTTAGAATTACTCTTCACTCTTACTTGTCGACTCCAGATAATGACATTGTCTGCACTTTCGCACCTTTTTTAACCTTTAAGATATAAAGTTTAAAACAGAAGCGGTATTTTTGGCGTTGCACTTGTTTAACATTAAAAACATTACTGTCGTATCAAAACATTGGTACTATATTGCCTCCCTCTGGACGATATGTGATATTTCAGTTCATATTGCGGTCAATATATTCAGATTTCACTGACCTTTTAAAATGATTAACTTATTACAGAATTAGAAATAAAAGACCAATCTATTGCAATTAGTTTTAAAGTTACTTTTAAAATACCCTGCAAAAGACTTGCCTAATCTGGACACTGTTTCTGGGTACATATCATATACTACAAATATGTGTTACAGCATAAGGGCATATAAAAAAATAAAAAATTCTATTGGTTACTCTAAGAAGTAAGTTCTTAGATCTACTTCAGTTATAGCACCCTAAAGATAGTATATAAAGTGGTGTGAAAAAGTGTTGGCCTCCTTCCTGAGATTTTTTTTTTTTTTTTTTTTTTTTGTGTGTGTTTGTCACACAGTAATGTTTCAGATCATCAAACAAATTTAAATATTAATCAAAGATAACACAAGTAAACACAACATGCAGTTTTTGAATGAAGTTTTTTATTATGAAGGGAAAACAAAATCCAAACCCACATGGCCCTGTGTGAAAAAGTGTTTGTTTGCCCCCTAAACTTAATAACTGGTTGGGCCACCCTTAGCAGCAACAACTGCAATCAAGCGTTTGCCATAACTTGCAATGAGTCTGTTACAGCGCTGTGCAGGAATTTTGGCCCACTCATCTTGGCACAATTGTTGTAATTCAGCCACATTAGAGGGTTTTTGAGCTTGAACCGCCTTTTTAAGGTCATGCCACAGCATCTCAATAGGATTCAGGTCCGGACCTTGACTAGGCCACTCCAAAGTCTTCATTTTGTTTTTCTTCAGCCATTCAGAGGTGGATTTGCTGGTGTGTTTTGGATCATTGTCCTGCTGCAGAACCCAAGTTCGCTTCAGCTTGAGGTCACGAACAGATGGCCAGACATTGTCCTTCAGGATTTTTTGGTAGACAGCAGAATTCATGGTTCCATTTATCACAGCAAGTCTTCCAGGTCCAGAAGCAGCAAAACAGCCCCAGACCATCACACAACCACCACCATATTTTACTGTTGGTATGATGTTCTTTTTCTGAAATGCTGTTACTTTAACGCCAGATGTAATGGGACACACATCTTCCAAAAGTTCAACTTTTGTCTGGTCAGTCCACAGAGTATTTTCCCAAAAGTCTTGGGGATCATCAAGATGTGTTCTGGCAAAACTGAGACGAGCCTTTATGTTCTTTTTGCTCAGCAGCGGTTTTCGCCTTGGACCTCATCAATGCAGGCCATTTTTGCCCAGTCTCTTTCTTATGGTGGAGTCATGAACACTGACCTTAACTGAGGTGAGAGAGGCCTGCAGTTCTTCAGATGTTGTTGTGGGGTCTTTTGTGAGCTCTTGGATGAGTCGTCGCTGCGCTCTTAGGGTAATTTTGGTCAGCCGGCCACTCCTGGGAAGGTACACCACTGTTTAATGTTTTCGCCATTTGTGGATAATGGCTCTCACTGTGGTTCACTGCTTTATAACCTGTTTCAGACTGATAGATCTCAATTACTTTCTTTCTTATTTGTTCCTGAATTTCTTTGGATCTCAACATGATGTGTAGCTTTTGAGGATCTTTTGGTGTACTTCACTTTGTCAGGCAGGTCTTATTTAAAGTGATATCTTGATTGCGAACAGGTGTGGCAGCAATCAGGCCTGGCTGTGGCTAGAGAAACTGAACTCAGGTGTGATAAACCACAGCCAACTGCAAATAAAATGGAAATTGGACAAAATGGAAAAAGTGTCTGCAGCTTTGGCTTGAAACAGTAATACTTGCCTTTCCTTTTCCTTTCCTATAATGATATTACTTGTGTATTTAGTGACCACATACATCATGGAGAAAATGGGATGATGTACAAATTTTATGACTTGAAAATTATATACATACATATCAAAAATAATGATATTCAAAAACAGTTAAAAACTATTAAAAAGAAGAGCTAAATAGCCTTGAGTTATTATTTTGGAATGAATGTAAAATGCTTAAAAAGACTTAAATGATGAGATTCATACTTGGCTTTAAAAAAAACAGAATATTGATTTCATTGTTTTCTTATATTCTTATATTTTTGTATGTAAAATGTATGTTTTACATTTTTTATATTTTATAAAAACATACTATGTGTAATATTTTTTCTAATAGTGTAAGTAATGCTTATTTAACCAAGACAATGTGACTAGGACATGAACTTATGTTTGATTTTTTTTTTTTTGATTTTTTATATATATCTACGACAAAATATTTAATCAAACAGTAAGAAGTGGTACAAAACAGGAGCCCTCCTGGTTGTTTGCTGAGGCCCCTTATTGGGTTTCTGCCACGGCCCAATTCATGGAGCTTCCAGCTGAAAAAGAGTTTTCTGTAACAGCTGCTTCATAGTTTCCAGATGTTGTATCACCAGAACATGCACTGGTTCCAGTCACAGCTGCTCCAGAGGTTCCTGTCAGGGCTGGCATCTCAGACCACAGTCCCTTAATTCTTTTATTTTAGCCTGTATTTCAAAACACTTCAGCATGTGATTCTGGGGGTCATATTTTAGGAGTTTTCTATATTTTTGCAAATTCTCTGAGAACCTGACACCTTGTACTGCTGTAGACTCCAGAGTAGGTAGCAGTTCTGAAAAATGGTGGCACTGAAGACGGTTCCTGGAGGTTTCATACCTAATTATTTTCCTTAATTCTTAATTCTTTTACAGTTAATGTGTTTTTCTTCTTGGCCTGTTTTTTTTTTCTGACCCTGCTGACCCAATGAGCATTCCGCTGTCCAGAGGTCATGATTTAATTTAGCAGTTTCTGTATTGCATTAGTTTAGAATATTTTAGACATTTAATAATTTTTCACTTTTTCAGTGTGAGTTAATTCTCTTTTTTGGCACATTTTACCTGTAAAAGAAAACCTACTTAATGCGTCCTTATGAATATACATACATATGATAAACAAAACAGTTCATAAACAAGCTAAAAATGCAAAGCTATCCATTAAGTAGGATGAAATGATACCCAGATGGGTTAAAGTAAAATAATAAAATAAAAGCAGTAGAATGTTTCAAATTAAAAGTGCAAAACTAGATTTTTGCTGATCTGTTTGGAGATGATTAAATACTATCAACTTCACTCTGCAGTCTTGTATTCTGCTTTGCTACACTAGAGGGCGCAGTGAGCACTAGATTCAGTATCAGTGCTGATAGTCTCAGTTCTCGTCGGGTGCAGTGGCGCGCGCCTGTAATCCAAGCTACTGGGAGGCTGAGGCTGGCGGATCGCTTGAGCTCAGGGGTTCTGGGCTGCAGTGGACTATGTCGATCGGGTGTCCGCACTAAGTTCGGTATCGATATGGTGCTCCTGGGGGAGCTCGGGACCACCAGGTCGTCTAAGGAGGGGTGAACCGGCCCAGGTCGGTGACGGAGCAGGTCAAAGCCCCCGTGTCGATCAGTAGTGGGATCGCGCCTGTGAATAGACACTGCAGTGCAGCCTGAGCGATACAGCGAGACTCAGACTTTTGCGTTTCTGCCTGTATGTGGACCAACATTGAAAGAAAGATTTAGAGATTAATTATATGATTAAGAATTCAATTCATTTAATTCAATTCAAGAATTCAATCGCCATAAACCATTTGTGGTGTTGCACCTGTTTCTTACAATAAGGAACGCTAGTGTATGTCATGTCAAATGTTTGGTACTATATCACCTCTCTCTGGACGATATGTGATATTTCAGTTCATATTCAGTGTCTGCATTCAATGACCAGATGGAGTCGCTGTTTCACACTTTAAATCTTAGACGTTTTTACAGTTTACATCTCTTGACTGGACCCAATGTCTGCACACTGAAGTCATGTGTAATATATTCAGCCTTTACTAACCTTTAAAAAAATAAACATTACAGAAATAAGAACGAAAAAATAAAACTATTGCAATTAGGTTTAAAGTTAGTGTAAAAAATATCCTAGACTTGTTGGACACTGTTTCTGGGCCACAAGTATGTATTATAGCATAAAACAGAGGCTCATAAAATAATTCCTACTTATTTCTCTAAGAAGTATAAGTTCTCAGATCTACTGTATTTATATCTTCCTAATAATAGTTAGTATATAGATAGCATAATGAAGCACCTTCTCATTTATTAAAACCAAATGCAAATAAAATAGCAATTTTTTGGCCCGGAGAGTCCTGTCACTGTCTGTCTCTCTGTCTCAACTATGTATCCTGCAAGGCTCCCCAACCCTAGTATCATCTATAGCTTTGGCTTGAGGCAGTAGCTAATACCTGCATATGGTGATATTACTTGCTCTTTTGGTGACCACATATGTCATGGAGAAAATGTTATGACTATATTTTCTGACTATACCTTGCTGGTGTACTTAGTATCATTGTCCTGTTGCACGGCCTAATTTTGGTTCAGCTTTAGCTGTCAGACGGATGGCCTCACATTTGACTCTAGAATACTTTGGTATACAGAGGAGTTCATGGTTGACTCAATGACTGTGAGGTGCCCAGGTCCTGTTGCTACAAAACAAGCCCAAAATCATCAGCTCTCCACCAGCATGTGTGACTTTTGGCATGAGGTGTTTGTGCTGATATGCTTTATGGCCAAACATCTCCACCTTGGTCTTGTCTGTTCAAACGACATTGTTCTAGAAGTCTTATGGTTTGTTCAGATGCAACTTTGCAAACATAAACCATGCCGTGCTGCCATGCTTTTTTAGACGGAAGAGGCTCTCTTCTGGCAAGCCTTCCAAACATGCCAGACTTGTCCCATATTTTTCAAATTGTACTGTCATGAATTTTATAATTTAACCTGTTAACTGAGACCTGTCTGTGATTAAGTTCTTGGGATGTTTGCCATAACAGCTATTCTAATAGCAGTCTAGTGTTCTGCTTTGCTACACTAGAGGGCGCAGTGAGCACTAGATTCAGTATCAGTGCTGATCCTCGCAGTTCTCGTCGGGTGCAGTGGCGCGCGCCTGTAATCCAAGCTACTGGGAGGCTGAGGCTGGCGGATCGCTTGAGCTCAGGGGTTCTGGGCTGCAGTGGACTATGTCGATCGGGTGTCCGCACTAAGTTCGGTATCGATATGGTGCTCCTGGGGGAGCTCGGGACCACCAGGTTGTCTAAGGAGGGGTGAACCGGCCCAGGTCGGAGACGGAGCAGGTCAAAGCCCCCGTGTCGATCAGTAGTGGGATCGCGCCTGTGAATAGACACTGCAGTGCAGCCTGAGCGATACAGCGAGACTCAGACTTTTGCGTTTTTGCCTGTATGTGGATTTATAGTAAAAGAAAGATTTAGAATTACTCTTCACTCTTACTTGTCGACTCCAGATAATGACATTGTCTGCACTTTCGCACCTTTTTTAACCTTTAAGATATAAAGTTTAAAACAGAAGCGGTATTTTTGGCGTTGCACTTGTTTAACATTAAAAACATTACTGTCGTATCAAAACATTGGTACTATATCGCCTCCCTCTGGACGATATGTGATATTTCAGTTCATATTGCGGTCAATATATTCAGATTTCACTGACCTTTTAAAATGATTAACTTATTACAGAATTAGAAATAAAAGACCAATCTATTGCAATTAGTTTTAAAGTTACTTTTAAAATACCCTGCAAAAGACTTGCCTAATCTGGACACTGTTTCTGGGTACATATCATATACTACAAATATGTGTTACAGCATAAGGGCATATAAAAAAATAAAAAATTCTATTGGTTACTCTAAGAAGTAAGTTCTTAGATCTACTTCAGCTATAGCACCCTAAAGATAGTATATAAAGTGGTGTGAAAAAGTGTTGGCCTCCTTCCTGAGATTTTTTTTTTTTGTGTGTGTGTGTTTGTCACACAGTAATGTTTCAGATCATCAAACAAATTTAAATATTAATTAAAGATAACACAAGTAAACACAACATGCAGTTTTTGAATGAAGTTTTTTATTATGAAGGGAAAACAAAATCCAAACCCACATGGCCCTGTGTGAAAAAGTGTTTGTTTGCCCCCTAAACTTAATAACTGGTTGGGCCATGCTTAACAGCAACAACTGCAATCAAGCGTTTGCCATAACTTGCAATGAGTCTGTTACAGCGCTGTGCAGGAATTTTGGCCCACTCATCTTGGCACAATTGTTGTAATTCAGCCACATTAGAGGGTTTTTGAGCTTGAACCGCCTTTTTAAGATCATGCCACAGCATCTCAATAGGATTCAGGTCAGGACTTTGACTAGGCCACTCCAAAGTCTTAATTTTGTTTTTCTTCAGCCATCCAGAGGTGGATTTGCTGGTGTGTTTTGGATCATTGTCCTGCTGCAGAACCCAAGTTCGCTTCAGCTTGAGGTCACGAACAGATGGCCAGACATTGTCCTTCAGGATTTTTTGGTAGACAGCAGAATTCATGGTTCCATTTATCACAGCAAGTCTTCCAGGTCCAGAAGCAGCAAAACAGCCCCAGACCATCACACAACCACCACCATATTTTACTGTTGGTATGATGTTCTTTTTCTGAAATGCTGTTACTTTAACGCCAGATGTAATGGGACACACATCTTCCAAAAGTTCAACTTTTGTCTGGTCAGTCCACAGAGTATTTTCCCAAAAGTCTTGGGAATCATCAAGATGTGTTCTGGCAAAACTGAGACGAGCCTTTATGTTCTTTTTGCTCAGCAGCGGTTTTCGCCTTGGACCTCATCAATGCAGGCCATTTTTGCCCAGTCTCTTTCTTATGGTGGAGTCATGAACACTGACCTTAACTGAGGTGAGAGAGGCCTGCAGTTGTGGCAGTAATCAGGCCTGGCTGTGGCTAGAGAAACTGAACTCAGGTGTGATAAACCACAGCTAACTGCAAATAAAATGGAAATTGGACAAAATGGAAAAAGTGTCTGCAGCTTTGGCTTGAAACAGTAATACTTGCTTTTCCTTTTCCTTTCATATAATGATATTACTTGTGTATTTAGTGACCACATACATCATGGAGAAAATGGGATGATGTACAAATTTTATGACTTGAAAATTATATACATACATATCAAAAATAATGATATTCAAAAACAGTTAAAAACTATTAAAAAGAAGAGCTAAATAGCCTTGAGTTCTTATTTTGGAATGAATGTAAAATGCTTAAAAAGACTAAAATGATGAGATTCATACTTGGCTCTAAAAAAAAACAGAATATTGATTTCATTGTTTTCTTATATTCTTTCCTTCTTTTTGTATATAATATGTAATTTTATATGTAATATTTTTGTATGTAAAATGTATGTTTTACATTTTTTATATTTTATAAAAACATACTATGTGTAATATTTTTCTAATAGTGTAATGTTTATTTAACCAAGACAATGTGACTAGGACATGAACTTACGTTTGATTTTTTTTTTTTTTTTTTTTTTTTTTTTTTTAATATATCTACTACAAAATATTTAATCAAACAGTAAGAAGTGGTACAAAACAGGAGCCCTCCTGGTTGTTTGCTGAGGCCCCTTAGTGGGTTTCTGCCACGGCCCAATTCATGGAGCTTCCAGCTGAAAAAGAGTTTTCTGTAACAGCTGCTTCATAGTTTCCAGATGTTGTATCACCAGAACATGCACTGGTTCCAGTCACAGCTGCTCCAGAGGTTCCTGTCAGGGCTGGCATCTCAGACCACAGTCCCTTAATTCTTTTATTTTAGCCTGTATTTCAAAACACTTCAGCATGTGATTCTGGGGATCATATTTTAGGAGTTTTCTATATTTTTGCAAATTATCTGAGAACCTGACACCTTGTACTGCTGTAGACTCCAGAGTAGGTAGCAGTTCTGAAAAATGGTGGCACTGAAGACGGTTCCTGGAGGTTTCATATCTAATTATTTTCCTTAATTCTTAATTCTTTTACAGTTAATGTGTTTTTCTTCTTGGCCTGTTTTTTTTTTCTGACCCTGCTGACCCAATGTCCAGTGGTCATGATTTAATTTAGCAGTTTCTGTATTGCATTAGTTTAGAATATTTTAGACATTTAATAATTTTTCACTTTTTCAGTGTGAGTTAATTCTCTTTTTTGGCACATTTTACCTGTAAAAGAAAACCTACTTAATGCGTCCTTATGAATATACATACATATGATAAACAAAACAGTTCATAAACAAGCTAAAAATGCAAAGCTATCCATTAAGTAGGATCAAATGATACCCAGATGGGTTAAAGTAAAATAATAAAATAAAAGCAGTAGAATGTTTCAAATTAAAAGTGCAAAACTAGATTTTTGCTGATCTGTTTGGAGATGATTAAATACTATCAACTTCACTCTGCAGTCTTGTATTCTGCTTTGCTACACTAGAGGGCGCAGTGAGCACTAGATTCAGTATCAGTGCTGATAGTCTCAGTTCTCGTCGGGTGCAGTGGCGCGCGCCTGTAATCCAAGCTACTGGGAGGCTGAGGCTGGCGGATCGCTTGAGCTCAGGGGTTCTGGGCTGCAGTGGACTATGTCGATCGGGTGTCCGCACTAAGTTCGGTATCGATATGGTGCTCCTGGGGGAGCTCGGGACCACCAGGTCGTCTAAGGAGGGGTGAACCGGCCCAGGTCGGAGACGGAGCAGGTCAAAGCCCCCGTGTCGATCAGTAGTGGGATCGCGCCTGTGAATAGACACTGCAGTGCAGCCTGAGCGATACAGCGAGACTCAGACTTTTGCGTTTCTGCCTGAATGTGGACCAACATTGAAAGAAAGATTTAGAGATTAATTATATGATTAAGAATTCAATTCATTTAATTCAATTCAAGAATTCAATCGCCATAAACCATTTGTGGTGTTGCACCTGTTTCTTACAATAAGGAACGCTAGTGTATGTCATGTCAAATGTTTGGTACTATATCACCTCTCTCTGGACGATATGTGATATTTCAGTTCATATTCAGTGTCTGCATTCAATGACCAGATGGAGTCGCTGTTTCACACTTTAAATCTTAGACGTTTTTACAGTTTACATCTCTTGACTGGACCCAATGTCTGCACACTGAAGTCATGTGTAATATATTCAGCCTTTACTAACCTTTAAAAAAATAAACATTACAGAAATAAGAACGAAAAATAAAACTATTGCAATTAGGTTTAAAGTTAGTGTAAAAAATATCCTAGACTTGTTGGACACTGTTTCTGGGCCACAAGTATGTATTATAGCATAAAACAGAGGCTCATAAAATAATTCCTACTTATTTCTCTAAGAAGTATAAGTTCTCAGATCTACTGTATTTATATCTTCCTAATAATAGTTAGTATATAGATAGCATAATGAAGCACCTTCTCATTTATTAAAACCAAATGCAAATAAAATAGCAATTTTTTGGCCCGGAGATTCCTGTCACTGTCTGTCTCTCTGTCTCAACTATGTATCCTGCAAGGCTCCCCAACCCTAGTATCATCTATAGCTTTGGCTTGAGGCAGTAGCTAATACCTGCATATGGTGATATTACTTGCTCTTTTGGTGACCACATATGTCATGGAGAAAATGTTATGACTATATTTTCTGACTATACTTTGCTGGTGTACTTAGTATCATTGTCCTGTTGCACGGCCTAATTTTGGTTCAGCTTTAGCTGTCAGACGGATGGCCTCACATTTGACTCTAGAATACTTTGGTATACAGAGGAGTTCATGGTTGACTCAATGACTGTGAGGTGCCCAGGTCCTGTTGCTACAAAACAAGCCCAAAATCATCAGCTCTCCACCAGCATGTGTGACTTTTGGCATGAGGTGTTTGTGCTGATATGCTTTATGGCCAAACATCTCCACCTTGGTCTTGTCTGTTCAAACGACATTGTTCTAGAAGTCTTATGGTTTGTTCAGATGCAACTTTGCAAACATAAACCATGCCGTGCTGCCATGCTTTTTTAGACGGAAGAGGCTCTCTTCTGGCAAGCCTTCCAAACATGCCAGACTTGTCCCATATTTTTCAAATTGTACTGTCATGAATTTTATAATTTAACCTGTTAACTGAGACCTGTCTGTGATTAAGTTCTTGGGATGTTTGCCATAACAGCTATTCTAATAGCAGTCTAGTGTTCTGCTTTGCTACACTAGAGGGCGCAGTGAGCACTAGATTCAGTATCAGTGCTGATAGTCGCAGTTCTCGTCGGGTGCAGTGGCGCGCGCCTGTAATCCAAGCTACTGGGAGGCTGAGGCTGGCGGATCGCTTGAGCTCAGGGGTTCTGGGCTGCAGTGGACTATGTCGATCGGGTGTCCGCACTAAGTTCGGTATCGATATGGTGTTTCTGGGGGAGCTCGGGACCACCAGGTCGTCTAAGGAGGGGTGAACCGGCCCAGGTCGGAGACGGAGCAGGTCAAAGCCCCCGTGTCGATCAGTAGTGGGATCGCGCCTGTGAATAGACACTGCAGTGCAGCCTGAGCGATACAGCGAGACTCAGACTTTTGCGTTTTTGCCTGTATGTGGATTTATAGTAAAAGAAAGATTTAGAATTACTCTTCACTCTTACTTGTCGACTCCAGATAATGACATTGTCTGCACTTTCGCACCTTTTTTAACCTTTAAGATATAAAGTTTAAAACAGAAGCGGTATTTTTGGCGTTGCACTTGTTTAACATTAAAAACATTACTGTCGTATCAAAACATTGGTACTATATTGCCTCCCTCTGGACGATATGTGATATTTCAGTTCATATTGCGGTCAATATATTCAGATTTCACTGACCTTTTAAAATGATTAACTTATTACAGAATTAGAAATAAAAGACCAATCTATTGCAATTAGTTTTAAAGTTACTTTTAAAATACCCTGCAAAAGACTTGCCTAATCTGGACACTGTTTCTGGGTACATATCATATACTACAAATATGTGTTACAGCATAAGGGCATATAAAAAAATAAAAAATTCTATTGGTTACTCTAAGAAGTAAGTTCTTAGATCTACTTCAGTTATAGCACCCTAAAGATAGTATATAAAGTGGTGTGAAAAAGTGTTGGCCTCCTTCCTGAGATTTTTTTTTTTTTTTTTTGTGTGTGTTTGTCACACAGTAATGTTTCAGATCATCAAACAAATTTAAATATTAATCAAAGATAACACAAGTAAACACAACATGCAGTTTTTGAATGAAGTTTTTTATTATGAAGGGAAAACAAAATCCAAACCCACATGGCCCTGTGTGAAAAAGTGTTTGTTTGCCCCCTAAACTTAATAACTGGTTGGGCCACCCTTAGCAGCAACAACTGCAATCAAGCGTTTGCCATAACTTGCAATGAGTCTGTTACAGCGCTGTGCAGGAATTTTGGCCCACTCATCTTGGCACAATTGTTGTAATTCAGCCACATTAGAGGGTTTTTGAGCTTGAACCGCCTTTTTAAGGTCATGCCACAGCATCTCAATAGGATTCAGGTCCGGACCTTGACTAGGCCACTCCAAAGTCTTCATTTTGTTTTTCTTCAGCCATTCAGAGGTGGATTTGCTGGTGTGTTTTGGATCATTGTCCTGCTGCAGAACCCAAGTTCGCTTCAGCTTGAGGTCACGAACAGATGGCCAGACATTGTCCTTCAGGATTTTTTGGTAGACAGCAGAATTCATGGTTCCATTTATCACAGCAAGTCTTCCAGGTCCAGAAGCAGCAAAACAGCCCCAGACCATCACACAACCACCACCATATTTTACTGTTGGTATGATGTTCTTTTTCTGAAATGCTGTTACTTTAACGCCAGATGTAATGGGACACACATCTTCCAAAAGTTCAACTTTTGTCTGGTCAGTCCACAGAGTATTTTCCCAAAAGTCTTGGGGATCATCAAGATGTGTTCTGGCAAAACTGAGACGAGCCTTTATGTTCTTTTTGCTCAGCAGCGGTTTTCGCCTTGGACCTCATCAATGCAGGCCATTTTTGCCCAGTCTCTTTCTTATGGTGGAGTCATGAACACTGACCTTAACTGAGGTGAGAGAGGCCTGCAGTTCTTCAGATGTTGTTGTGGGGTCTTTTGTGAGCTCTTGGATGAGTCGTCGCTGCGCTCTTAGGGTAATTTTGGTCAGCCGGCCACTCCTGGGAAGGTACACCACTGTTTAATGTTTTCGCCATTTGTGGATAATGGCTCTCACTGTGGTTCACTGCTTTATAACCTGTTTCAGACTGATAGATCTCAATTACTTTCTTTCTTATTTGTTCCTGAATTTCTTTGGATCTCAACATGATGTGTAGCTTTTGAGGATCTTTTGGTGTACTTCACTTTGTCAGGCAGGTCTTATTTAAAGTGATATCTTGATTGCGAACAGGTGTGGCAGCAATCAGGCCTGGCTGTGGCTAGAGAAACTGAACTCAGGTGTGATAAACCACAGCCAACTGCAAATAAAATGGAAATTGGACAAAATGGAAAAAGTGTCTGCAGCTTTGGCTTGAAACAGTAATACTTGCCTTTCCTTTTCCTTTCCTATAATGATATTACTTGTGTATTTAGTGACCACATACATCATGGAGAAAATGGGATGATGTACAAATTTTATGACTTGAAAATTATATACATACATATCAAAAATAATGATATTCAAAAACAGTTAAAAACTATTAAAAAGAAGAGCTAAATAGCCTTGAGTTATTATTTTGGAATGAATGTAAAATGCTTAAAAAGACTTAAATGATGAGATTCATACTTGGCTTTAAAAAAAACAGAATATTGATTTCATTGTTTTCTTATATTCTTATATTTTTGTATGTAAAATGTATGTTTTACATTTTTTATATTTTATAAAAACATACTATGTGTAATATTTTTTCTAATAGTGTAAGTAATGCTTATTTAACCAAGACAATGTGACTAGGACATGAACTTATGTTTGATTTTTTTTTTTTTGATTTTTTATATATATCTACGACAAAATATTTAATCAAACAGTAAGAAGTGGTACAAAACAGGAGCCCTCCTGGTTGTTTGCTGAGGCCCCTTAGTGGGTTTCTGCCACGGCCCAATTCATGGAGCTTCCAGCTGAAAAAGAGTTTTCTGTAACAGCTGCTTCATAGTTTCCAGATGTTGTATCACCAGAACATGCACTGGTTCCAGTCACAGCTGCTCCAGAGGTTCCTGTCAGGGCTGGCATCTCAGACCACAGTCCCTTAATTCTTTTATTTTAGCCTGTATTTCAAAACACTTCAGCATGTGATTCTGGGGGTCATATTTTAGGAGTTTTCTATATTTTTGCAAATTCTCTGAGAACCTGACACCTTGTACTGCTGTAGACTCCAGAGTAGGTAGCAGTTCTGAAAAATGGTGGCACTGAAGACGGTTCCTGGAGGTTTCATACCTAATTATTTTCCTTAATTCTTAATTCTTTTACAGTTAATGTGTTTTTCTTCTTGGCCTGTTTTTTTTTTCTGACCCTGCTGACCCAATGAGCATTCCGCTGTCCAGAGGTCATGATTTAATTTAGCAGTTTCTGTATTGCATTAGTTTAGAATATTTTAGACATTTAATAATTTTTCACTTTTTCAGTGTGAGTTAATTCTCTTTTTTGGCACATTTTACCTGTAAAAGAAAACCTACTTAATGCGTCCTTATGAATATACATACATATGATAAACAAAACAGTTCATAAACAAGCTAAAAATGCAAAGCTATCCATTAAGTAGGATGAAATGATACCCAGATGGGTTAAAGTAAAATAATAAAATAAAAGCAGTAGAATGTTTCAAATTAAAAGTGCAAAACTAGATTTTTGCTGATCTGTTTGGAGATGATTAAATACTATCAACTTCACTCTGCAGTCTTGTATTCTGCTTTGCTACACTAGAGGGCGCAGTGAGCACTAGATTCAGTATCAGTGCTGATAGTCTCAGTTCTCGTCGGGTGCAGTGGCGCGCGCCTGTAATCCAAGCTACTGGGAGGCTGAGGCTGGCGGATCGCTTGAGCTCAGGGGTTCTGGGCTGCAGTGGACTATGTCGATCGGGTGTCCGCACTAAGTTCGGTATCGATATGGTGCTCCTGGGGGAGCTCGGGACCACCAGGTTGTCTAAGGAGGGGTGAACCGGCCCAGGTCGGTGACGGAGCAGGTCAAAGCCCCCGTGTCGATCAGTAGTGGGATCGCGCCTGTGAATAGACACTGCAGTGCAGCCTGAGCGATACAGCGAGACTCAGACTTTTGCGTTTCTGCCTGTATGTGGACCAACATTGAAAGAAAGATTTAGAGATTAATTATATGATTAAGAATTCAATTCATTTAATTCAATTCAAGAATTCAATCGCCATAAACCATTTGTGGTGTTGCACCTGTTTCTTACAATAAGGAACGCTAGTGTATGTCATGTCAAATGTTTGGTACTATATCACCTCTCTCTGGACGATATGTGATATTTCAGTTCATATTCAGTGTCTGCATTCAATGACCAGATGGAGTCGCTGTTTCACACTTTAAATCTTAGACGTTTTTACAGTTTACATCTCTTGACTGGACCCAATGTCTGCACACTGAAGTCATGTGTAATATATTCAGCCTTTACTAACCTTTAAAAAAATAAACATTACAGAAATAAGAACGAAAAAATAAAACTATTGCAATTAGGTTTAAAGTTAGTGTAAAAAATATCCTAGACTTGTTGGACACTGTTTCTGGGCCACAAGTATGTATTATAGCATAAAACAGAGGCTCATAAAATAATTCCTACTTATTTCTCTAAGAAGTATAAGTTCTCAGATCTACTGTATTTATATCTTCCTAATAATAGTTAGTATATAGATAGCATAATGAAGCACCTTCTCATTTATTAAAACCAAATGCAAATAAAATAGCAATTTTTTGGCCCGGAGAGTCCTGTCACTGTCTGTCTCTCTGTCTCAACTATGTATCCTGCAAGGCTCCCCAACCCTAGTATCATCTATAGCTTTGGCTTGAGGCAGTAGCTAATACCTGCATATGGTGATATTACTTGCTCTTTTGGTGACCACATATGTCATGGAGAAAATGTTATGACTATATTTTCTGACTATACTTTGCTGGTGTACTTAGTATCATTGTCCTGTTGCACGGCCTAATTTTGGTTCAGCTTTAGCTGTCAGACGGATGGCCTCACATTTGACTCTAGAATACTTTGGTATACAGAGGAGTTCATGGTTGACTCAATGACTGTGAGGTGCCCAGGTCCTGTTGCTACAAAACAAGCCCAAAATCATCAGCTCTCCACCAGCATGTGTGACTTTTGGCATGAGGTGTTTGTGCTGATATGCTTTATGGCCAAACATCTCCACCTTGGTCTTGTCTGTTCAAACGACATTGTTCTAGAAGTCTTATGGTTTGTTCAGATGCAACTTTGCAAACATAAACCATGCCGTGCTGCCATGCTTTTTTAGACGGAAGAGGCTCTCTTCTGGCAAGCCTTCCAAACATGCCAGACTTGTCCCATATTTTTCAAATTGTACTGTCATGAATTTTATAATTTAACCTGTTAACTGAGACCTGTCTGTGATTAAGTTCTTGGGATGTTTGCCATAACAGCTATTCTAATAGCAGTCTAGTGTTCTGCTTTGCTACACTAGAGGGCGCAGTGAGCACTAGATTCAGTATCAGTGCTGATCCTCGCAGTTCTCGTCGGGTGCAGTGGCGCGCGCCTGTAATCCAAGCTACTGGGAGGCTGAGGCTGGCGGATCGCTTGAGCTCAGGGGTTCTGGGCTGCAGTGGACTATGTCGATCGGGTGTCCGCACTAAGTTCGGTATCGATATGGTGCTCCTGGGGGAGCTCGGGACCACCAGGTCGTCTAAGGAGGGGTGAACCGGCCCAGGTCGGAGACGGAGCAGGTCAAAGCCCCCGTGTCGATCAGTAGTGGGATCGCGCCTGTGAATAGACACTGCAGTGCAGCCTGAGCGATACAGCGAGACTCAGACTTTTGCGTTTTTGCCTGTATGTGGATTTATAGTAAAAGAAAGATTTAGAATTACTCTTCACTCTTACTTGTCGACTCCAGATAATGACATTGTCTGCACTTTCGCACCTTTTTTAACCTTTAAGATATAAAGTTTAAAACAGAAGCGGTATTTTTGGCGTTGCACTTGTTTAACATTAAAAACATTACTGTCGTATCAAAACATTGGTACTATATCGCCTCCCTCTGGACGATATGTGATATTTCAGTTCATATTGCGGTCAATATATTCAGATTTCACTGACCTTTTAAAATGATTAACTTATTACAGAATTAGAAATAAAAGACCAATCTATTGCAATTAGTTTTAAAGTTACTTTTAAAATACCCTGCAAAAGACTTGCCTAATCTGGACACTGTTTCTGGGTACATATCATATACTACAAATATGTGTTACAGCATAAGGGCATATAAAAAAATAAAAAATTCTATTGGTTACTCTAAGAAGTAAGTTCTTAGATCTACTTCAGCTATAGCACCCTAAAGATAGTATATAAAGTGGTGTGAAAAAGTGTTGGCCTCCTTCCTGAGATTTTTTTTTTTTGTGTGTGTGTGTTTGTCACACAGTAATGTTTCAGATCATCAAACAAATTTAAATATTAATTAAAGATAACACAAGTAAACACAACATGCAGTTTTTGAATGAAGTTTTTTATTATGAAGGGAAAACAAAATCCAAACCCACATGGCCCTGTGTGAAAAAGTGTTTGTTTGCCCCCTAAACTTAATAACTGGTTGGGCCATGCTTAACAGCAACAACTGCAATCAAGCGTTTGCCATAACTTGCAATGAGTCTGTTACAGCGCTGTGCAGGAATTTTGGCCCACTCATCTTGGCACAATTGTTGTAATTCAGCCACATTAGAGGGTTTTTGAGCTTGAACCGCCTTTTTAAGATCATGCCACAGCATCTCAATAGGATTCAGGTCAGGACTTTGACTAGGCCACTCCAAAGTCTTAATTTTGTTTTTCTTCAGCCATCCAGAGGTGGATTTGCTGGTGTGTTTTGGATCATTGTCCTGCTGCAGAACCCAAGTTCGCTTCAGCTTGAGGTCACGAACAGATGGCCAGACATTGTCCTTCAGGATTTTTTGGTAGACAGCAGAATTCATGGTTCCATTTATCACAGCAAGTCTTCCAGGTCCAGAAGCAGCAAAACAGCCCCAGACCATCACACAACCACCACCATATTTTACTGTTGGTATGATGTTCTTTTTCTGAAATGCTGTTACTTTAACGCCAGATGTAATGGGACACACATCTTCCAAAAGTTCAACTTTTGTCTGGTCAGTCCACAGAGTATTTTCCCAAAAGTCTTGGGAATCATCAAGATGTGTTCTGGCAAAACTGAGACGAGCCTTTATGTTCTTTTTGCTCAGCAGCGGTTTTCGCCTTGGACCTCATCAATGCAGGCCATTTTTGCCCAGTCTCTTTCTTATGGTGGAGTCATGAACACTGACCTTAACTGAGGTGAGAGAGGCCTGCAGTTGTGGCAGTAATCAGGCCTGGCTGTGGCTAGAGAAACTGAACTCAGGTGTGATAAACCACAGCTAACTGCAAATAAAATGGAAATTGGACAAAATGGAAAAAGTGTCTGCAGCTTTGGCTTGAAACAGTAATACTTGCTTTTCCTTTTCCTTTCATATAATGATATTACTTGTGTATTTAGTGACCACATACATCATGGAGAAAATGGGATGATGTACAAATTTTATGACTTGAAAATTATATACATACATATCAAAAATAATGATATTCAAAAACAGTTAAAAACTATTAAAAAGAAGAGCTAAATAGCCTTGAGTTCTTATTTTGGAATGAATGTAAAATGCTTAAAAAGACTAAAATGATGAGATTCATACTTGGCTCTAAAAAAAAACAGAATATTGATTTCATTGTTTTCTTATATTCTTTCCTTCTTTTTGTATATAATATGTAATTTTATATGTAATATTTTTGTATGTAAAATGTATGTTTTACATTTTTTATATTTTATAAAAACATACTATGTGTAATATTTTTCTAATAGTGTAATGTTTATTTAACCAAGACAATGTGACTAGGACATGAACTTACGTTTGATTTTTTTTTTTTTTTTTTTTTTTTTTAATATATCTACTACAAAATATTTAATCAAACAGTAAGAAGTGGTACAAAACAGGAGCCCTCCTGGTTGTTTGCTGAGGCCCCTTAGTGGGTTTCTGCCACGGCCCAATTCATGGAGCTTCCAGCTGAAAAAGAGTTTTCTGTAACAGCTGCTTCATAGTTTCCAGATGTTGTATCACCAGAACATGCACTGGTTCCAGTCACAGCTGCTCCAGAGGTTCCTGTCAGGGCTGGCATCTCAGACCACAGTCCCTTAATTCTTTTATTTTAGCCTGTATTTCAAAACACTTCAGCATGTGATTCTGGGGATCATATTTTAGGAGTTTTCTATATTTTTGCAAATTATCTGAGAACCTGACACCTTGTACTGCTGTAGACTCCAGAGTAGGTAGCAGTTCTGAAAAATGGTGGCACTGAAGACGGTTCCTGGAGGTTTCATATCTAATTATTTTCCTTAATTCTTAATTCTTTTACAGTTAATGTGTTTTTCTTCTTGGCCTGTTTTTTTTTCTGACCCTGCTGACCCAATGAGCATTCCGCTGTCCAGTGGTCATGATTTAATTTAGCAGTTTCTGTATTGCATTAGTTTAGAATATTTTAGACATTTAATAATTTTTCACTTTTTCAGTGTGAGTTAATTCTCTTTTTTGGCACATTTTACCTGTAAAAGAAAACCTACTTAATGCGTCCTTATGAATATACATACATATGATAAACAAAACAGTTCATAAACAAGCTAAAAATGCAAAGCTATCCATTAAGTAGGATCAAATGATACCCAGATGGGTTAAAGTAAAATAATAAAATAAAAGCAGTAGAATGTTTCAAATTAAAAGTGCAAAACTAGATTTTTGCTGATCTGTTTGGAGATGATTAAATACTATCAACTTCACTCTGCAGTCTTGTATTCTGCTTTGCTACACTAGAGGGCGCAGTGAGCACTAGATTCAGTATCAGTGCTGATAGTCTCAGTTCTCGTCGGGTGCAGTGGCGCGCGCCTGTAATCCAAGCTACTGAGGCTGAGGCTGGCGGATCGCTTGAGCTCAGGGGTTCTGGGCTGCAGTGGACTATGTCGATCGGGTGTCCGCACTAAGTTCGGTATCGATATGGTGCTCCTGGGGGAGCTCGGGACCACCAGGTCGTCTAAGGAGGGGTGAACCGGCCCAGGTCGGAGACGGAGCAGGTCAAAGCCCCCGTGTCGATCAGTAGTGGGATCGCGCCTGTGAATAGACACTGCAGTGCAGCCTGAGCGATACAGCGAGACTCAGACTTTTGCGTTTCTGCCTGAATGTGGACCAACATTGAAAGAAAGATTTAGAGATTAATTATATGATTAAGAATTCAATTCATTTAATTCAATTCAAGAATTCAATCGCCATAAACCATTTGTGGTGTTGCACCTGTTTCTTACAATAAGGAACGCTAGTGTATGTCATGTCAAATGTTTGGTACTATATCACCTCTCTCTGGACGATATGTGATATTTCAGTTCATATTCAGTGTCTGCATTCAATGACCAGATGGAGTCGCTGTTTCACACTTTAAATCTTAGACGTTTTTACAGTTTACATCTCTTGACTGGACCCAATGTCTGCACACTGAAGTCATGTGTAATATATTCAGCCTTTACTAACCTTTAAAAAAATAAACATTACAGAAATAAGAACGAAAAATAAAACTATTGCAATTAGGTTTAAAGTTAGTGTAAAAAATATCCTAGACTTGTTGGACACTGTTTCTGGGCCACAAGTATGTATTATAGCATAAAACAGAGGCTCATAAAATAATTCCTACTTATTTCTCTAAGAAGTATAAGTTCTCAGATCTACTGTATTTATATCTTCCTAATAATAGTTAGTATATAGATAGCATAATGAAGCACCTTCTCATTTATTAAAACCAAATGCAAATAAAATAGCAATTTTTTGGCCCGGAGATTCCTGTCACTGTCTGTCTCTCTGTCTCAACTATGTATCCTGCAAGGCTCCCCAACCCTAGTATCATCTATAGCTTTGGCTTGAGGCAGTAGCTAATACCTGCATATGGTGATATTACTTGCTCTTTTGGTGACCACATATGTCATGGAGAAAATGTTATGACTATATTTTCTGACTATACTTTGCTGGTGTACTTAGTATCATTGTCCTGTTGCACGGCCTAATTTTGGTTCAGCTTTAGCTGTCAGACGGATGGCCTCACATTTGACTCTAGAATACTTTGGTATACAGAGGAGTTCATGGTTGACTCAATGACTGTGAGGTGCCCAGGTCCTGTTGCTACAAAACAAGCCCAAAATCATCAGCTCTCCACCAGCATGTGTGACTTTTGGCATGAGGTGTTTGTGCTGATATGCTTTATGGCCAAACATCTCCACCTTGGTCTTGTCTGTTCAAACGACATTGTTCTAGAAGTCTTATGGTTTGTTCAGATGCAACTTTGCAAACATAAACCATGCCGTGCTGCCATGCTTTTTTAGACGGAAGAGGCTCTCTTCTGGCAAGCCTTCCAAACATGCCAGACTTGTCCCATATTTTTCAAATTGTACTGTCATGAATTTTATAATTTAACCTGTTAACTGAGACCTGTCTGTGATTAAGTTCTTGGGATGTTTGCCATAACAGCTATTCTAATAGCAGTCTAGTGTTCTGCTTTGCTACACTAGAGGGCGCAGTGAGCACTAGATTCAGTATCAGTGCTGATAGTCGCAGTTCTCGTCGGGTGCAGTGGCGCGCGCCTGTAATCCAAGCTACTGGGAGGCTGAGGCTGGCGGATCGCTTGAGCTCAGGGGTTCTGGGCTGCAGTGGACTATGTCGATCGGGTGTCCGCACTAAGTTCGGTATCGATATGGTGTTTCTGGGGGAGCTCGGGACCACCAGGTCGTCTAAGGAGGGGTGAACCGGCCCAGGTCGGAGACGGAGCAGGTCAAAGCCCCCGTGTCGATCAGTAGTGGGATCGCGCCTGTGAATAGACACTGCAGTGCAGCCTGAGCGATACAGCGAGACTCAGACTTTTGCGTTTTTGCCTGTATGTGGATTTATAGTAAAAGAAAGATTTAGAATTACTCTTCACTCTTACTTGTCGACTCCAGATAATGACATTGTCTGCACTTTCGCACCTTTTTTAACCTTTAAGATATAAAGTTTAAAACAGAAGCGGTATTTTTGGCGTTGCACTTGTTTAACATTAAAAACATTACTGTCGTATCAAAACATTGGTACTATATTGCCTCCCTCTGGACGATATGTGATATTTCAGTTCATATTGCGGTCAATATATTCAGATTTCACTGACCTTTTAAAATGATTAACTTATTACAGAATTAGAAATAAAAGACCAATCTATTGCAATTAGTTTTAAAGTTACTTTTAAAATACCCTGCAAAAGACTTGCCTAATCTGGACACTGTTTCTGGGTACATATCATATACTACAAATATGTGTTACAGCATAAGGGCATATAAAAAAATAAAAAATTCTATTGGTTACTCTAAGAAGTAAGTTCTTAGATCTACTTCAGTTATAGCACCCTAAAGATAGTATATAAAGTGGTGTGAAAAAGTGTTGGCCTCCTTCCTGAGATTTTTTTTTTTTTTTTTTTTTTTTGTGTGTGTTTGTCACACAGTAATGTTTCAGATCATCAAACAAATTTAAATATTAATCAAAGATAACACAAGTAAACACAACATGCAGTTTTTGAATGAAGTTTTTTATTATGAAGGGAAAACAAAATCCAAACCCACATGGCCCTGTGTGAAAAAGTGTTTGTTTGCCCCCTAAACTTAATAACTGGTTGGGCCACCCTTAGCAGCAACAACTGCAATCAAGCGTTTGCCATAACTTGCAATGAGTCTGTTACAGCGCTGTGCAGGAATTTTGGCCCACTCATCTTGGCACAATTGTTGTAATTCAGCCACATTAGAGGGTTTTTGAGCTTGAACCGCCTTTTTAAGGTCATGCCACAGCATCTCAATAGGATTCAGGTCCGGACCTTGACTAGGCCACTCCAAAGTCTTCATTTTGTTTTTCTTCAGCCATTCAGAGGTGGATTTGCTGGTGTGTTTTGGATCATTGTCCTGCTGCAGAACCCAAGTTCGCTTCAGCTTGAGGTCACGAACAGATGGCCAGACATTGTCCTTCAGGATTTTTTGGTAGACAGCAGAATTCATGGTTCCATTTATCACAGCAAGTCTTCCAGGTCCAGAAGCAGCAAAACAGCCCCAGACCATCACACAACCACCACCATATTTTACTGTTGGTATGATGTTCTTTTTCTGAAATGCTGTTACTTTAACGCCAGATGTAATGGGACACACATCTTCCAAAAGTTCAACTTTTGTCTGGTCAGTCCACAGAGTATTTTCCCAAAAGTCTTGGGGATCATCAAGATGTGTTCTGGCAAAACTGAGACGAGCCTTTATGTTCTTTTTGCTCAGCAGCGGTTTTCGCCTTGGACCTCATCAATGCAGGCCATTTTTGCCCAGTCTCTTTCTTATGGTGGAGTCATGAACACTGACCTTAACTGAGGTGAGAGAGGCCTGCAGTTCTTCAGATGTTGTTGTGGGGTCTTTTGTGAGCTCTTGGATGAGTCGTCGCTGCGCTCTTAGGGTAATTTTGGTCAGCCGGCCACTCCTGGGAAGGTACACCACTGTTTAATGTTTTCGCCATTTGTGGATAATGGCTCTCACTGTGGTTCACTGCTTTATAACCTGTTTCAGACTGATAGATCTCAATTACTTTCTTTCTTATTTGTTCCTGAATTTCTTTGGATCTCAACATGATGTGTAGCTTTTGAGGATCTTTTGGTGTACTTCACTTTGTCAGGCAGGTCTTATTTAAAGTGATATCTTGATTGCGAACAGGTGTGGCAGCAATCAGGCCTGGCTGTGGCTAGAGAAACTGAACTCAGGTGTGATAAACCACAGCCAACTGCAAATAAAATGGAAATTGGACAAAATGGAAAAAGTGTCTGCAGCTTTGGCTTGAAACAGTAATACTTGCCTTTCCTTTTCCTTTCCTATAATGATATTACTTGTGTATTTAGTGACCACATACATCATGGAGAAAATGGGATGATGTACAAATTTTATGACTTGAAAATTATATACATACATATCAAAAATAATGATATTCAAAAACAGTTAAAAACTATTAAAAAGAAGAGCTAAATAGCCTTGAGTTATTATTTTGGAATGAATGTAAAATGCTTAAAAAGACTTAAATGATGAGATTCATACTTGGCTTTAAAAAAAACAGAATATTGATTTCATTGTTTTCTTATATTCTTATATTTTTGTATGTAAAATGTATGTTTTACATTTTTTATATTTTATAAAAACATACTATGTGTAATATTTTTTCTAATAGTGTAAGTAATGCTTATTTAACCAAGACAATGTGACTAGGACATGAACTTATGTTTGATTTTTTTTTTTTTGATTTTTTATATATATCTACGACAAAATATTTAATCAAACAGTAAGAAGTGGTACAAAACAGGAGCCCTCCTGGTTGTTTGCTGAGGCCCCTTAGTGGGTTTCTGCCACGGCCCAATTCATGGAGCTTCCAGCTGAAAAAGAGTTTTCTGTAACAGCTGCTTCATAGTTTCCAGATGTTGTATCACCAGAACATGCACTGGTTCCAGTCACAGCTGCTCCAGAGGTTCCTGTCAGGGCTGGCATCTCAGACCACAGTCCCTTAATTCTTTTATTTTAGCCTGTATTTCAAAACACTTCAGCATGTGATTCTGGGGGTCATATTTTAGGAGTTTTCTATATTTTTGCAAATTCTCTGAGAACCTGACACCTTGTACTGCTGTAGACTCCAGAGTAGGTAGCAGTTCTGAAAAATGGTGGCACTGAAGACGGTTCCTGGAGGTTTCATACCTAATTATTTTCCTTAATTCTTAATTCTTTTACAGTTAATGTGTTTTTCTTCTTGGCCTGTTTTTTTTTTCTGACCCTGCTGACCCAATGAGCATTCCGCTGTCCAGAGGTCATGATTTAATTTAGCAGTTTCTGTATTGCATTAGTTTAGAATATTTTAGACATTTAATAATTTTTCACTTTTTCAGTGTGAGTTAATTCTCTTTTTTGGCACATTTTACCTGTAAAAGAAAACCTACTTAATGCGTCCTTATGAATATACATACATATGATAAACAAAACAGTTCATAAACAAGCTAAAAATGCAAAGCTATCCATTAAGTAGGATGAAATGATACCCAGATGGGTTAAAGTAAAATAATAAAATAAAAGCAGTAGAATGTTTCAAATTAAAAGTGCAAAACTAGATTTTTGCTGATCTGTTTGGAGATGATTAAATACTATCAACTTCACTCTGCAGTCTTGTATTCTGCTTTGCTACACTAGAGGGCGCAGTGAGCACTAGATTCAGTATCAGTGCTGATAGTCGCAGTTCTCGTCGGGTGCAGTGGCGCGCGCCTGTAATCCAAGCTACTGGGAGGCTGAGGCTGGCGGATCGCTTGAGCTCAGGGGTTCTGGGCTGCAGTGGACTATGTCGATCGGGTGTCCGCACTAAGTTCGGTATCGATATGGTGCTCCTGGGGGAGCTCGGGACCACCAGGTCGTCTAAGGAGGGGTGAACCGGCCCAGGTCGGAGACGGAGCAGGTCAAAGCCCCCGTGTCGATCAGTAGTGGGATCGCGCCTGTGAATAGACACTGCAGTGCAGCCTGAGCGATACAGCGAGACTCAGACTTTTGCGTTTCTGCCTGAATGTGGACCAACATTGAAAGAAAGATTTAGAGATTAATTATATGATTAAGAATTCAATTCATTTAATTCAATTCAAGAATTCAATCGCCATAAACCATTTGTGGTGTTGCACCTGTTTCTTACAATAAGGAACGCTAGTGTATGTCATGTCAAATGTTTGGTACTATATCACCTCTCTCTGGACGATATGTGATATTTCAGTTCATATTCAGTGTCTGCATTCAATGACCAGATGGAGTCGCTGTTTCACACTTTAAATCTTAGACGTTTTTACAGTTTACATCTCTTGACTGGACCCAATGTCTGCACACTGAAGTCATGTGTAATATATTCAGCCTTTACTAACCTTTAAAAAAATAAACATTACAGAAATAAGAACGAAAAAATAAAACTATTGCAATTAGGTTTAAAGTTAGTGTAAAAAATATCCTAGACTTGTTGGACACTGTTTCTGGGCCACAAGTATGTATTATAGCATAAAACAGAGGCTCATAAAATAATTCCTACTTATTTCTCTAAGAAGTATAAGTTCTCAGATCTACTGTATTTATATCTTCCTAATAATAGTTAGTATATAGATAGCATAATGAAGCACCTTCTCATTTATTAAAACCAAATGCAAATAAAATAGCAATTTTTTGGCCCGGAGATTCCTGTCACTGTCTGTCTCTCTGTCTCAACTATGTATCCTGCAAGGCTCCCCAACCCTAGTATCATCTATAGCTTTGGCTTGAGGCAGTAGCTAATACCTGCATATGGTGATATTACTTGCTCTTTTGGTGACCACATATGTCATGGAGAAAATGTTATGACTATATTTTCTGACTATACTTTGCTGGTGTACTTAGTATCATTGTCCTGTTGCACGGCCTAATTTTGGTTCAGCTTTAGCTGTCAGACGGATGGCCTCACATTTGACTCTAGAATACTTTGGTATACAGAGGAGTTCATGGTTGACTCAATGACTGTGAGGTGCCCAGGTCCTGTTGCTACAAAACAAGCCCAAAATCATCAGCTCTCCACCAGCATGTGTGACTTTTGGCATGAGGTGTTTGTGCTGATATGCTTTATGGCCAAACATCTCCACCTTGGTCTTGTCTGTTCAAACGACATTGTTCTAGAAGTCTTATGGTTTGTTCAGATGCAACTTTGCAAACATAAACCATGCCGTGCTGCCATGCTTTTTTAGACGGAAGAGGCTCTCTTCTGGCAAGCCTTCCAAACATGCCAGACTTGTCCCATATTTTTCAAATTGTACTGTCATGAATTTTATAATTTAACCTGTTAACTGAGACCTGTCTGTGATTAAGTTCTTGGGATGTTTGCCATAACAGCTATTCTAATAGCAGTCTAGTGTTCTGCTTTGCTACACTAGAGGGCGCAGTGAGCACTAGATTCAGTATCAGTGCTGATAGTCGCAGTTCTCGTCGGGTGCAGTGGCACGCGCCTGTAATCCAAGCTACTGGGAGGCTGAGGCTGGCGGATCGCTTGAGCTCAGGGGTTCTGGGCTGCAGTGGACTATGTCGATCGGGTGTCCGCACTAAGTTCGGTATCGATATGGTGTTTCTGGGGGAGCTCGGGACCACCAGGTCGTCTAAGGAGGGGTGAACCGGCCCAGGTCGGAGACGGAGCAGGTCAAAGCCCCCGTGTCGATCAGTAGTGGGATCGCGCCTGTGAATAGACACTGCAGTGCAGCCTGAGCGATACAGCGAGACTCAGACTTTTGCGTTTTTGCCTGTATGTGGATTTATAGTAAAAGAAAGATTTAGAATTACTCTTCACTCTTACTTGTCGACTCCAGATAATGACATTGTCTGCACTTTCGCACCTTTTTTAACCTTTAAGATATAAAGTTTAAAACAGAAGCGGTATTTTTGGCGTTGCACTTGTTTAACATTAAAAACATTACTGTCGTATCAAAACATTGGTACTATATTGCCTCCCTCTGGACGATATGTGATATTTCAGTTCATATTGCGGTCAATATATTCAGATTTCACTGACCTTTTAAAATGATTAACTTATTACAGAATTAGAAATAAAAGACCAATCTATTGCAATTAGTTTTAAAGTTACTTTTAAAATACCCTGCAAAAGACTTGCCTAATCTGGACACTGTTTCTGGGTACATATCATATACTACAAATATGTGTTACAGCATAAGGGCATATAAAAAAATAAAAAATTCTATTGGTTACTCTAAGAAGTAAGTTCTTAGATCTACTTCAGTTATAGCACCCTAAAGATAGTATATAAAGTGGTGTGAAAAAGAGTTGGCCTCCTTCCTGAGATTTTTTTTTTTTTTTTTTTTTTTGTGTGTGTTTGTCACACAGTAATGTTTCAGATCATCAAACAAATTTAAATATTAATCAAAGATAACACAAGTAAACACAACATGCAGTTTTTGAATGAAGTTTTTTATTATGAAGGGAAAACAAAATCCAAACCCACATGGCCCTGTGTGAAAAAGTGTTTGTTTGCCCCCTAAACTTAATAACTGGTTGGGCCACCCTTAGCAGCAACAACTGCAATCAAGCGTTTGCCATAACTTGCAATGAGTCTGTTACAGCGCTGTGCAGGAATTTTGGCCCACTCATCTTGGCACAATTGTTGTAATTCAGCCACATTAGAGGGTTTTTGAGCTTGAACCGCCTTTTTAAGGTCATGCCACAGCATCTCAATAGGATTCAGGTCCGGACCTTGACTAGGCCACTCCAAAGTCTTCATTTTGTTTTTCTTCAGCCATTCAGAGGTGGATTTGCTGGTGTGTTTTGGATCATTGTCCTGCTGCAGAACCCAAGTTCGCTTCAGCTTGAGGTCACGAACAGATGGCCAGACATTGTCCTTCAGGATTTTTTGGTAGACAGCAGAATTCATGGTTCCATTTATCACAGCAAGTCTTCCAGGTCCAGAAGCAGCAAAACAGCCCCAGACCATCACACAACCACCACCATATTTTACTGTTGGTATGATGTTCTTTTTCTGAAATGCTGTTACTTTAACGCCAGATGTAATGGGACACACATCTTCCAAAAGTTCAACTTTTGTCTGGTCAGTCCACAGAGTATTTTCCCAAAAGTCTTGGGGATCATCAAGATGTGTTCTGGCAAAACTGAGACGAGCCTTTATGTTCTTTTTGCTCAGCAGCGGTTTTCGCCTTGGACCTCATCAATGCAGGCCATTTTTGCCCAGTCTCTTTCTTATGGTGGAGTCATGAACACTGACCTTAACTGAGGTGAGAGAGGCCTGCAGTTCTTCAGATGTTGTTGTGGGGTCTTTTGTGAGCTCTTGGATGAGTCGTCGCTGCGCTCTTAGGGTAATTTTGGTCAGCCGGCCACTCCTGGGAAGGTACACCACTGTTTAATGTTTTCGCCATTTGTGGATAATGGCTCTCACTGTGGTTCACTGCTTTATAACCTGTTTCAGACTGATAGATCTCAATTACTTTCTTTCTTATTTGTTCCTGAATTTCTTTGGATCTCAACATGATGTGTAGCTTTTGAGGATCTTTTGGTGTACTTCACTTTGTCAGGCAGGTCTTATTTAAAGTGATATCTTGATTGCGAACAGGTGTGGCAGCAATCAGGCCTGGCTGTGGCTAGAGAAACTGAACTCAGGTGTGATAAACCACAGCCAACTGCAAATAAAATGGAAATTGGACAAAATGGAAAAAGTGTCTGCAGCTTTGGCTTGAAACAGTAATACTTGCCTTTCCTTTTCCTTTCCTATAATGATATTACTTGTGTATTTAGTGACCACATACATCATGGAGAAAATGGGATGATGTACAAATTTTATGACTTGAAAATTATATACATACATATCAAAAATAATGATATTCAAAAACAGTTAAAAACTATTAAAAAGAAGAGCTAAATAGCCTTGAGTTATTATTTTGGAATGAATGTAAAATGCTTAAAAAGACTTAAATGATGAGATTCATACTTGGCTTTAAAAAAAACAGAATATTGATTTCATTGTTTTCTTATATTCTTATATTTTTGTATGTAAAATGTATGTTTTACATTTTTTATATTTTATAAAAACATACTATGTGTAATATTTTTTCTAATAGTGTAAGTAATGCTTATTTAACCAAGACAATGTGACTAGGACATGAACTTATGTTTGATTTTTTTTTTTTTTTTGATTTTTTATATATATCTACGACAAAATATTTAATCAAACAGTAAGAAGTGGTACAAAACAGGAGCCCTCCTGGTTGTTTGCTGAGGCCCCTTAGTGGGTTTCTGCCACGGCCCAATTCATGGAGCTTCCAGCTGAAAAAGAGTTTTCTGTAACAGCTGCTTCATAGTTTCCAGATGTTGTATCACCAGAACATGCACTGGTTCCAGTCACAGCTGCTCCAGAGGTTCCTGTCAGGGCTGGCATCTCAGACCACAGTCCCTTAATTCTTTTATTTTAGCCTGTATTTCAAAACACTTCAGCATGTGATTCTGGGGGTCATATTTTAGGAGTTTTCTATATTTTTGCAAATTCTCTGAGAACCTGACACCTTGTACTGCTGTAGACTCCAGAGTAGGTAGCAGTTCTGAAAAATGGTGGCACTGAAGACGGTTCCTGGAGGTTTCATACCTAATTATTTTCCTTAATTCTTAATTCTTTTACAGTTAATGTGTTTTTCTTCTTGGCCTGTTTTTTTTTTCTGACCCTGCTGACCCAATGAGCATTCCGCTGTCCAGAGGTCATGATTTAATTTAGCAGTTTCTGTATTGCATTAGTTTAGAATATTTTAGACATTTAATAATTTTTCACTTTTTCAGTGTGAGTTAATTCTCTTTTTTGGCACATTTTACCTGTAAAAGAAAACCTACTTAATGCGTCCTTATGAATATACATACATATGATAAACAAAACAGTTCATAAACAAGCTAAAAATGCAAAGCTATCCATTAAGTAGGATGAAATGATACCCAGATGGGTTAAAGTAAAATAATAAAATAAAAGCAGTAGAATGTTTCAAATTAAAAGTGCAAAACTAGATTTTTGCTGATCTGTTTGGAGATGATTAAATACTATCAACTTCACTCTGCAGTCTTGTATTCTGCTTTGCTACACTAGAGGGCGCAGTGAGCACTAGATTCAGTATCAGTGCTGATAGTCTCAGTTCTCGTCGGGTGCAGTGGCGCGCGCCTGTAATCCAAGCTACTGGGAGGCTGAGGCTGGCGGATCGCTTGAGCTCAGGGGTTCTGGGCTGCAGTGGACTATGTCGATCGGGTGTCCGCACTAAGTTCGGTATCGATATGGTGCTCCTGGGGGAGCTCGGGACCACCAGGTCGTCTAAGGAGGGGTGAACCGGCCCAGGTCGGAGACGGAGCAGGTCAAAGCCCCCGTGTCGATCAGTAGTGGGATCGCGCCTGTGAATAGACACTGCAGTGCAGCCTGAGCGATACAGCGAGACTCAGACTTTTGCGTTTCTGCCTGTATGTGGACCAACATTGAAAGAAAGATTTAGAGATTAATTATATGATTAAGAATTCAATTCATTTAATTCAATTCAAGAATTCAATCGCCATAAACCATTTGTGGTGTTGCACCTGTTTCTTACAATAAGGAACGCTAGTGTATGTCATGTCAAATGTTTGGTACTATATCACCTCTCTCTGGACGATATGTGATATTTCAGTTCATATTCAGTGTCTGCATTCAATGACCAGATGGAGTCGCTGTTTCACACTTTAAATCTTAGACGTTTTTACAGTTTACATCTCTTGACTGGACCCAATGTCTGCACACTGAAGTCATGTGTAATATATTCAGCCTTTACTAACCTTTAAAAAAATAAACATTACAGAAATAAGAACGAAAAAATAAAACTATTGCAATTAGGTTTAAAGTTAGTGTAAAAAATATCCTAGACTTGTTGGACACTGTTTCTGGGCCACAAGTATGTATTATAGCATAAAACAGAGGCTCATAAAATAATTCCTACTTATTTCTCTAAGAAGTATAAGTTCTCAGATCTACTGTATTTATATCTTCCTAATAATAGTTAGTATATAGATAGCATAATGAAGCACCTTCTCATTTATTAAAACCAAATGCAAATAAAATAGCAATTTTTTGGCCCGGAGAGTCCTGTCACTGTCTGTCTCTCTGTCTCAACTATGTATCCTGCAAGGCTCCCCAACCCTAGTATCATCTATAGCTTTGGCTTGAGGCAGTAGCTAATACCTGCATATGGTGATATTACTTGCTCTTTTGGTGACCACATATGTCATGGAGAAAATGTTATGACTATATTTTCTGACTATACTTTGCTGGTGTACTTAGTATCATTGTCCTGTTGCACGGCCTAATTTTGGTTCAGCTTTAGCTGTCAGACGGATGGCCTCACATTTGACTCTAGAATACTTTGGTATACAGAGGAGTTCATGGTTGACTCAATGACTGTGAGGTGCCCAGGTCCTGTTGCTACAAAACAAGCCCAAAATCATCAGCTCTCCACCAGCATGTGTGACTTTTGGCATGAGGTGTTTGTGCTGATATGCTTTATGGCCAAACATCTCCACCTTGGTCTTGTCTGTTCAAACGACATTGTTCTAGAAGTCTTATGGTTTGTTCAGATGCAACTTTGCAAACATAAACCATGCCGTGCTGCCATGCTTTTTTAGACGGAAGAGGCTCTCTTCTGGCAAGCCTTCCAAACATGCCAGACTTGTCCCATATTTTTCAAATTGTACTGTCATGAATTTTATAATTTAACCTGTTAACTGAGACCTGTCTGTGATTAAGTTCTTGGGATGTTTGCCATAACAGCTATTCTAATAGCAGTCTAGTGTTCTGCTTTGCTACACTAGAGGGCGCAGTGAGCACTAGATTCAGTATCAGTGCTGATCCTCGCAGTTCTCGTCGGGTGCAGTGGCGCGCCCCTGTAATCCAAGCTACTGGGAGGCTGAGGCTGGCGGATCGCTTGAGCTCAGGGGTTCTGGGCTGCAGTGGACTATGTCGATCGGGTGTCCGCACTAAGTTCGGTATCGATATGGTGCTCCTGGGGGAGCTCGGGACCACCAGGTCGTCTAAGGAGGGGTGAACCGGCCCAGGTCGGAGACGGAGCAGGTCAAAGCCCCCGTGTCGATCAGTAGTGGGATCGCGCCTGTGAATAGACACTGCAGTGCAGCCTGAGCGATACAGCGAGACTCAGACTTTTGCGTTTTTGCCTGTATGTGGATTTATAGTAAAAGAAAGATTTAGAATTACTCTTCACTCTTACTTGTCGACTCCAGATAATGACATTGTCTGCACTTTCGCACCTTTTTTAACCTTTAAGATATAAAGTTTAAAACAGAAGCGGTATTTTTGGCGTTGCACTTGTTTAACATTAAAAACATTACTGTCGTATCAAAACATTGGTACTATATCGCCTCCCTCTGGACGATATGTGATATTTCAGTTCATATTGCGGTCAATATATTCAGATTTCACTGACCTTTTAAAATGATTAACTTATTACAGAATTAGAAATAAAAGACCAATCTATTGCAATTAGTTTTAAAGTTACTTTTAAAATACCCTGCAAAAGACTTGCCTAATCTGGACACTGTTTCTGGGTACATATCATATACTACAAATATGTGTTACAGCATAAGGGCATATAAAAAAATAAAAATTTCTATTGGTTACTCTAAGAAGTAAGTTCTTAGATCTACTTCAGTTATAGCACCCTAAAGATAGTATATAAAGTGGTGTGAAAAAGTGTTGGCCTCCTTCCTGAGATTTTTTTTTTTTTTTTTTTTTTTGTGTGTGTTTGTCACACAGTAATGTTTCAGATCATCAAACAAATTTAAATATTAATCAAAGATAACACAAGTAAACACAACATGCAGTTTTTGAATGAAGTTTTTTATTATGAAGGGAAAACAAAATCCAAACCCACATGGCCCTGTGTGAAAAAGTGTTTGTTTGCCCCCTAAACTTAATAACTGGTTGGGCCACCCTTAGCAGCAACAACTGCAATCAAGCGTTTGCCATAACTTGCAATGAGTCTGTTACAGCACTGTGCAGGAATTTTGGCCCACTCATCTTGGCAGAATTGTTGTAATTCAGCCACATTGGAGGGTTTTTGAGCTTGAACCGCCTTTTTAAGATCATGCCACAGCATCTCAATAGGATTCAGGTCAGGACTTTGACTAGGCCACTCCAAAGTCTTCATTTTGTTTTTCTTCAGCCATTCAGAGGTGGATTTGCTGGTGTGTTTTGGATCATTGTCTTGCTGCAGAACCCAAGTTCGCTTCAGCTTGAGGTCACGAACAGATGGCCAGACATTGTCCTTCAGGATTTTTTGGTAGACAGCAGAATTCATGGTTCCATTTATCACAGCAAGTCTTCCAGGTCCAGAAGCAGCAAAACAGCCCCAGACCATCACACAACCACCACCATATTTTACTGTTGGTATGATGTTCTTTTTCTGAAATGCTGTTACTTTAACGCCAGATGTAATGGGACACACATCTTCCAAAAGTTCAACTTTTGTCTGGTCAGTCCACAGAGTATTTTCCCAAAAGTCTTGGGGATCATCAAGATGTGTTCTGGCAAAACTGAGACGAGCCTTTATGTTCTTTTTGCTCAGCAGCGGTTTTCGCCTTGGACCTCATCAATGCAGGCCATTTTTGCCCAGTCTCTTTCTTATGGTGGAGTCATGAACACTGACCTTAACTGAGGTGAGAGAGGCCTGCAGTTGTGGCAGTAATCAGGCCTGGCTGTGGCTAGAGAAACTGAACTCAGGTGTGATAAACCACAGCTAACTGCAAATAAAATGGAAATTGGACAAAATGGAAAAAGTGTCTGCAGCTTTGGCTTGAAACAGTAATACTTGCCTTTCCTTTTCCTTTCCTATAATGATATTACTTGTGTATTTAGTGACCACATACATCATGGAGAAAATGGGATGATGTACAAATTTTATGACTTGAAAATTATATACATACATATCAAAAATAATGATATTCAAAAACAGTTAAAAACTATTAAAAAGAAGAGCTAAATAGCCTTGAGTTATTATTTTGGAATGAATGTAAAATGCTTAAAAAGACTTAAATGATGAGATTCATACTTGGCTTTAAAAAAACCAGAATATTGATTTCATTGTTTTCTTATATTCTTATATTTTTGTATGTAAAATGTATGTTTTACATTTTTTATATTTTATAAAAACATACTATGTGTAATATTTTTTCTAATAGTGTAAGTAATGCTTATTTAACCAAGACAATGTGACTAGGACATGAACTTACGTTTGATTTTTTTTTATTATTATTTTTTTTTTATATATATCTACTACAAAATATTTAATCAAACAGTAAGAAGTGGTACAAAACAGCAGCCCTCCTGGTTGTTTGCTGAGGCCCCTTAGTGGGTTTCTGCCACGGCCCAATTCATGGAGCTTCCAGCTGAAAAAGAGTTTTCTGTAACAGCTGCTTCATAGTTTCCAGATGTTGTATCACCAGAACATGCACTGGTTCCAGTCACAGCTGCTCCAGAGGTTCCTGTCAGGGCTGGCATCTCAGACCACAGTCCCTTAATTCTTTTATTTTAGCCTGTATTTCAAAACACTTCAGCATGTGATTCTGGGGGTCATATTTTAGGAGTTTTCTATATTTTTGCAAATTATCTGAGAACCTGACACCTTGTACTGCTGTAGACTCCAGAGTAGGTAGCAGTTCTGAAAAATGGTGGCACTGAAGACGGTTCCTGGAGGTTTCATACCTAATTATTTTCCTTAATTCTTTTACAGTTAATGTGTTTTTCTTCTTGGCCTGTTTTTTTTTCTGACCCTGCTGACCCAATGAGCATTCTGCTGTCCAGTGGTCATGATTTAATTTAGCAGTTTCTGTATTGCATTAGTTTAGAATATTTTAGACATTTAATAATTTTTCACTTTTTCAGTGTGAGTTAATTCTCTTTTTTGGCACATTTTACCTGTAAAAGAAAACCTACTTAATGCGTCCTTATGAATATACATACATATGATAAACAAAACAGTTCATAAACAAGCTAAAAATGCAAAGCTATCCATTAAGTAGGATGAAATGATACCCAGATGGGTTAAAGTAAAATAATAAAATAAAAGCAGTAGAATGTTTCAAATTAAAAGTGCAAAACTAGATTTTTGCTGATCTGTTTGGAGATGATTAAATACTATCAACTTCACTCTGCAGTCTTGTATTCTGCTTTGCTACACTAGAGGGCGCAGTGAGCACTAGATTCAGTATCAGTGCTGATAGTCTCAGTTCTCGTCGGGTGCAGTGGCGCGCGCCTGTAATCCAAGCTACTGGGAGGCTGAGGCTGGCGGATCGCTTGAGCTCAGGGGTTCTGGGCTGCAGTGGACTATGTCGATCGGGTGTCCGCACTAAGTTCGGTATCGATATGGTGTTTCTGGGGGAGCTCGGGATCACCAGGTCGTCTAAGGAGGGGTGAACCGGCCCAGGTCGGAGACGGAGCAGGTCAAAGCCCCCGTGTCAGTAGTGGGATCGCGCCTGTGAATAAACACTGCAGTGCAGCCTGAGCGATACAGCGAGACTCAGACTTTTGCGTTTGTATGTAGGCTAACATTGAAGGAAAGATTTAGAAATGAATTTTAATCAAATAATTTACTCTTACTACTTGTCAATTCCAGATAATGTCATACATTGTCTCACTTTCAAATGTTAAACCTTTTTTAAACGTTGTATCTTTTCAGTAGTGGCATTTGTGGCGTTGCACTTGTTTGTAAACACATGGGACGCTATACTGTATGTCGCGTCAATAGACCCTTTTACAGCCCACGTGATCAAATAGTTGCGTGCGCATTTTGGCAACGGAAGTGGTGTTGTTCCCCACTGGCTCTAACGTGTTAGCAACGAAAGTTTATCAAAACGGTTTCCCAGCATCAAAATGTCTGGTTGTTGTGTTTACGGTTGCACTAATAGAGCCGCAGGGTGTAATTTGGATTTGTCTGTGCATGTTTTTGTTTACTTTTAAAGGTTTGGTGCCCATCCATGTCCATGATAAGGCTGGCAGACTGCACCGGTTTTCGTTAAAAATCTTCGTTTGTGTTTTTCTGAGGAAACAAAGTAACTTACATCTTGGATGCATTGGGGAACATCAAATTTTCATTTTTGGGTGAACTATCCCTTTAAACGTGTTGATTTCAACACAAAACTCTGAGTCTATGTCATGGTATTTGACGTTCTGTACATGACCACAGACAACGTATTCATAAGCATCCAGTGATTTATATGCTCGTAATTTCTCTCGGGTGTACACGCTCGGTTTCTCAACTAAATACGTATATATATCTGGCCACTGTATATTTGGCCATCTGCTAACGTCTTCTATCCACTCCACTATAGTACACGGATCTGGTAGCCGGATACCATTTGATAAAGTCAACTTTTCCAAATAACTTTCTCTGTCTGTGTTGCTTAATCCGCTCGCGTAGCTTGACACACTGCTGATTCTCGCCATACTTCCGTTGCCAATATGCGCGCGCATACGTTGCTACGTCATCATTGTGTACAAACAGTAAAAGGGTCTATTGATTGGTACTATATCGCCTCTTTCTGTAAGATATGTACATTTCTGTTCATATTCAGTGTCTGTATTCCATACTTTTCTAATTGTACTGTCATGAACTTCCTAATTTAACATGCTGACTGAGACCTGTCTGTGATGAAGTTCTTGGGGTGAGACGGAGCAGGTCAAAGCCCCCGTGTCGATCAGTAGTGGGATCGCGCCTGTGAATAGACACTGCAGTGCAGCCTGAGCGATACAGCGAGACTCAGACTTTTGCGTTTCTACCTGAATGTGGACCAACATTGAAAGAAAGATTTAGAGATTCATTATATGATTAAGAATTCAATTCATTTAATTCAATTCAATCGCCATAAACCATTTGTGGTGTTGCACCTGTTTCTGACAATAAGGAACGCTAGTGTATGTCATGTCAAATGTTTGGTACTATATCGCCTCTCTCTGGACGATATGTGATATTTCAGTTCATATTCAGTGTCTGCATTCAATGACCAGATGGAGTCGCTGTTTCCCACTTTAAATCTTAGACGTTTTTACAGTTTAAATCTCTTGACTGGACCCAATGTCTGCACACTGAAGTCATGTGTAATATATTCAGCCTTTACTAACCTTTAAAAAAATAAACATTACAGAAATAAGAACGAATAATAAAACTATTGCAATTAGGTTTAAAGTTAGTGTAAAAAATATCCTAGACTTGGACACTGTTTCTGGGCCACAAGTATGTATTAAAGCATAAAACAGAGGCTCATAAAATAATTCCTACTTGTTTCTCTAAGAAGTATAAGTTTTCAGATCTACTTTATTTCTATCATCCTAATAATAGTATATAGATAGCATAATGAAGCACCTTCTCATTTATTAAAACCAAATGCAAATAAAATAGTAATTTTTTGGCCCGGAGATTCCTGTCACTGTCTGTCTCTCTGTCTCAACTATGTATCCTGCAAGGCTCCCCAACCCTAGTATCATCTATAGCTTTGGCTTGAGGCAGTAGCTAATACCTGCATATGGTGATATTACTTGCTTTTTTGGTGACCACATATGTCATGGAGAAAATGTTATGACTATATTTTCTGACTATACTTTGCTGGTGTACTTAGTATCATTGTCCTGTTGCACGGCCTAATTTTGGTTCAGCTTTAGCTGTCAGACGGATGGCCTCACATTTGACTCTAGAATACTTTGGTATACAGAGGAGTTCATGGTTGACTCAATGACTGTGAGGTGCCCAGGTCCTGTTGCTACAAAACAAGCCCAAAATCATCAGCTCTCCACCAGCATGTGTGACTTTTGGCATGAGGTGTTTGTGCTGATATGCTTTATGGCCAAACATCTCCACCTTGGTCTCGTCTGTTCAAAGCACATTGTTCTAGAAGTCTTATGGTTTGTTCAGATGCAACTTTGCAAACATAAACCATGCCGTGCTGCCATGCTTTTTTAGACGGAAGAGGCTCTCTTCTGGCAAGCCTTCCAAACATGCCAGACTTGTCCCATATTTTTCAAATTGTACTGTCATGAATTTTATAATTTAACCTGTTAACTGAGACCTGTCTGTGATTAAGTTCTTGGGATGTTTGCCATAACAGCTATTCTAATAGCAGTCTAGTGTTCTGCTTTGCTACACTAGAGGGCGCAGTGAGCACTAGATTCAGGATCAGTGCTGATCCTCGCAGTTCTCGTCGGGTGCAGTGGCGCGCGCCTGTAATCCAAGCTACTGGGAGGCTGAGGCTGGCGGATCGCTTGAGCTCAGGGGTTCTGGGCTGCAGTGGACTATGTCGATCGGTTGTCCGCACTAAGTTCGGTATCGATATGGTGCTCCTGGGGGAGCTCGGGACCACCAGGTCGTCTAAGGAGGGGTGAACCGGCCCAGGTCGGAGACGGAGCAGGTCAAAGCCCCCGTGTCGATCAGTAGTGGGATCGCGCCTGTGAATAGACACTGCAGTGCAGCCTGAGCTATACAGCGAGACTCAGACTTTTGCGTTTTTGCCTGTATGTGGATTTATAGTAAAAGAAAGATTTAGAATTACTCTTCACTCTTACTTGTCGACTCCAGATAATGACATTGTCTGCACTTTCGCACCTTTTTTAACCTTTAAGATATAAAGTTTAAAACAGAAGCGGTATTTTTGGCGTTGCACTTGTTTAACATTAAAAACATTACTGTCGTATCAAAACATTGGTACTATATCGCCTCCCTCTGGACGTTATGTGATATTTCAGTTCATATTGCGGTCAATATATTCAGATTTCACTGACCTTTTAAAATGATTAACTTATTACAGAATTAGAAATAAAAGACCAATCTATTGCAATTAGTTCTAAAGTTACTTTTAAAATACCCTGCAAAAGACTTGCCAAATCTGGACACTGTTTCTGGGTACATATCATATACTACAAATATGTGTTACAGCATAAGGGCACATAAAAAAATAAAAATTTCTATTGGTTACTCTAAGAAGTAAGTTCTTAGATCTACTTCAGTTATAGCACCCTAAAGATAGTATATACAGTGGTGTGAAAAAGTGTTGGCCCCCTTCCTGAGATTTTTTTTTTTGTGTGTGTGTTTGTCACACAGTAATGTTTCAGATCATCAAACAAATTTAAATATTAATCAAAGTTAACACAAGTAAACACAACATGCAGTTTTTGAATGAAGTTTTTTTTATTATGAAGGGAAAACAAAATCCAAACCCACATGGCCCTGTGTGAAAAAGTGTTTGTTTGCCCCCTAAACTTAATAACTGGTTGGGCCACCCTTAGCAGCAACAACTGCAATCAAGCGTTTGCCATAACTTGCAATGAGTCTGTTACAGCACTGTGCAGGAATTTTGGCCCACTCATCTTGGCAGAATTGTTGTAATTCAGCCACATTGGAGGGTTTTTGAGCTTGAACCGCCTTTTTAAGATCATGCCACAGCATCTCAATAGGATTCAGGTCAGGACTTTGACTAGGCCACTCCAAAGTCTTCATTTTGTTTTTCTTCAGCCATTCAGAGGTGGATTTGCTGGTGTGTTTTGGATCATTGTCTTGCTGCAGAACCCAAGTTCGCTTCAGCTTGAGGTCACGAACAGATGGCCAGACATTGTCCTTCAGGATTTTTTGGTAGACAGCAGAATTCATGGTTCCATTTATCACAGCAAGTCTTCCAGGTCCAGAAGCAGCAAAACAGCCCCAGACCATCACACAACCACCACCATATTTTACTGTTGGTATGATGTTCTTTTTCTGAAATGCTGTTATTTTAACGCCAGATGTAATGGGACACACATCTTCCAAAAGTTCAACTTTTGTCTCGTCAGTCCACAGAGTATTTTCCCAAAAGTCATGGGGATCATCAAGATGTGTTCTGGCAAAACTGAGACGAGCCTTTATGTTCTTTTTGCTCAGCAGCGGTTTTCGTCTCGGAACTCTGCCATGCAGGCCATTTTTGCCCAGTCTCTTTCTTATGGTGGAGTCATGAACACTGACCTTAACTGAGGTGAGAGAGGCCTGCAGTTCTTCAGATGTTGTTGTGGGGTCTTTTGTGAGCTCTTGGATGAGTCGTCGCTGCGCTCTTAGGGTAATTTTGGTCAGCCGGCCACTCCTGGGAAGGTACACCACTGTTTAATGTTTTCGCCATTTGTGGATAATGGCTCTCACTGTGGTTCACTGCTTTATAACCTGTTTCAGACTGATAGATCTCAATTACTTTCTTTCTTATTTGTTCCTGAATTTCTTTGGATCTCAACATGATGTGTAGCTTTTGAGGATCTTTTGGTGTACTTCACTTTGTCAGGCAGGTCTTATTTAAAGTGATATCTTGATTGCGAACAGGTGTGGCAGCAATCAGGCCTGGCTGTGGCTAGAGAAACTGAACTCAGGTGTGATAAACCACAGCCAACTGCAAATAAAATGGAAATTGGACAAAATGGAAAAAGTGTCTGCAGCTTTGGCTTGAAACAGTAATACTTGCTTTTCCTTTTCCTTTCCTATAATGATATTACTTGTGTATTTAGTGACCACATACATCATGGAGAAAATGGGATGATGTACAAATTTTATGACTTGAAAATTATATACATACATACATATCAAAAATAATGATATTCAAAAACAGTTAAAAACTATTAAAAAGAAGAGCTAAATAGCCTTGAGTTATTATTTTGGAATGAATGTAAAATGCTTAAAAAGACTAAAATTATGAGATTCATACTTGGCTCTAAAAAAAAACAGAATATTGATTTCATTGTTTTCTTATATTCTTTCCTTCTTTTTGTATATAATATGTAATTTTATATGTAATATTTTTGTATGTAAAATGTATGTTTTACATTTTTTATATTTTATAAAAACATACTATGTGTAATATTTTTCTAATAGTGTAAGTAATGTTTATTTAACCAAGACAATGTGACTAGGACATGAACTTACGTTTGATTTTTTTTTATTATTATTTTTTTTTATATATATCTACTACAAAATATTTAATCAAACAGTAAGAAGTGGTACAAAACAGGAGCCCTCCTGGTTGTTTGCTGAGGCCCCTTAGTGGGTTTCTGCCACGGCCCAATTCATGGAGCTTCCAGCTGAAAAAGAGTTTTCTGTAACAGCTGCTTCATAGTTTCCAGATGTTGTATCACCAGAACATGCACTGGTTCCAGTCACAGCTGCTCCAGAGGTTCCTGTCAGGGCTGACATCTCAGACCACAGTCCCTTAATTCTTTTATTTTAGCCTGTATTTCAAAACACTTCAGCATGTGATTCTGGGGGTCATGTTGTAGGAGTTTTCTATATTTTTGCAAATTCTCTGAGAACCTGACACCTTGTACTGCTGTAGACTCCAGAGTAGGTAGCAGTTCTGAAAAATGGTGGCACTGAAGATGGTTCCTGGAGGTTTCATATCTAATTATTTTCCTTAATTCTTAATTCTTTTACTGTTAATGTGTTTTTCTTCTTGGCCTGTTTTTTTTTTCTGACCCTGCTGACCCAATGAGCATTCCGCTGTCCAGTGGTCATGATTTAATTTAGCAGTTTCTGTATTGCATTAGTTTAGAATATTTTAGACATTTAATAATTCTCTTTTTTGGCACATTTTACCTGTAAAAGAAAACCTACTTAATGCGTCCTTATGAATATACATACATATGATAAACAAAACAGTTCATAAACAAGCTAAAAATGCAAAGCTATCCATTAAGTAGGATCAAATTATACCCAGATAGGTTAAAGTAAAATAATAAAATAAAAGCAGTAGAATGTTTCAAATTAAAAGTGCAAAACTAGATTTTTGCTGGTCTGTTTGGAGATGATTAAATACTATGAAGTTCACTCTGCAGTCTAGTATTCTGCTTTGCTACACTAGAGGGCGCAGTGAGCACTAGATTCAGTATCAGTGCTGATAGTCTCAGTTCTCGTCGGGTGCAGTGGCGCGCGCCTGTAATCCAAGCTACTGGGAGGCTGAGGCTGGCGGATCGCTTGAGCTCAGGGGTTCTGGGCTGCAGTGGACTATGTCGATCGGGTGTCCGCACTAAGTTCGGTATCGATATGGTGCTCCTGGGGGAGCTCGGGACCACCAGGTCGTCTAAGGAGGGGTGAACCGGCCCAGGTCGGAGACGGAGCAGGTCAAAGCCCCCGTGTCGATCAGTAGTGGGATCGCGCCTGTGAATAGACACTGCAGTGCAGCCTGAGCGATACAGCGAGACTCAGACTTTTGTGTTTGTGGACTAATAGTGAAATATATGATTAAGAATTAAGTGATAATGAAATCGTTTCTCTTTTACATAGCAACACCAGATAAAAACATTGTCTCACTTTCAAATCTGTAACCTTTTTAAAACTTTGTATGTTTTAGTAGTGGGTTTGTTCAAGTGCTTGTTTGTCATCATAAGTGACACTATGACTGGTACTATATCGCCTCTCTCTGGAAGATATGTGATATTTCTGTTCATATTCAGTGTCTGCTTTCCATGACCAGAAGGAGGCGCTGTTTTACTCTTTAATAATACCCTTCCCCAAAATGAGGCCAGTCTGACTTTTCCCAAGAACCGTGCTCTGAAATATAGTCTTATTTATACTGAGATGCATAATAAATAATTGTTTTAACATGTATTTACCTTGTCTGGGTAGACCAAATAGCTGCACACCAAATCTTCACTGTTATGTGTCAGGCGCACAAAATGATTCCCATCAGTTAATCTAAGAATTAGTTCTCAGATCTATTTCAGTTATATCATCCTAAGGATAACCTATATATACAGTAGAATATTAGTATAATTTCATGACTATAGCCCTATTTTTAAAGTTGTGCACCTTGACTGACGTCTTTTTGAGCTGATGTTGTATGGAAAGCAGCTGTTAAAGATGCCTCCTTTTACTTTTTTCATTACAAATATCAAAAGTGTGAGTAAATAATGACATACATCGTAAAATTCTAATCAAAACTCATATAATATGGGCCGTGGCGCGCCCTCTATAGATTTAACTAAAATATTGCATAAATAGCTGAAGTCTTTTCCCATCAAGGATGTGTTTATTTCTGTTCTCTCGCTCTGTTCAGTCCGTCTGTGAGAGAAGTCCGATTCATTTCGACGAATCGGTTCCTTTGAACAGTTCATTTAAAAGAAAGCGGAGTAGGCTAAATTTGCGTCATGACGTAGCATATTACATGCTTTATAGAGTCAAAACTCATAAATAAAGCAATATTTTGGCACACATTGCTGCTATTACGTTTTGTACTGTTTTATTAATTTATTTATTTATAATTTCTTGCAGCTTCAATTCTATTCTTAATTTGCATTTACTACAATACAAAAATTGACTATGGGCTGAAAAAGTTTGGCAACTTGTAATAAACTGCTTATTATTTAGCAAAACATTTATGAATAGTCTATGTTTTATATACACTACCAGTCAAAATATTTTAAACAGTAAGATTTTTAATGTTTTTTAATAAGTCTCTTCTGGTCATCAAGCAAAACTTCTTTTTACTATTTATCCAGTCACATGATCCTTCAGAAATCATTTTAATATTCTGATTTGCTGCTCAAAAACTTTTATTTTTATTATTATGTTTAAAACAGCTGAGCAGAATGTTTTTAGGGTTCTTGGATGAATAGAAATTCAAAAGAACAGCATTTATCTGAAATAAAAATCTTTTGTAACATGTCTTCATCATCAAAAAATATGCAGACTCCAGGCTTTTGAAGGGTATAGTGTATAATGTTACAAAAGCTTTTTATTTCAGATAAATGTTGATCTTTGGATCTTTCTATTCATCAAAGAATGCTATAATTTGCTCGATTGTTTTAAATATTGATAATAATAATCTTGGACAGCAGAGCAGCATATTAAAATGAATTTCTGTAATGATGCTGTAATGATAGTAATGATGCTGAAAATGTAGCTTTGATCACAGGAATAAATTACATTTTAAAATATTTTCAAATAGAAAGCAGTCATTTTAAATAGTAAACATATTTCACAATATCAGGGGAAGAGTGGGGATGGTTGCAACAAGGAGCAGTTGCAACATGGCTTATTTTTTCAAGCAGGAATAAGATACGGTGATGATATTCATACTGCACATGCTTTATTGGCCCCTCATACTTCCTGGAAACAAATCAGACACATGTGACTATTCCTTCTACAAAAAAATAATTTTAATTTTTAAAAATGAGATTTTTGGTCATAGTGTCTAAGTTGTTTGTGTGACGCGTTGTAAAAACATAACACTTTAATCAGTGCTTTCTGAGCTTCTAGTAGGCATAGCTAGTGTGTGTCAACGATATTGTTAAGCTAATATACCAATTTTATCATGGCTATCACTGTAGGGACAGTTGCAACACATTGTTGCAACCTTTCCAACATGCTGTCCCTTACCACAACATTGATTTAAAAGCTTGCCATAATATTACACAATTGTAATTTTGTAATGATAATAATAATGAACCCCTTTAATAGTTAGGTATCTCTCCTTTTTTTAAGTGAATAGGTTAGAAATCTACTTGTTACTTAAGAATGTTTTTCATTTACTATTCTTTGCTTTTATACAGCCAAATTACCTTATTAAAGACTGTGCACAAATAAAATAAAGAAATTGCAAAATGATATTTAAGAAGATTTAATAACATTTTATTGAATGTTGCAACCCTGTTGTGGGGACAGTTGTAACATTTCACTTTGTCTATATTTAAGTGTAAATTGTACGTATATCATCATATGTACACATGGATGTTATGGATGAGTGTTTTTTGAGGAAAATATTTCAGGATTTCTCTCCATATAATGGACTTCTATGGTGCCCCTAAGTTTGAATTTCCAAAATGCAGTTTAAATGCAGCTTAAAAAGGCTCTAAATGATCCCAGATCTAGCGAAATGATGGGTTATTTTCTAAAAATATTTACAACCTATATACTTATATACTTTTAATCTTGAATGCTAGTCTTGCCGAGCAAGACAAGACGAGCATTTGAGGTTAAAAAGTATATAAATTGTCTTTTTTTTTAAGAAAATAACCCATCGTTTTGCTAGATGCTAGATTTGCACCATAGAAGTCCATTATATGGAGAGAAATCCTGAAATGTTTTCTTCAAAAAACACAATTTCCTTACGACTGAAGAAAGAAAGACATAAACATCTTGGATGACAAGGGGGTGAGTACATTATCTGCAAATTTTTGTTCTGAAAAGTGAACTACTGCTTTAAAATTTCGGCTTTCTAATACAAACGGTTTCTGAGAAACTAACGGAAATGCAAAACATGTTGCAACCGTCCCCACTCTCCCCCTACTGCTTTTGCTGTATTTTTTTGACGTATCAAATAAACGCAGGCTTGGTGAAGAGACTTCTTTTAAAAAAACAATAAAAAATCTGACCATCAGAAATTTTACGTACATTTTTTGTCGCTCTGCTTCAAGGAGTAGTTCACTTTTAGAACAAAAATTTACAGAGAATGTACTCACCCCCTTGTCAACCAAGATGTTCATGTCCTTCTTTCTTCAGTCGCAAGGAAATTATGTTTTTTGATCAAACATTTCAGGATTTCTCTCCATATAATGGATTTCTATGGTCCCCCGAGTTTGAACTTACAAAATGCAGCTTCAAATGGCTCTAAATGATCCCGGCCGAGGAAAGAAGGGTCTAATCTAGCAAAACAATTGGTTATTTTCTAAAGAAAAATTACAATTTATTTACTTTTAACCTCAAATGCTCATCTTGTCTAGCTCTCTCTGTGTAAAGATTATAAGTTGTAAATGTTTTTAGAAAATAACCGATCGCTTCGCTAGATAAGACCCTTTTTCCTCGGCTGGGATCATTTAGAGCCCTTTGAAGCTGCATTTAAACTGCATTTTGGAAGTTCAAACTCGGGGGCACTATAGAAGTCCATTATATGGGGAGAAATCCTGAAATGTTTTCCTCAAAAAACATAAATTCTTTACGACCGAAGAAAGAAAGACATGAACATCTTGGATGACAAAGGGGTGAGTACATTATCTGTACATTTTTGTTTTGAAACTAAACTAGCCTACTCCTTTCAGTCCGACTCGTGAACGACTCTTTCAGTTCGATTACTGAACTAACCATTCAGACGAGTTTTGTGATTCAGTTCAACCGATTCATTGAAAAGCTCCGACTCCAAAGAGAGATTCGAACGATCGCTAACCGAAGAGGGGGCGGGGCACAACGAGGACCATCTCCAACGGTTTGTATGTTGTTTTTCATGAGTTGTCGGGTGTCTCTGTCAGTCATACGGCTAGCCCTACCCCGCAATCCGACTCTAGTAGCGAAGCCCGTGTCTCCGACTCTTCGAGCAAGCAGACTCCTAGTCCGTTTTCATTCGGTCTCCAGCGTATCGACATTATTCAGCATGCCCGAGCGGAGGCCCTTCGTGCGGTTGCCCACTGACGTCTACCCCGTCAACTACGGGCTGCGCCTCAAGCCCGACCTCATCGACTTCACCTTCGAGGGCAAACTGGAGGCAGCCGTGGAGGTAATGTTGAACCCGATGCCGTGCAGACCCTCTGCCCCCTCTGGTCTGGGCCCCAATGTCATGCCTTGTTCATGTTAAGCCTGGTTTTTCACTTTGCATTTTTATTAATGCTGATACTCTTGATGCTGCTAATCTAACGAGCTACCTGCTAGTGAACCACACAGCGGCTTTACACACCACGTCTTTCACATTTACGAGTTCCAGCGAGTTTCAATTACATTATTTATGGTTAAATACTTAAACCTAGTGTCCTCTAAGGACTACCTCTCGGAATAAACAGAACTAAGCAGTTAGTTTCTTGCCCCGCAAGCTAAAGCGCTAACTGGCGCCACACTGCTAACCACGTTAGCCTGCAGAACTGCTGTCATAAAGCACGTAAATACACACATGTATGTCGTAATTTAAGCGCCTTCCAGGTTATAGTTTTCACGTACGTGGCCGAGACGGCGAATCAGTCCCGTCTACAAGCTCCTGAGTCACTCTGAGCCTGTCTGACAGTTTACATGATACTTTATAGCTTACTATAATCACAGTGTAGTGCCTGAGGAAACACTAAGGTGGACTTTGTGACTTGGGATAAAATAATACACTTGATAAATATGAACTGAAAATTTCAGGTTCATTAAAAGTCTTCAATACTGATTAAATGCAACATATCTACATATATGAATACACACACACACACACACACACACACATATGTGTGTTTAAGATATGTGTATGACATTTTTGTCATTGTGTGTCTTATCAGTACAGTCACAGCATTTACTACTGGGTCAATTTCTGTGGTTGATCCTGTAAACAGATAGAAGACGGTAGAGGTCAATGCGGGCCAGATGTGACGAAACTGAGGTCCGGCCTCCTTCATATCCCTCTGCGTAAGATTGTTTGTGGAGCCTTTTTATAGACCAACAGCTTTACATGTTAAGTCATGTTGTACCCCACTCTAAAGCAGCCCTGTTGTGAAAGTCGCCTTGCAGTCGATGTTGTCTTGATGCCAAGACTTATTGGAGCGTGAGATTAACTACATCCCCCACAATGCCATACGCATTATGACCGTCATTTATGAACACCATTAAAATAGTGTACTGCTTGTTGTCCCATGGCCAGAGAGTGCATCCAAATCACATCCAGCTTCAACAAGCCACATGTGCTCTCTAAAGCTTCACCTTGGCAGTTTCAAGCCTCTGAACACAATGAGTATCATTATTCAGGATCCAATTCACTGTAAATGAAATCACGTGTGATAGTAGTTCAGTTCGAGGAATAATTAAAACAGTGCATTTACTGACTTTGTCTGTGGAAACTAGCTTCTAGGAGAGCCTGAAAGCTATTGATCGTCCCGGGAAAGTTTCGCTCTGGCGTTATGCAATAAATGCAGTCTTAAACGGCCTGTTGCAACATAAGAGGCCATGCAAACTGTTGTTCTTTTTATTCATAATCTGATTATATATGCACACGTCAGAATTTCATAGCAGCAGCAGCAGGAGATGGCCCTTGAGCCTCAGCAAAGCCGTGAGGATTCAGGCGCTTCTTTTTCCATGTGCGTCGTATTTGCTCGTACTCCTGGAGATTTCTACAACAAAACAGGAAGAGGGAAATTCTACGTGCTGTGATATGAGCAAAGATAAAAACAGCTCAAGGAGATGATCCCAGTATGGGTCCTGTCAAAGTTTAAAGAGATGTTTCAATTATTACAATTTAAAGGATTACTCCACTTCAACAATAAATGTCCAAGATTCATGGTTCATGTCTTTCTTTCTTCAGTCGTCAAGAAATTAAGTTTTTTTTTATAAACTTTCCAAGATTTTTCTCCATATAGTGGACTTCAATGGTGCTCAATGGTTTAAAAGGTTAGAAATGCAGTTTCAGTGCAGCTTCAAAGGGCTCTAAACAATCCCAGCCGAGGAATAAGGGTCTTATCTAGTGAAACGATCATTTTTGTAAAAAAAAAAAAAGTTAGTATTTATAGACTTTTTAACCAGAAATGCTCATCTTGGCTAGCTTTGCGATGCGCTCCAGTTCAAGACAGTTAGGGTAGGTCGAAAAACACCCCATCTAATTTTCACCACCAACTTTAAAATCGCCTGACATCTCTATTTGACCTTTTTTTTTTTTTAAAGTTGGAGGAGAAAATGAGATGGGAGCTTTACGACATAACCTAACTGTCTTGAACCGGAGTGCATAGAGTATGAGCTAGACAAGACAAGCATTTGTATTTAAAAAGTATATTCATTGTACTTTTTTTTTTTTTTAAATAACTGTTCGTTTCACTAGATAAGACCCTTATTCCTCAGGTGGGATCGTCTAGAGCCCTTTTAAGATGCATTGAAACGGAATTTTGGAAGTTCAAACTCGCGGGCACCATACAAGTCCATTATATGGAGAAAAATCCTGCAATGCTTTCCTCAAAAAAACTGAATTTCTTTGCGACTGAAGAAAGACAGACATGAACATCTTGGATGACATGGGGTGAGTAAATTATCAGGAATTTTTTATTTTGGAAGTGTAGTAATCCTTTAAGTGAGACATTTTTGATTTTAGAATATTTTAAAATGCAGTAACTTTCCTGTGATGCAAATGTCACATGATCATTCAGAAATCATTCGAATAAGCTAATTTGCTTATAAAAAGTCTTAAAGGGGTAGTTCACCCAAAAATGAAAATTTGATGTTTATCTGCTTACCCCCAGGGCATCCAAGATGTAGGTGACTTTGTTTCTTCAGTAGAACACAAACAAAGATTTTTAACTCAAACCGTTGCAGTCTCGTGACGATACATTGAGGTCTTAAGACACGAAACAATTGTTCTGTGCAAGAAACTGAACAGTATTTCTATCATTTTTTACCTCTGATCTTCCACAATGTCCAACTGTCCTGAGCGCGTTCACAACAGCCTGCTCTGGCAGCGATCTGTTGCGCATATACGTCACTTAACAGATCGCTTCCGTGCATGTGTTATACTGAAGAAACAAATTCACCTACATCTTGGATTCCCTGGGGGTAAGCAGATAAACATCAAATTTTAAACATTGAGGTTAGTTTCTCTTTTTGTGTCAGAGAAAGCAGCTGGTTCAGTATTTACTAAAAAACCAGGAAGAATTTTCCTGCAGTGATTGACTCTATTGTATGTAGGTGACGTGGGATTGTTCCTTTTTATGGCTGCTATCTGATACAACATGAAACAAAGGAAGGTTTCCAAAGCTTGCAAAAGGCAATGAAGTGTTGCTAGAAAAGCAACCACACACCTAACACTGAAAACCGTGGATCATGAAACCGCCGGACCTGTATAGATGTTAAAACTGAACTGTATGTCATTGTTCTTGACAGGTTACACAAGGGACAAACCAGATTGTGATGAACTGTGCTGATATAGACATAATTACTGCTTCTTTTGTGCCTGAAGGGGGGGAAGGTGAGTGCGAAAGTCTGAAAACCAAGCGTAATCCACATTTAGTTGATGTGTTTGCTTGACTTTTGGTTGATTGCTGGTTCGACCTGCATTAAATGCTTTATATTTTTTATTTTAAGGATTAACTGTGCTCATTTTCTCCCTGTCCATTTAGAAATTAACGCTACAGGATTTAACTATCAGAACGAGGATGAGAAGGTGACCCTATGTTTCCCCAGCACTCTGCAAAAAGGTAAAGAGCTCCTAATGCTGTCATGTCAACAATCTCGGTGTAATTAGTTGCTATAGTCACTTTATTGTCGCTTGAAAGCGGCTTGAACAGCTTCCTGTTAAAAGATGAATGGGCCTTCCTTGTTTTATGTCTTTTGTTTTTTTAATCACAGGCTTCTTGTTTTTCAGGGTCGGGATCATTGAAAATAGACTTTGTAGGAGAGCTGAACGACAAAATGAAAGGCTTCTATAGAAGTAAATACGCAACTCCTTCGGGAGAAATCCGCTACGCTGCCGTCACACAGTTTGAGGTAAAATCATATCAGGGTACTCGGTTCATTCATTTGTTTGCTCGCTCGCTTTCTCTGCCACTGTTTGCTTTAGCCCTTGTCATTAGTCATGTCCCCCTCTCGCTCTTCCTGCTCAATCATTCACGTTCCTCTGAGATCTTGACCGCTTCTGTCGACAAAGACGAATTCGCATAGTCATTCAGCATACGCTTTTATTCTTGCGAATGAGGAAAAACAAGCTATTTATTATGCGGGAGCCAATAAATTGGAGTAAAATTGCATAATGTGTTGTTTGGCCTTTGGGCCTTCGTGTATTTGTAAGTTTCACTATGATGCTTACATTACAAACATTGTTTACTTGATAGTTTTTATTGTGGGAGAGACAATTAACTGAAAGTTTAGCCTGTTAACTCGAGCTTTGGTTGAAGTTAAGTTAATCAGGGCTCGATGATAAGGATGTTCATGCTGGCTCGGGGCCAGTGTGAGAGAGTTGATGGAAAAGTAATTTGCTCCTTAGGTTTACTGCTGCATCGCCACTGAAAAATTTACACGCATTGATCTTGTACATCCATGTTTATGCTTTGCTAAGCTTAAATGCTTGGTTTTTGGTGATGTAATCTACATTGTTGTTGTACGTTTCGCTGATTTGTCTGCAATATTAAGTTTATCTAGCTGACTAACATAGAAATTGCAACAAAAAAAAGACTTGTGATAGTGAGTCTTGCTAGGTGTGTGTTAAGTAATCAGTAATGTTTTGCATTACATGCCATCATTTTCCAGGAAAAGTTTTTTATGGTGTTGTATTACAGATGTGGAATTTTTAGCCTGTTGCAAATTTACCAAAAGATTATAGCAGAAACATTTTGTATATATATGTGTAGGGCTGACAGATGAGAAATCACGATTAATCACATCCAAAATAAGGGTTGTTTGTTTACATAATATGCATGTGTACAGTGTATGGTTATTATGTGTATGTATAATAAATACACACACATGCATGTATATAATTAAGAAAAAATTATATTATATAAATGTAATTTTTATAATATAAATTGTGTGTGTTAGTGTATGTATGAATATATATATGTGACTAGGGCTGGGCGATATGGCTGAAAACTATATCACGATATCAGTGTTTCATATCGGTCGATATCGATAATTATTGATATTTTAAGGACCCATTTAAAATAAGGACCAGGAGAAAAATATATTACACTCAAGCATTTTTATTTTAAACTTAACCTGCCTCTGATCATAATCCCCTCAGTTATTAAGACAGAAATGTCAACAACCATGGAAAACACAAATAATTAAAATGTAAACATAAGTCTAAAGTCACAATATACACTTAATTATCTCTTAATCCTCAAATCAAACCCCATTCATTGTCGATGAAGTGAATGGTCAAGCTAATGTATGGCCCAGAAGTACAGCTGGACCACAGGTCAGAGGTTGTTGCAAAGTACTTGGCTGATAATATTTATTTCTGCACAGATTGCTGGTTGCCAGTAGCCAACATTACTTCTTTCCCGGTTCTTTAGCCTATACTTTGTGTAATAACGAAAACATTTATTTAAGTGAAAAAATAAGTCCAAAACTTTCAACATTTTGAACAATAGGGCCTTACAATCTTTTTTTTTTTCAGAAATTCTTGTTTTAATTTTTCTGAAAATCAAATGAAAGCAAAATCACTGATTTATTTTTAAAAATAAAAATAAACGGAGCTTTACTGTTAAAGTTAATACATAGAAGAAAATTTATATTCAGTTAAAAAAAGGTTTAATAATAATAGTATTTTTTCAACAATTAAGTGGTGACTCTTTATTTAAATTTTTTAACATATATATTGTTTTATGTAAATTATTTAAATGTGAACATATAAACACCTACATTATACTGTACAAGTAATACAAGACTAATATTGTTCTGTTACATGTTAAACCGCACTTTTATTTTGACAGGTTGCCGTGAAGTTTCAGTGTGTAATACAGTATGAATGATGGTAGTTTCACTAATGAAACGGTAAAATTGACAAAAAGTGACACTCACAGCAGCTTTGGAGATGTATTTATTGGAGTTTGTCTGTTCATGTGAGATGCAAAGGCCAAAAATTAGCGGGAGCGTCACGTGTGCAGTATGCGTGTAGTGAAAATAAAACGCGCCTCCTCCATTCATACATATAGAGGCAAACGGAACATGCAGGATTCTTATTTGGTCTTTTTGCGTTTCAGTTTTCACAGACATTAATCTGAATTAATTAACAGACCAAATTTTGATTTATTGGTCCAAAAATCGACGAATTCCGCGGCATTCCGCCCTATAGTAAAGTCCGTTTTTATGAATGGAGTCCGCGATCCCGTCTGTGAGGAGACATTGTAAACGCGCGATCATATAGAGACAGAAATCAAATGCCGTCGTGTAAATAAGATTAATAACATAAGGCTATTTAGTTTGTTTAATACAACATGGACCCGTTCTGTAGGAAAGATAACCTTAACTTCTATTGTGATCTGGCGCTATGAACTGGACGTTAAAGGGGGGCTGGGCGGGCCGACAAAGAATACAAAATATCGAACGTTTTATCGAACACATTTTTTTTATTGATATCGATCTCTTGTCTATCGCGATATATATCGTTATTGTTTTATCGCCCAGCCCTATATGTGACCCTGGACCACAAAACCGGTCTTAAGTCGCTGGGGTATATTTGTAGCAATAGCCAAAAAAACATAGTATGGGTCAAAATTATTGATTTTTCTTTTATGCCAAAAATCATTAGGAAATTAAGTAAAGATCATGTTCCATGAAGATTTTTTTGTAAAATTCCTACTCTAAATATATCAAAATGTACTTTTTGATTAGTAATATGCATTGTTAAGAACTTAATTTGGAGAATTTTAAAGGTGATTTTCTCATTATTTTTGCACCCTTAGATTCCAGATTTCAAATAGATGTATCTCGGGCAAATATTGTCCTATCCTAACAAACCATACATCAATAGAAAGCTTATTTATTGAGCTTTCATATGTACATATATACATATTTCATATATACATCTATACAAATTTAACCTTATGACTGGTTTTGTGGTCCAGGGTCACATATATCAGAGTATGTGAGCGGAGTGGAGCGGCAACAATTTCCCCTCCGCGCTCTGTGCATTTAATAATCGCTCCGCTCCAGCTCCGCTCCGGGTTCACAATTTCCCGCTCCCGCTCCACTCCTCGCTCACTGATATCAGAAACACCGCTCCGCCTTCGCTCCGCGTCAAAAAAAAAATCAGAAATAATGTTTGAAATATAATGGTCCTGTTCATAACACATATTAAAATAAAAAATACTAAAATAAAATAACAGGAGAGTTTGGAACACTAGTGTGCAAACTTTGTTCCTACCACATACCAAGCTAATAACATTGTCAGCGTTAAAAGAGTATAATTGCTGCTTTATGCAGGGCAAGTTTGTAATGAAAATAAAAATACATTTTCGTCAAGTTATTTTACCTACGGGTCTCTGCATTTCTTACAGATTTCTGCTCATTCGAAATCGGATACCATTGCATTTGTTTTAATGCATTATTGACAGAGTGATTGCATGTTAATAAGTGCTGTACCTGTTTAAATGATGCTTTCACCTGAAAATATTCAGTATCTAGAATGAACAAACTAATTGACTAATGAACTATAATTTACCGCTCATGTCCATTGCCATCATCATAGCCTTCTCATTCTTTCTGATTTGAGTGATCCATCTCTATCAAGCTAGCTAAACATGTTTAACATGTAAATTCTTGCTTAATATGCAGTTATATTACGGACCGTTGGCATGAATTGTACTCATGATGGAGCGGTGGTGGAGCGCTCTTGGAGCAAGTGAAAACCTCGACGCTCCGACTTTTCAAAAATCCGCTCCTCCCTCCTTTCAAAATCAGACCGCTCCGCTCACATACTCTGATATATATATATAATTTTTTAAAAATATATACTGCTCAAAACTTTCAAAACAATCAGTAAGATTGTGGAATGTTTTTTAAAGACATTATATGCTAATCAAGGCTGCATTTATTTGATCAAAAATCCTGAAAAAACTGTAATATTGTGTAATAATATTTCAGTTTAAAATAACTGTTTTCTATGTGAATATATTTTAAAATGTAATTCATTCCTCTGATACAAAGCAAAATTTTCAGCATCATTGCTCCAGTCTTCAGTGTCACATGATCCTTCAGAAATCATTTTAATATGCTGATTTGTTATCAATGTTGAAAACAGCTGTGCTGCTTAATATTTTTTTGGAACCTGTGATACTTTTTTAAGGATTTTATCATTAAAAGGTAAAAAATAATAGCATTTATTTAAAAAATAAAAAGATTTTCTAACAATATACACTACTGTTCAAAAGTTTGGGGTCAGTAAATTTTTATTCTTTCTTTTTTTGTAAGATATTAATACTTTTATTCAACAAGGATGTGTTAAATTAATAAAGTGATAGCAAGGATTTACATTGTTAGAAAAGATTTATATATTGAATAAATGCTTTTCTTAATAACTTGTTATTCATCAAAAAATCCTGAAAAAAAAAAACAATCACAGGTTCCTATAGGATCATGTGACACTTAAGACTGGAGTAACAGCTGATGAAAATTCAGCTTTGCATCACAGGAATAAATTATATTTTAAAGCATATTAAAAATAAAAAACATTATTTTATATTGTAATAACATTTTGCAATATTACAGTTTTTTTCTGTATTTTAGATCAAATTAATGCAGCCTTGATGAGCATAAGAGACTTCTTTAAAAAACATTACATTAAGTCTTACTGATCCTACATTTTTGAGCAGCAGATTACATTTATGTGTGTGTATTTGTATATACATAGTAAATATACACAGTACACACACATATAAACACAAACCTTTATTTTGGATACGATTAATCACAAAAAATCTGTGAAAAAATCACAAGAAATCTGTGTTTACATACTATATATATACAGTAGTCAACATTCGAAGTGGATCAAAACCTTTCATCAAATTTGTCCTAAAACCAAAAAGAATACCCGTTCTTATCGTAGGACAACTTTTGATTAACTTTTTTGATCCACTTCGAATGTTGACTACTGTATATATATATATGTGTGTGTGTGTGTGTGTGTGTGTGTATATATAGATATAGATATAATAAATATACATGGTACACATACATATTTTATGTCAACACAAACTCTCATTTTGAATGTGATTAATCACGATTAATCGATTTGACAATATGTGTATAAATAAAACAATAATATATTTAAAAAATAATAATAAAATAACATTTTTTGTCACTGGGCCAGTAAAAATGTTGTCAGGGCAAGTAATCAATCATGTTTTGCCACTGTTTTCTAGCAAAGCTGTTTTATTTAAGAAAAAAGTAACCATATGTTTTGTGAGTTTAACAAAAAATGTAAAAATAATGTAAAAAAAAAAAAAAAAAAAATCAAGCAATAATATACATTGTTATAAATGAAGATTCTTCTTCTTTTGACATTGGGCCAGTAAAAATGTTAGCAGGGCAATGTTTAAAATTGTATGTTTTCTAGCAAAAGTGTGTTTTGTTTATGGAGTTCTGTAACAGCTGTGTGTTTTCCAGCTTCTTGCGGAATCAAAACATTTAGTGAATTGAATGAAAAATTACATAAAAATTAAACAAATTCTTTTGTCAGTGGGCCAGTGAAAATGTTGGCAGGGCAAATCTAAATCCAAACCATTGACCTGACTGGGCCAAAAGAAAAAATCAGAATAGAGTGCTTTTGTGCATCTGTGGGATTTTGATGCCATGTAAATATCTCTTCACGTGTTTGAATCACTGCAAGTCTCTTCCTGACTCGCTGTCTTCATCTCTCTCGATGTCTCTCACCCCCTCCAGGCCACGGACGCACGTCGAGCTTTCCCTTGCTGGGACGAACCCGCTATCAAAGCCACTTTTGACATCACCCTTATCGTCCCAAAGGACAGAGTAGCCTTGTCGAATATGGTACGTGTCATTTTTTAAAAAATCTTTCCCTCTGGAAACAAATGTCCCTAAATGACTTCACATTACTGTCGGACGTGTGCATTATCTAACACAGGCCCAGAGGCGTTGTGCCTCCCCTAGCCGATGTACATTGTCTGAGTCATCCGCATGCGGCAACACAAGTTTTTACCTGTGACGTGTGCCGGTCGCATTCCTTCTCTTTTGAAAATGAATTTTGTAACACTATATTAATCTAATAACCTGTACTAGTCATTCTTAGGAAGTTATTTGCTTTTGTGGTTTCAGTAATTTAAATGTAAAGTGACCAACCACAGTTTATTTACATGCGAGTCAAACCGCTCCTTCCATGCCCTGGCAAGAATTAGCTGCAAATTGAACTTGACTTTTCGTTTTTCTGCGCAGAATGTTGTTGATCGAAAGCCATATCCAGAGGATCACAGTCTGGTGGAGGTCAAGTTTGCCACTACACCCATCATGTCCACCTACCTGGTGGCATTTGTCATTGGCGAGTATGACTTTGTGGAGAGTCAGTCATCAGATGGCGTGACGGTCCGTGTGTACACTCCTGTCGGAAAGGCGGAGCAAGGGAAATTTGCACTGGAGGTATGAGAACTGCTCTCTTTGTATCTGCTTGCATTTTTTGGCATATCAAACTCAAATTGGTCTAGATATTTGTAGATATAAATACACACAGTTGGAGTCAAAAGTTTACATACACTCTGCAATATTTTAATTATTTTGCCAAAACATAAGGGATTATACAAAATGCATGTTATTTGTTTTTAGTACTGACCTGAATAAGATATTTCACATAAGATGTTTACATATAGTCCACAAATGAGCCTGTTCAAAAGTTTACATACACTTGATTCTTAATACTGTGTTGTTACCTGAATGATCCACAGCTGTGTTTTTTTTTTTTTTCGTCTAGTGATAGTTGTTCATGAGTCCCGGAACAGTTAAACTGCCTGCTGTTCTTTAGAAAAATCCTTCAGGTCCCACAAATTCTTTGGTTTTTCAGCATTTTTGTGTATTTTAACCCTTTCCAACAATGACTGTATGATTTTGAGATCCATCTTTTCACACTGAGAACAACTGGGGGACTCATATGCAACTATTACAGAAGGTTCAAACACTCACTGATGCTCCAGCAGGAAACACAATGCATTAAGAGCCGGGGGTGAACACTTTTGAACATTTTTGCCTAAATATCATATATTTTTTTCATTTTGTACTGCCCTTTAAGAGCAACAGAAGATACTTGCATGTTTCCTTGAAGACAAAATAAGTACAATTTACCCTGATCTTCAAGTTCAAAAAGTTTTCACCCCTACCTCTTAATGCAATGTGTTTCCTTCTTTGAACCTTCTGTAATAGTTGCATATGGAAAGTTGCTGGAAAGAGTTTAAATACACAAAAATGCTGAAAAAAAACAAAAGATTTGTGTGACCTGAAGGATTTTTCTGAAGAACAGCAGGCAGTTTAACTGTTCAGGACAAACAAGGGACTCATGAACAACCATAACTAAACAAAAAAACACAGCTGTGGATCATTCAGGTAACAAGAATTGTATGTAAACTTTTGAACGAGGTCAATTTTATAAATCCAACTATTTTTCTTTTTTTCTTCTGGACTGTATGTCTTTTATGTGAAATATCTTATTCAGGTCTAAATAAAAAAAACAAATAACATGCACACACTTGTTTAGATTTATTACAAATTGTTTAGGTATTAAAAAGAAAGCACTAAAATAAAATGTTTTCAGTGCTACAAGTGGATTTAAATATCACAACATTATAATGTAAAGTAATAATGTTTAATTTGTCTTTTTTTTTTTTTTAGGTTGCTACAAAGACCCTTCCGTTCTACAAAGATTATTTCAGTGTTCCTTACCCGTTGCCTAAAATTGATCTAATTGCTATTGCTGATTTTGCTGCTGGTTGGTATCATTTCCATTAAATATTAAACATCTCCCGCATTGTTGTATTTAGTTTTAACCTTTGGTGCTTTTGCATCCTGTAGGTGCCATGGAAAACTGGGGCCTTGTTACTTACAGGTGACTTTTAAATTAAATGAATGATTATCAAACCTGAGACTTTTAAAATCAACACGGAAACTCAGAACCTTGTGCTTTTTCAAATCAGCTATTCAGGAGAACTTCATTAATATTTCAGCTGTCTTGGTAGCATGTTAATCCCCAGCCATACCTAAACAATACGAATCACATTATGTTCTGCGTTCTATTCTTATGCATTTTTCATTTCCTTGTTTAAAATTTTGCACTCATCTCCTCACAGGGAGACAGCTCTGCTGATTGACCCAAAGAACTCGTGTGCGTCGTCCCGGCAGTGGGTCGCCCTGGTAGTCGGCCACGAGTTGGCACATCAGTGGTTTGGGAACCTGGTTACCATGGTAGGTACGCCACATATAGTTTTTGTAGGTCACAGCAGTATTATAACTCGGGGATGCTGAGAAAATGTCTGTTGCTGCAGGAATGGTGGACACATTTGTGGCTCAACGAAGGCTTCGCGTCTTGGATCGAGTACCTTTGTGTAGACCACTGCTTCCCTGAATACGACATATGGACCCAGTTTGTATCTGCCGACTACACTAGGGCTCTGGACCTGGATGCGTTAGATAACAGCCACCCTATTGAGGTATCTCCCAGTGTGTGTCTCTAATGTTTGTTGCTTTTAAGTGTTTGTGCAGATAGCAGGAAGTTTTGATTCGCACTTTGTTTGTCTGTTTGTCTACTCAGCCATATCAATTTACAGCATTTAAATTCCAGACCCAGATTTAGCCTGATGAAATATTGATCTCTGAGTCATGTTTCACAGCGTGTGTGTTTTAAATCGTAGGTTGATGTCGGACACCCTTCAGAAGTGGATGAAATATTCGATGCCATATCATATAGCAAAGGGGCCTCTGTCATTCGCATGCTGCATAACTATATTGGCGATGAGGTGAGAGGTCACAATCAGCCTGCTGCACAGAGATGTTCACAGTGTAAATTTGTCAGGTGGTCGATGTGGGGAGTATGTATGGAAAAACATGTTGCTCATCTCTCTATTGTGCTGGAGTCTATTAGGGATGCACCGAATGTTTGGCATCTGATATTATTCAGCTGAAAATTGCAAAAAAAATCTAAAATAAGCAAAAAGGCAGAATAAATTCTACAGAACAATGATGTGACACGATCAAAGAAAGATGCAAAATGCTGTCTAATACATGCACAAATTTATTTAATCTGACAGCGCTGCACGAGCTTGTAGCCAGGTTCCAAAGTCCAAAGCGTGAGGAAAATCTGCGCTGAAACACATTCATAAATGTTAGTATTGTAATTTTACTGTTGTTCTGAAAAAAAAAAAAAAAAGTAATACAAAAATAATGAAAGCATACATTACAACAGCTCTATTAATACATTTATTATAACATTCTCTTTTGCTCAGCAAGGCTGCATTAATTTGTACATTTAAAAATTCAAGAAGGAGGGAATATTATTTAAGTTAAAACTTATTAATTTTAAGTTAAATTGTGCTTTGTTGGTAGGCTAAAATGTCTACTAGAATGTTGAAAACTGGTAAGTAAATATTTTTAAATAGTTGTTTTGTAATCGATTTTTTTCTTTGAAAAGCAAGACAAAACTGTAAAAAGCGAATATTGGCTATTTAATTTATGCAATGGTGAACAAAATTGGCAAAATACATGGGGGAAAATCACGAAAAACTGTGTTTGGTAATCGGCCTTCGGCACAGTGTGTAATTTTGTTCGGCTTTGGCTTCGACCAAGAATTTTCATTTTGGTGCATCCCTAGAGTCTATGATGTTCTGGCACTGGTAATTTGACAGATGACTACTGTTAAAGGGTTAGTTCACCCAAAAATGAAAATTAGCCCATGATTCACTCACCCTTCAGGCATCCTAGGTGTATACGGCTTCCTTCTTTCAGACGAATCCAATCTGACTTACATTAAAAATTATTCTGCCACTTTCAAGCTTTACAATGGCGTAGGTGGTTGATTCACTTCATGAGTCCAAAACAAGTCCAGTAAAGTTTAGCGAATCAATGTGTTTTTGTAAGAAAAATATCCATCTTTAAAACGCAGTAATCACTTTAATCTAGCTTCCGCCAACTGATCGTACCAGGAAGCAGCTCCAGGCCGATGACGTAATACGTCGGTGTTGCGCATGCGTCGCACAGAAGTGACAAACACGAATGCGCCGTGAAGAGATCAGAACAAAGGTCACGAATTAGAAGTTCAAAACAAGGATTTGTAAAGGATTTCAATATAAACCAAGAGGAGACTGGTTTTCCTTTGCTAAAGTAAGAAAACTTTGCTTCCTTTGCTCCTGTAAACAAAGCCGCATTCGCAGCGCAGACATCATCCGCCTGGAGTTGCTTCTGGGTCTGACAAGTTGGCGGAAGCTTGATTAAAGTGATTCTAACGTTTTAAATATGGATATTTTTCTTACAAAAACGCATTGAGCTCCCTCCAGAGCTGTGTGAGGCTCTTTTTATTATAGATTGAGGCACTTTATTGCAGTGGTTTTCAAACTTTTTAAAGAGCGACCCTATTTTTTCCTTTTCAAATTGATGCGACCCGCATATATATGGACGGAATGTTTTTTATCGGTGATGGAAAAATCTGGAGGCTCTCCGTCAATTTGACAGATTACGTTGAGGGTGATCTGTTGTAATTTAACTGTAATTCCCACCCCTGTCTAGTTTGTGGCGAGGTCGCTCCAGTGTTGCAGCAGAGCATGGGATCCAAAACAAAAACGAAACTATCACGAATCATTTGCAATGCGTTTGATTACGCACAGGCGAGTACCCAGTGTAAGCTACCGCGATCTATCAAGCCACATTAAATGAACAAAATTTGAAATCTGAGACTTTGTTTCATATCAGAAGTAGTACAGAACTTAGCCTATTGCGATTTATTGGATAGGAGGTGCAATATTCATTCTGTTCATTCATCAACGGAAAACAGCATAGACTAAAAATTGGATTGGGATTTAAGAATCGATATTGGTTCTAAAAATGAGAATATTAAATTTAACACATAAATGCAATAAAATGTGTCATCATAATTAAAGTATGAAAATTAAAATGACGGGTAATAATAGATTATGACAGAACTATGTTAAACTCTAACGCAACCTGTAAGAAAAAAAAAAAAAAAAAAAATATATATATATGACAGAACTATGTTAAAGTCTAGCGCAACCTGTAAAATATATATATATTACAGTTCCACAAATCAACAAATATTGCACAAATCAACAAAAATGTTTATTTAGTTATTTAAATTAAGTTTGCCGGTTCCCGATTCCTTCTTCCCTTAGTCTTGAATTTTATTACATACATATATACATTTTCCATTAATCTTCTGGCGACCTCATTTTTCAAGGGTTTGAAAACCACTGCTTTATTGGACTAGTTTTGGACTGATGAAGAGAAATACCCACCTATGCTATTGTAAAGCTTGTAAGTGCCAGGATAACTTTTAATATAATGCCGCATTCCAGGCAACCCATTACCCATGTTTTTTTTGTTTTTTACCTTCTACCCATGAAAGTGCACTGGAACGGCAGTCAAACCTGTGACTTCCTACCCGTGAACTCGTACTAGATCAATGTACTCCCAGTTCCACGCTCTGACGTCACATAGCCCGCGAAAAAACAATGGCAGCCTGTTTTTTCAGATGCTGTGTTTATGCAAGTGGTACACAGTGTATAATACCAAATACGTTTCCAAATATACAAATAACGTATCCCTCAAATAAGCAAGGAGTAAGCACCTTTGGCGATAGAAATGATTGTAAATGAGCATAAGCCCTGTACGGTCCGCCATGCTGGTTTGTTTACATCTAGCTACCACAATTCCTTGTGCTCAGTTTGGCGTTGACTTACCTGGAACACTACAAAATTGTGAGTCATGATTTGAAGTTGTGACTTATGGGCTCAAAAACCTGCCTGGAATGCAGGATAATCTGATTGGATTTGTCTGAAAGAAGGAAGTCATATACACCTAGGATGCCTGAAGGGTGAGTTAATCATGAGCTAATTGTCATTTTTGTGTAAACTAACCCTTTAATTGTTGCAACCAGCCTTTGTTAATACTGACTCACACAGTGGAGATCAAAATTAGAGAACAACCTATAAACACTCTGAAATATTGTTGTAGCTGTAGGTATACCACTGTTCTACTAACGTTTTTGACAAAATATTCAAAGCATTTCAACAAAACCTTTATTTTGTGGATCAGAATTGGAGAACAGTAACCACTGTAGGACCAAAAGAAGATTACAACTAAAATCTTGGAGGGTTACAGCTGTCAGAAATTAGTAGGAAGTGTAGAGGCCCTTGTTTTGAATGACTTCTGCATATCTGTGGCCACAGAACATCGCTTATGAGTTTCTCACACTGCGCTGGTGTGATCTTGGTACACTCTTCTTCCACTCTCTTCCGGTAACTGTAGTGGGTTTCATAGCCAAAACTTTGTCTCCAGAGATTTTCAATCAGGTTTAGATTAGGACTCTGGCACGGCCATTTCATTATTTCAGTGTTCTTGGCTTCAAGGAACTGCTTTACCCGTTTAGCAGTGTGACAAAGCTGAGGGCAATGTCTTGCATAAAAATTGCAGACTGATTGGGACATGCTTGCAGGAAACGAGCTGCATGTTGCTGAAGGAGGTTCTGATCAACATTTGCGTTCACTTTGCCATGTATCTGTATAAGAAGCCCAACTCCAGCTGGAGAAAATATTTCCCCAACCATGAGACTTCTTTCTCCACCTTTCACTAACTTCTTTACGCACTTGGGCTTCAGTCTTTCTTCAGTTTGACGCCAAACAAAATGTTTCCCATCAGACCCAAATAAATTAAACTTATCTCATCACTAAAGTGAACTTTGGACTAGTTTTCCTCTCTCCACACAACATGCTCCTCAGCAAAGGTGAGCTAAGCCTTTTGCTTCTTTCTGCTGATAAGTAGGGTTGGGTATCGAGAACCGGTTTCATTTTAGAACTGGTTCCAAATTTCCAATAACGGGTATTCGATAAGACACGTGCATTTCGATTCCGCTTAATGATTCCCGCGTTCACATTTTAATGTGACTTTTAAACTTTTTTTTTTTTAATGGAAGGAAAAGAACTTGCACACATCTGATGCACGAGTACAAATCGATGCGGGTTCCCGACTTGTGTCCGTTTTCGAACAGTTCCGTGCATTTCTACTGCAGAAAAGGTTGTTTCAGCCTGGAACTGACTTCTCTTTCACATTTATTGACTCATATGCACGAAATACGTCAGCATTTCCTCATAAACACAGCTTTTTTTTTGTCTTGAGTGAACGTAAACAGATGCGAAAGAGAACGCATGTGTAACAGTATTTTTACATCTTTGTTCAGTGTTAAAGAGACAGCCGTCTAATAAACGTGCTGTCTGTCATTAATGTTAATCAAAGAACAAAAGAAAATCATTAACTGACTGACTGCATATCTTTTATAAATTTAATGAGGATTAATCAATATTTTATTTATGAAAATACAGCTATGCAGTGTTTTTAAACTTTTGATTTCAATTTCTGTACCTGACATTTGTTCGGTTTTACTTATTTATGCTATTGCTAATTGATTGGTTTGTTCCTATTTTATTACTTGTCTTTAACAATTTAATGTTTGATATTTATATCAGTCTAGTTGTTGTTGTTTTTTCTGTGGTATTTTTTGGTAAAACTATTGGCAAAAGACAGAATAAATATGTTTGACATCTAAATGTTTGACTTTAAAACTTTTTAATGTTTTTTTAGTTTTTATTGGAATCGATAAGAATCAGATTTGATAAGCAGAACCGGAATCGATACCCAACCCTACTGATGAGAGGCTTACGCTTTCAGTCTGACTTCTCTTATGGTTCGTTCACACCAGACGCGACTTGCACGAATAAATCACGCTATTCGCGCATAGTTGGGCGCTTGAACATTTTGAGTTTACTCGCTTCATTCGCGCGTGAAATTTGCTTCATTCGCACGTGAAATTCACTTCACAACAGACGCGAATTCGCGTCATGGGAAGGGCTTCTGCCACTTGTCAGCAGGAAAGTAGTTGTAAAATACGGCGAAATAGCTCAATTTGCTGGCTTTAACAAGCTTGTAGTCTCAATATGTATATACATAGCTCAAATTGAGTAAAGAGCGTTTTTTACAACTTACCAGATTTTCCGACCTCCTCACTCACTTTCTTCCAAGCAAGATCCTTTTTATTACTGTTTCTATAAAAGAACTAAGATGTATCATACAGCTCTGAGTATCCACATACAGCAGAGATGATTTTTGTCCTCCATTGTTGTTTCGTTTTTGTGCCTCCGTCACTATTAGAGCAAGCTCCTGATTGGTTAACGCGGCGCAAATTTTCGGAAAAGTTCAGATTTTTGAACTTGCGCGAATCACGCGTTACCTGTGTCAAACGCCCGAAATGCTCAATTCGCGCCAATCGTGTCTTTCGCGCCGCAGGGAGGGCTAACGCGTCTTTGCATTGACTTAACTTGTAAATCACTCGCGCTTAACGCGCCATTCACGTCTGGTGTGAACGCACCATTAAACGTGCTGAGACAGATCCGTACCCTGTTCATCGCTAAACTGGCAAGCAATTCCAGCTGCAGTGTTGAACCCATTCCCCATTGAGAGTGTCTGCATTATGGGACGCTTTTTTGGGAACTTGAATGAATTAATGTCATTGTAAACCTGCAGTATTCAAGAAATCACAGATTTGAAATGACAAACTTCTTTTGCAGTAGCTGAAAGTGTAATCCCTTTGGCCTTCATCTAGACCAGTTGCAATCATGCAATCTCAGTGAAAATTGGAAGAATGCTGCCTTTTAAATTAGCACAGGGGTCAGATTAACACCTACAACTTTGAGGCATCTGAAAGTGTTCTCTAATAGTTCTTTTTTTATACTGTGCTTCAGAATACAAATAACTTATGAAATACGCTTAACCTGCCTTTCTTATTATGTTAGGATAACTTCAAATAGGATTAAGCGCTGACCTTGAAATTTAGGAAATTCTAGGTTGTTCTCTAATTTTGATCTCCACTGGAGATTCATTTACATTTCTTTACAGTTTTGGTTTTGAACTATTTCTGATTGAATGATCTCTTTTCTAGGATTTTAGAAAGGGAATGAATGCTTACCTTTTGAAGTTTCAGCACAAAAATGCATCTACTGGTAAGTCGACCCGCCCCAATCTTTGCGTAGATTAAGCTTTGACCCCTTTAATAATTTTTTATCTTGATGACTAAACAGCCTAATGACCTTGTAAACCCAAGATTCTTTATTGCACCGTTTAGGCTTGTTAAGACTCCGTCTCTTCACAGTTATTTTAAGCTTTTATATTTTCTGTTTTAAAATTTAATAGGGTTTTCAGGATGAAAATAGCCAAAGGCGGCATTTACAAATCTAAGTTGTTTGATGTAACACACCTACATTCACCATCCTACATTTTTGTTTTTCAATCATTTGATATTTCATTAATCTGTTACACTCGGATGTACATTACATTACGGAAGAAAACATCTGTCACGACTTCCATTACATCATGACATTAAATATGAATGAAAGAGTTCTTGAAGTCTGCGCATTATAGGCGTAGACTGTTTTTGAAACTCAATTAGGTCATAAATCACAATTATTTTTATGACAGTTACTCATCAGTCTAAATTGATAATTCTACCAGTCCTAGCAGTTACCTTGAACTGTGGAAAGTTTGCAGCGTGTTTTAGACAGAGTTACCTATGTATCAATTTCTCTGGATAAATGTAGGATGATGTTTCTAATATTTAGCGTTTAGCTTGATTTTTCATCTGCGTTTTGTTATTTTCATACTTAAAATGTAATACAGCATTAGAAAGCATACTTTATAAATTATAACATTCAGTCTAAAACTGCTCCAAAATTATTATTTTTTTGCTTTTTTATCACATGCAGAACAGACATCTCCAGTTAATAATTTTAGAGGGCAAAAAGCTGAAGTGTCTGTTTTGTATGTGCTCTGTTGCATGATGTAAAAATAAAAAAGAGAGAATAAAAGAAAAGCAGGCTGGACAATTTTATTCTAATTTTTATGAATCTACACACTCAAGAGTTTATAAAACATTCAACAACAAAACATTCATTTTCACTTGTGCTCTGTGTATGTGGGAAAGTGCCTCCATAAGGAAATGATTCAGCATTGCTTGTGGCCTGCGATCTGGTCCAAACAACAGGGATTACAGCTGTAGTAATTACATAGTGTGTTACATTGTAATTCTGACACAACATAGTATTTGGCAGGAGTATTGTGGGCGTGTGTGTGATCAGGCACCAGTGTTGTTATTATGCTTTGTTAATTGTTGTGTAGTCGGAAATAAAGGGTGTGACGTTCTCGCATTCTCTGTCCCAGAGGACCTATGGGAGTGTTTGGAGCAAGCGAGTGGGAAGCCGATTGCCGCAGTGATGAATTCCTGGACCAAACAAATGGGCTTCCCTATTATAGTAGTGGATCAAGAGCAGGTAACATTTACAAACCCATTCTCATAAAGGTTTTTGATCCAATCCAGCGCTTTGGCCTTGTTTTTATTTTTTCCATAAAGTTTCAAATACAATTTAAATGCCCCTCGGGGTATTGAAAAGTCTTGCTGAGATGGTCTATGAGCTTCTCAGGGAGCATCTGGTAATAACAACTGTTGTCTTGGCAATACAAGAGCTGAAATAATTGGTTTGGGTTATGTTTTTTTGTTTGTTTTTTCTCCAGCATGGCAGTGACCGTGTGCTGAAAATCTCTCAGAAGAAGTTCTGTGCTAGCGGACCACGTAATGGTACATGCAAACAAAAGCAGTTAAAGGTCATTAATTGCTTACTCTTATGTCGTTCCAAGCCTGTAAGACCTTCGTTCATCTTTGAAAGACAAATTAGGATATTTTTGATGAAATCTGAGAGCTTTCTGACCCTGCATTTACAGCAACGCAACTGTCACGTTCAAGGCCTAGAAAGGTAGTAAGGACATAGATAAAATAGTCCATGTGACATCAGTGTTTCAACCTTAATTTAATGAAGCTATGAGAATACTTTTTGTACATGAAGAAAACAAAAATAACAACTTTATTCTAAGGATATACAGATAATGAACTAAAAGAAATGGATGTTCTACGTCAGACGAAATTGTTAAATGAATTTCCTATTTTTGTTTTCTTTGCTCACCAAAGGTATTCTCGTAGCTTCATAAAATTAAGGTTAAACCACTGATGTCACATGATGTACTTAATACCTTTCTGGGCCTTGAATGTGTTTGTTGTGTTGCTGTGTATGCAGGGTCAGAAAGCTCTTGGATTTCATCAGAAATATCTTAATTGTTGAATGTTGAAGATGTACAAAGGTCTTACGTATTTGGAACGACATGAGGGTGAGTAATTGATTACAGAATTCTCATTTTTGGGTGAACTGTCTCTTTGAACTACTGAACCCTCTAGTTGAGGTCAAAAGTTAACTGCAAGATGTTAATTATTTTACCAAAATAAGAGGGATCATACAAAATGAACGTTATTTTTTATTTAGTACTGACCTGAATAAGATATTTCACATAAAAGATGTTTACACATAGTCCACAAGAGAAATGATAGTTAAATTTATAAAAATTACCCTGTTCAAAAGTTTACATACACTTGATTGTTGCTCATAAGTCCCTTGTTTGTCCTGAACAGGTAAACTGCTGTCTATTTTTCAGAAAAATCCTTTGGTTTTTCAGCATTTTTGTATATTTGAATCCTTTCCAACAATGATTGTATGATTTTGAGATCCATCTTTTCACACTGAGGACAATTGAGGGACTCAAGGTCCCTCAGTTGAGGTTCAAACACTCACTGATGCTCCAGAAGGAAAAACAATGCGTTAAGAGGGGTGAAAACTTTTGAACAGAATGAAGATGTGTATATTTTTCTTATTTTGCCTGATTATATTTATTTGTTCAGTTAGTACTGCCGTTTAGAAGCTACAGAAGATACTTGCATGTTTCCCAGAAGATAAAATAAGTGAAATTTACCCTGATCTCCAATGCATCTCAATGCTCTTAATGCATCTCCTTTCCTTCTGGAGCATCAGTGAGTGTTTGAACCTTCTGTAATAGTTGAATATGAGTCCTCAGTGTGAAAGTAGTTGGAAAGGGTTGAAATACACAAAATGCTGAAAAACCAAAGAATTTGTAGGACCTGAATGATTTTTCTGAGAAACAGCAGGCAGTTTAACTGTTCAGGACAAACAAGGGACTCATGAACAACTATCACTAAACAAAAAAGCAGCTGTGGATCATTCAGGTAACAACACAGTATTAAGAATCAAGTGTATGTAAACAGGGTCATTTTTATAAATTCAACTATTATTTTCTCTTGTGGACTATATGTAAGCATCTTTTATCTGAAATATCTTATTCAGGTCTGTACAAAATAAAAAATAACATGCATTCTGTACGATCCCTCTTATTTTGGTCAAATATTTAACATTTAACAGATTTTTACAGATTGCAAGGTGTATGGAAACTTTTGACCTCAACTGTATTTGTCTTTTTCTGCCTCTGTTATACCCTAATGTTTTTTTATGTGCTAGATGAGAACTGCCCCAATTGGATGGTTCCCATCAGCATCTGCACCAGTGAGGACCCGAGCTGCACCAAGATGAAGGTTCTGTTGGACCAGCCTGAAACCACAGTTAACGTCACCAACGTTGCACCTGACCATTGGATCAAGGTCAGAAAAGGCTATTTATAATTTAAATATCAATAAAACATCAATGAATTTTTAAGATGAATGACGTCATGATCTTTGTCTTCTTCAAATGTGCAGATTAATCCAGGTACCGTGGGATTCTACAGGATCCAGTACAGCTCAGTCATGCTGGAAAGTTTGCTTCCTGGTATCCGAGACCTCACACTGTTGCCTGTGGACCGCCTGGGCCTGCAAAACGACCTCTTCTCTCTGGTGAGTCAGAATCAGTGTTTTGCAAGTCAGAGTAGAGGCTCAAATCTCCACCTTGAGACTTGAGTGAAGTGTCAAGTTACAGAGTTTCATCGAAGTCGGGTTCTTTTAAGCTTCCAGGCCTGACAAATACATAATAAACTGTGAATCAAATCATGTGGGTTTTGAAAGTCAGCTCCAACAAAAAAAAAATCTTTGTTTGCAAACCTGTATGGATACTGAGAAATGTTAAGTTGCCATTTTGCTGAAACAATAAATGTATGGAGGATGTTGTTATTTTTAATATCGATTGGGTCACATTTGTTGATTGATAGATGGAGTTCCATAGTATTTTTTTCTATACTTTTTGGTTACCCACATATCTTTAGTGTCACATGATCCTTCAGAAATCATTCTAATATGCTCATTTGCTGTTCAGGAAACATTTATTATTATTATAAATATTTCTAACAGTTGAGTACGTTTTTTCAGGATTCTTTGATGAATAGAAAGATCCAAAGATCAGCATTTATCTGAAATAAAAAGCTTTTGTAACATACAGGATACCATTCAAAAGCTTGGAGTCAGTATATTTTTTAATTTTTTTGTTGGGAAAGAAATTATAAAAATGAATACTTTTTAGCAAGGGTGCTTTAAATTGATCTAAAGTGGTGATTAATACCTTTATAATGTTACAGAAGATTTCTGTTTCAGATAAATGCTCTTCTTCTGAACTTTCTATTCATCAAGAAACCTGAAAATTTCTACTCGGCTGTTTTCAAAATAATGTTTTTGAGCGTCAAATCAGAATATTAGAATGTTTTGTAAAGGATCATGTGAGTGCTAAAAATTCAGCGTTGAAATCACAGGAATAAATTACATTTAAAAATTTTTTTAAATAGAAAGCAGTTATTTTAAATAGTAAAACTATTTCAGAATGTTATTATTTTTGCTGTACTTTAAATCAAATAAATGCAGGCTTGGTGAGCAGAAGAGACTTCTTTAAAGAACATACAAATCTTACTGTTCAAACTTTTGACTGGAAATGTATCCTTTTTTTTATTTTGTGCTTATCTTTTAGAGTGTATTAGTGGTTCACTATTGGTGTTTTACTATCTTTGTGTTCAGTGTTGCTGAAATGTTACTTGAGAAAAGCGATTTCAACAAAATCATTATCCGCTTCTGTTCCTCCTCTCCGTCTGTTTTTAATAGCGCTGTGCTGTGTCTCTCTGTCTGTCATGCCCTCAGGCTCGAGCAGGTATGATCAGTACTGTGGAGGTGTTGAAGGTGATGGAAGCATTTGTGAATGAGCCAAACTACACGGTGTGGAGTGACCTGAGCTGTAATCTGGGTGTTCTGTCCTCTCTGCTCTCACACACTGACTTCCACGAGGACATCCAGGAGTTCATCCGAGATCTCTTCACCCCGATCGGCATGAAGCTGGGCTGGGACAGCAAAACCGGAGAGGGTGAGTGCCAGAACTCACAATTCAAAACATATGAACATTCTGTCATAAATATTCACCCTCATGTCATTCCAAACTTGTTTTAACTTCATCTGTGGAACATAAAAGGTTGTATTGTATGAAAAAACACACTGAGACTTTCATGTTCCACTGAAGAAAGAAAAGCATAGATATATATATCACAGGGGTGAGAAAATGATTTTTGGGTGAACTATCACTTTAAAGGTGTCATATTCTGCACTTTTCTCTGCACTTCACTTCACTAAAATAGTACCAATTTCTCACTCTCTTCAATTTGAAACTATGTAAATGACTGTGGTTATGATTGGCTGAGCAAGGTTTTTATAGTTTTTTTTTAAATTAGTTTTATTTTAATATAATTTTCAAATTTGCAATAAAATTTGGTTTCACTTTTATTAGTTATCATGAACAACTTGGTTAGTTTTAGTTTCGTTTTTATTTTGTGAACACATTTCTATTTAGTTTTATATAGTTTCAGTTTTTTAGAGATCAAATAGAGATCACTATTTTCCCGCAATTCTAAACTAAGCTAAATAATGCGAGACAAAATATAAATTGCTGCAGTCTATTTAAAGGTATTTCATTCATTTGAATGAATTATTAAATATTTAATACATAATATATGTTTTTAAAATACAACATATTTAATACACTAATTTTTTATATTAAATTAATGAAAAAGTGGTTTGAATTAGAGCTGCTCGATTTTGGCAAAAATCATAATCATGATTATTTTGGTCAATATTGTAATCAGGATTATTTAACACGATTATGATTGGGTCCAAAACTTTATATTAGTAATTAATTTAAAGATAGCAATACAGCAAAAAAAAAAAAAAAAAGATACAAATCAAAAAAACTGTTTAAAAAATACTGAATACTTTTATACAAGTCTAAAGTAGTCTAACAATACTACAGAAATTGATTGTGCTGTTCAGGTCGCAGTCTTTATTATTTTTCCGCCATTGGGGTGAGCACGTAATGATTACGAAAACTATTATTTATTTTTGATAATTATTATTTTAGTTAGTTTTTCAATAAAATGTTAGTTTTTCATTTATTTTGACATTTTTATTTCAGTTTACCAAAATGTTTTCTGATCAATCGTTTTCATCTTAGTTTTAGTTTTCTCCTGTCAATTTGTTAAAATCTGAAAGTGAGTTGATATGTAAAAGAGATGTCATAACCGTGGTGATTTCGCAATTTCCACAATACAAATGTTTCTGTAGTAGGTAACAGGAACAGTGATACTTTGCATTTTCATAACCAATTTAGATGAGTCAAAAGCAAATGTTATTTTCTTGAAATAAGCATAAAAATGGCATGTAGCCTGCAAGTATTTCTTATTTAAATATAAAATGTATAAAAGTGACTCTGGACCACAAAACCAGTCTTAAGTAGCATGGATATATTTGTAGCAATGGCCAAAAATACATTGGGTCAAAATGAATGATTTTTCTTTTATGCCATTAAGTAAAGATCATGTTTCATGAAGATATTTTGTAAATTTTCTACCATCACAACTTCATTTTTGGTGTTTTTTTAGTAACATGCATTGCTAAGAACTTCAATTGCACAACTTTAAAGTCAATTGTCATAGTATTTACTTTTTTTGCACCCTCAGATTCAAGTGTTTTTTAAACCATACATCAATGGAAAGCTTATTTATTCAACTTTCATATGATGTATAAATCTCAATTTCAAACAATTAACTGTTATGACTGGTTTTGTGGATAATACTACAAATTTGAAGTAAGATTGCCTCTTTAGTTGATATAATCACAGATCACATTACTTGCTCACTCGCTGTCGTTTTGCTTTTTTTTTTAATAGAAATCAAAACCATTTAGTTTAGTTGGACAACTGATACTACAATTATAAATGGAAAGCATCTGTTCCATTTGCTCCAGGAGTCAGATTTCACTTGTGTGAATAGAGTAAGTAGAGATGACTAACAAGAAAATGGAGGAGTTGGTGTTAAAGTGAAAAGCAAGTGCTTTTTTGGCATCGTTTCCATGTTTAATAGAAGTGGGTTTGTTTTTGTTTTGTTGTTGTGTTTTTCATTAAAAATAATAATGAACCACAAACTAAGCATTTGTTTTAAAGTAAAAAGAAAATTTAATGAGCTTTCATTTATATGAAAGAATTTATTCCCTAATTTTGGTTAAAGTGATAGTTCACCCAAAAACAAAAATTCAGTCTTTTAAATGCATTTAGAATGATCACACTATTCAAGATATGGGGACAGAAATATTTATATCATTTCATGTAGTTTATATTTAAAATGTATATGTATATTTATATGTGACCCTGGACAACAAAACCAATCTTAAGTAGCATGGAAATATTTGTAGCAATAGCCAACAATGCATTGAATGGGTCAAAATTATAGATTTTTCTTTTGTGCCAAAAATCATTAGAATATTAAGTAAAGATCGTGTTCCAGGAAGATATTTTGTAAATTTCATACTGTAAATATATCAACTTATTTTTTGATTAGTAATATGCATTGCTAAGAACTTGATTTGGGCAACTTTTTTTTTTTTTTTTTTTGCACCATCACATCTTCATTCAAATAGTTGTATCTTACCCAAATATTCTCATATTCTAGCAAACCATAAACCAATGGAAAGCTTATTTATTTCACTTTCAGATGACCCTTATGATTGGTTTTGTGGTTCAGGGTCACATATCATTTTTATATACTTGATATCACATGAAGAGTGCAATTTTTTTTTTCTCCAAAAGTCAGCGTGATTACAAATGTGATATTGATTTTAGACAACAGTTCAATAAACAAGAAATTAATATTAAGAAAAATTAATATTCAGTGTTGGGGGTAACGCATTACAAGTAACGCAAGTTACGTAATAATATTACTTTTTCCAAGTAACTAGTAAAGTAATGCATTACTTATTAATTGACAAGAAAATATCTGAGTTACTTCTTCAAATAAGTAACACCAGTTACTTTTTCCCCCTTTATTGATTAAAAGCTCTCCCAAAGAGAAATTGTCAGGAAGATGTTACTTTAGTTCTAGAATAAATGTGAACATGCATTAATTCATCTCATTCACTTAAGAAACAGATACAGTATTGCTCAAAATGAATAAAAACTGTGAAATTCAACACAAACCTGCAATAATTAAATGTTAAATGATACAAATATTCTTTATGTATTTTAATTCCATTTTATTAACCGAAAAAAAGTAACTAAGTAACGTAATTAGTTACTTTTTTAGGGAGTAACTCAATATTGTAATGCATTACTTTTAAAAGTAACTCTCCCCAACAATTTCGCCAACAAAAATCATTCCAAACACAGCCACAGCACTGTTTTGTGTCTCTAAGCAACATGACTGTGTTTCGTTCCTGAATAAATCAACAGTTTAAATGATTCGGTTCAATTACAATGACTCACTTATAAACAGTGACTTACTGCCACCCACTGGCGGTTTTAATTTCACATTTAAAGTATCTTTTCATTTTAAATCATTTCAAATATCAGTATTTAACGTTTTCAAATATATAAATATTTGTAACTGCAGGTTAAAGCATTTCATGTCCCTCTGACCTTCATTAAACAGTGTCAATACATCAAACTGCCACTTCAGATGCAGCTTCTGTCTTTCCACTGCATTGCAAAGATGTATTTTTTTTATACTGATTTCATTTGCTTGGTAGCAGCCCAAATGTAAGAATTTGACTCAAAAAATGATGCACACTTTTAGAAAAAATGGCTTTATAAAGGTAAAAATGCCCATAAAATCTAAAAGTCAATTTAAACTTATTTGAAAAGATTAATTTCTATCACTGCTGTGAACTGATAACACAGAATATGTTTGGTTTTTTTTTGTTATCACACACCTCTACCCTCATGTTGTTTCAAACCCGTAAGACCTTCATTCATCTTCGGAACACAAATGAAGATATTTTTGATGAAATCTGAGAGCTTTCTAACCTTCATAGACAGCAATGCAACTGACACGTTCAAGGCCCAGAAAGGACTTTAAAGTAGTCCATGTGAGATGTTTAAAACTGACATGGAAGAGAAGAAATTGTTGAATAAAGCCGTTATTTTGTTTTCTTTGCACACAAACAGTACTCTCACAGCTCTATAACATTACGGTTGAACCACTGATGTCCCATGGACTATTTTATCAATGTCCTTATTACTTTTCTGAGCCTTGAACATGTTTAACATGTCTGTGGAGGGCCAGAAAGCACTTGGATTTCATCAAAAATATCTTGTGTTCATCTGAAGATGAACAAAGGTCTTACAGGTTTGGAACGACATGAGAGTGAGTAATTAATGACAGAATTTCCATTTTTGGGTGAACTAACTCTTTTGATCAAAATGAGGGTATTTCATTAAGAATGATAGTGAATCCATCATTTTCTAGCAAAATCATTTTCATCAAAGTAAGCACTAGAGATCCTGAGCATAATTGACAAATATCTTATCTTGCAAAATGTGTTTTGTAATCAGTAATAACGATGTTGTCACAAGTATTAATCAGTAGGAAAATTTCCTCACCATGGCATCCCTAATTTGACGCAACATTTGAGTCAACAGCAATAAAGGTTTTTTTTTTTGGCTTTTTTGTCTGTGTAGTTGTTTCATTGTTAAAGCATAATAGACTATGACAGGTCTATTAAGCTGCATTTACACTTTGGCTCTTAAGGAAATAGTTCACCCAAATAGCTTAAAACCTAGACTGTTTCTTACACAAACTATGGATTGTGCTTAATTAGATGTCATTTGTTTGTCACGAGCCACTAAATGAAGTGCTCTTTTGTTGGTTCCCCTTCTCCCCTGTCTCTTATTCAGGGCATTTGGATGCCCTCCTGCGGGGTCTGGTGCTGGGGAAGCTGGGTAAAGCGGGGCATAAGGCCACTCTGGAGGAGGCCCGACGGAGATTCAAAGAGCATGTGGAGGGTAAACAGATCCTGCCTGCAGACCTCAGGAGTCCAGTGAGTCGCCTCACATTTCTGCTTGTAGTACAGACATATTTGTATCAGTGTACTGTTGATGAACCAAAATTTTGTCAATTGAAAATTCATTTTGGTGCATCACTATTAGGGCTGGGCCGATAAACGATATCATATCGAATCGCGATAAAATTTATGTTAATAACGATGATAAGCTCTAGACATTTTTTGCTCGATATGGATTATTCTAAGAGCCAATCACACAGCAAAAACTATGCGACAACAGCCAATCAGCGTGCAGCGTGCGTGTGCACGTCAAAGTACAAAGTTCATTTCCTACAGCACTTTGCGAAGCAACCTTACACCAGGACGACAAAAAAAGAGAGTGAAAGCAGCGACGAAAGAGAAACTAACCTCGAGTTATTATCCAAAGATGTTGAAGTTGTCGACAAAAAAGGTAGCACGAATTCCGTTAGTGGTTTGACTATCTGAAAAGTGACTCTCAGCTCAGCTGAGAGTTTGGCGCGATTGTTAAAACTGAAACCGAAAGCAAAAAACACACGTGCATTCAAAAGAAATTTTAATCCCCCTTGTTTAGAGAGTGACTCCGCAATGCGCGCAAATTAGGCTAAATGACATATCTAGGCTGTTATCAGAATGTAGACTATGTCTATAGCTCTGTATCATGCTTGAAATATTCCGTCTCTATTTGCACTTTGAATAATGAGAGAGTAGCCTACTTTGATTATGGCTGAATTGTCAGCACTTAATACGATTAAGAAAGAGCTGTGTCGTAATTTTTTGATATTTATACTGTAGATTGTTTCAAAATGCAGTGGTTGCCTCTAATTTAAATAGCTCAACCTATAATAGAGAAAATAAACAATTGTGTTTATAATAATAAATAATAAATAAAAAAATATGTTACAAATTATGTTTTTACAGTAATTTTATGTTTACATTTTTTACATTTACTCTCATTTACCATACTCTGTCACAACTTTTTTTTTTTTTTTTCATTTATTTTAGTAAGTTATTTTAATTTTTAAGGCCAAATCTGTAATCTGCTTGTGTTAATAAACTATACTTAAAAGTGTCATTTAATGAATCCTTTGATTTTTGTGGCTTTAGTCATTGTTGGGATACTTTTTTAAAGCTGGCAACATCAACAGCTTACATCGAAATATATATCGTCATCGTTCAATATGGGAAAAAAATTATCGAGATTACATTTTTGCCATATCGCCCAGCCCTAATCACTATTACCTACAGTTGTAGGAAATCTGCAAAATGTGAATTATTTTTTATTTTTTATTTGGTACTGACCTGAATAAGATATTTCTCATAAAATAATAGCGGACTTTATAAAAACGACCCTGTTCAAAAGTTGACATAGACTTGATTCTTATGCCTCGTTTCCACTGAGTGGTACGGTACAGTACGGTACGGGTCGGGTCGGAAAACCATGAATTGGCTAGCGTTTCCACTGCCGACAGTACCCTTACTTGATAGGCGTGGTGTATGCCGGAAAGTAGTGATAACGTCACTTGATAGGCGTGGTGTATGCCGGAAAGTAGTGATAACGTCACTTGATAGGCGTGGTGTATGACGGAAAGTAGTTTGACGTCATTCTCGCGCAAAGAAGAAAGCTAAGACCGCAAACATCAATGGAGGACATTCGCGAGTTATGTTTCGCGGTGGCATTGTTTTGCAAGGTGTTGTGTGTGTTTTAAAAATGGCGCCTCTTGTGTTGCGTTGTCGTTCTGTAGCACGCGCAAGTGACGATTCTCTGTCAACCAATCAACGCTCTGCAGTGAGTCTAGCTCCACCCTTTAGTACCGTTCCACTGTGCTAGGTACCACAACGGAAGGGTACCCAAAAAGTGGTACGGTACAGTTCGGCATTTTGGTACCATTCACAACTTTTGATAGTGGAAACGCAAATAAATGCGTACCGTTCCGTTCCGTACCGTACCGTACCGCTCAGTGGAAACGAGGCATTAAAGGGGTCATCTGGTGCCACATGCACTTTTACAAGCTGTTTGAACTGAAATGTGTGTTAGGAGTGTGTGTACACAACCACCCTAGAATGACAAAGATCCGCCCAGTAGTTTTCTTTTAATTTAGTAAAATAATTTGCCCCTTCTCATATCGAGCCGTTCTCACATGCCTGTCGGTGTGCTGTAACACTGACAGAGGCCGCTCCTGCGATAGTTGATAGACAGCAGTGTTCGTCTATTTACCACAGTAAACACACCGCGTTCGTCTATTTACCACGGTAAACACACCGCGTTCGTCTATTTATCACAGTAAACACACCGCGTTCGTCTATTTATCACAGTAAACACACCGCGTTCGTCTATTTATCACAGTAAACACACCGCGTTCGTCTATTTATCACAGTAAACACACCGCGTTCGTCTATTTACCACAGTAAACACACCGCGTTCGTCTATTTACCACAGTAAACACACCGCGTTCGTCTATTTACCACAGTAAACACACCGCGTCCGTCTATTTACCACAGTAAACACACCGCGTCCGTCTATTTACCACAGTAAACACACCGCGTCCGTCTATTTACCACAGTAGACACACCGCGTCCGTCTATTTACCACAGTAAACACACCGCGTTCGTCTATTTACCACAGTAAACACACCGCGTTCGTCTATTTACCACAGTAAACACACCGCGTTCGTCTATTTACCACAGTAAACACACCGCGTTCGTCTATTTACCACAGTAAACACACCGCGTTCGTCTATTTACCACAGTAAACACACCGCGTTCGTCTATTTACCACAGTAAACACACCGCGTTCGTCTATTTATCACAGTAAACACACCGCGTTCGTCTATTTATCACAGTAAACACACCGCGTTCGTCTATTTACCACAGTAAACACACCGCGTCCGTCTATTTACCACAGTAAACACACCGCGTCCGTCTATTTACCACAGTAAACACACCGCGTCCGTCTATTTACCACAGTAAACACACCGCGTCCGTCTATTTACCACAGTAAACACACCGCGTCCGTCTATTTATCACAGTAAACACACCGCGTCCGTCTATTTATCACAGTAAACACACCGCGTTCGTCTATTTATCACAGTAAACACACCGCGTTCGTCTATTTATCACAGTAAACACACCGCGTTCGTCTATTTACCACAGTAAACACACCGCGTCCGTCTATTTACCACAGTAAACACACCGCGTCCGTCTATTTACCACAGTAAACACACCGCGTCCGTCTATTTACCACAGTAAACACACCGCGTCCGTCTATTTACCACAGTAAACACACCGCGTCCGTCTATTTACCACAGTAAACACACCGCGTCCGTCTATTTACCACAGTAAACACACCGCGTCCGTCTATTTACCACAGTAAACACACCGCGTCCGTCTATTTACCACAGTAAACACACCGCGTCCGTCTATTTATCACAGTAAACACACCGCGTTCGTCTATTTATCACAGTAAACACACCGCGTTCGTCTATTTACCACAGTAAACACACCGCGTCCGTCTATTTACCACAGTAAACACACCGCGTCCGTCTATTTATCACAGTAAACACACCGCGTTCGTCTATTTATCACAGTAAACACACCGCGTTCGTCTATTTATCACAGTAAACACACCGCGTTCGTCTATTTACCACAGTAAACACACCGCGTTCGTCTATTTACCACAGTAAACACACCGCGTCCGTCTATTTATCACAGTAAACACACCGCGTTCGTCTATTTACCACAGTAAACACACCGCGTCCGTCTATTTATCACAGTAAACACACCGCGTTCGTCTATTTACCACAGTAAACACACCGCGTCCGTCTATTTATCACAGTAAACACACCGCGTTCGTCTATTTACCACAGTAAACACACCGCGTTCGTCTATTTATCACAGTAAACACACCGCGTTCGTCTATTTACCACAGTAAACACACCGCGTCCGTCTATTTATCACAGTAAACACACCGCGTTCGTCTATTTACCACAGTAAACACACCGCGTTCGTCTATTTATCACAGTAAACACACCGCGTTCGTCTATTTATCACAGTAAACACACCGCGTTCGTCTATTTACCACAGTAAACACACCGCGTTCGTCTATTTACCACAGTAAACACACCGCGTTCGTCTATTTATCACAGTAAACACACCGCATTCGGATCTCTCTCAGTACTCTACCCTGCCAGTACATATAAAGATAAATCAAAGTGACATTAAGTTTACTAACCATTCAGACACGTCCAGTATAAGCCGTAATTGCCGAACTTCTTTGCGGGTGTCATCTTGTTTCGGTTCCAAATGGATGGGGTTGTACAGTGTCTTCAAAGCCCCCAAGTGCCATTTTCCCCCAAACTATACAACTATACCCCTAACTGTTGTCTAGGCAACACTCCGTGTGCTATGTAATGACAATGCGCCACAGAATTGAGGGGCGGGGTGAGCAGAGGTTCATAAAATTTAAAGGGCCAGGTACTGATATCGCTTGCTGAGAACAGAGGCATTTTTACCAGGTCAAATGAGTGTTTTTTTTTTACACTACCATAGAGAATTTTTAATCAAAGTATATTACAAACGTTTCATTAGGACCCTAAAGCATCATATTAACTTGTGGAAAATGGGCATTGGATGACCCCTTTAATACTGTGTTGTTACCTGAATGATCCACAGCTGTGTTTTATTTTTTTTATTTTTTATTTTTGTTTAGTGATAGTTGTTCATGAGTCCCTTGTTCGTCCTGAACAGTTAGGCCCTGATTAGACAGAACGCGTTTTTTGCAGTGAGAGGCGCCTTTTTTTAAATAGTTTTCTGTTGGCAGTGAGCGTGCGCTTCGCGTTTCAACTGCCTGCTGCGCCTTGAGCACCTAAAGTAACTCTGAGTGGAAAAATGCCCGACGTCATTCATGTTTTTCCATTGTCCAATCGAATGAATGGAGAGGCGGGCCTTCCGTTGTGGTGACGAAAGTTTACCATTGCTTAGAAAGTCTGGAGACTGCAATAACGGAGGAGAAACATTTGGTGTCCGTCGCGGGTAACCTGGAGCTGTATTTTTTAAGGTTTCTGCAAATATGACAGTTTATCTAACAACAAAAACAAAAGATTTTAGAGCGCTTGCGCTATAATCCTTTGATTTGACTGACAGGACAGGCGTTTTCAGACCTGAAAAACACGTTCAGTGTGATCGGGGCCTTAAATTGTCTGCTGTTTAATGCATAGTTTCCTTCTGGAGCATCAGCGACTGTCTGAACCTTTTGTAGTAGTTGCATATGAGTCTCTCATTTATCCTCAGTGTGAAAAGATGAATCTCCAAAATCATACAGTCATTGTTGGAAAGGGTTCAAATACACAAAAATGCCAAAAACCAAAGAATCTGTGGGACCTGAAGGACATTTGTAAAGAACAGTGGGCAGTTTAACTGTTCAGGACAAACAAGGGACTCATAAACAACTATCACAGCTATGAGTCATTCAGGTAACAACACAGTATTAAGAATTGAGTGCATGTATGTGAAATACCTTATTCGGGTCAGTACTAAATCAAAAAATAACATGCATTTTGTATGATCCCTTTTATTTTGGTAAAATAATTAACATTTTGCAGATTCTGCAAGGTGTATGTAAACTTTTGACTTCAACTGTATACCTTAGTGGTTTTATTGAGACAAGGCTATGAGCTGATTTTGTAAATGGTGTTCCTGCATTGTTTTTATCAGTACTAGATCAACACATCCCTGTAAACGTAGGTGTTTTTGCATTCCCTTTAGGTGTACCTAACAGTTCTGAAGCACGGAGACAGCACAACGCTTGACACCATGCTCAAGGTGACAATTAGCACGTGTCTGAACATTACACAGCGACAGCCTTAAAGCTGCAGACAGATAATATGCATCTCTCATGTTCTGTGTTCAGCTTCACAAGCAGGCAGACATGCAGGAGGAGAAGAACCGCATCGAGAGAGTGCTGGGAGCCATTCCCGCCCCTGACCTCATCCAGAGAGTGCTTAACTTTGCCCTGTCGGTACGCAAATACACACACACACACTTACCGTAGAAAATAGGTCAGACTGGAAAATTTTAAAGCACGCTTTCTAAAAGTGTGAAATGTTTGAAGCGAAAAAGAAAACAGCAGGACACAATGAAGTCTTTTTTTTTTTGCAAGATAATTTTATATATATTTTGGGTTCTTGATATTTCATGTATTAAAGGAGCAGTATTATTTCTGTCCCTGTGATTAATGTTTAAAGCTGCACTGCATTAATTTTCCTCAGGAGATCAATAAAGCAGCGTTTTCATCTCTCTCATCTTTGAATTGCCATTCTCAGAAGAAATCCAATCTGATCTGTCACGCTCATTCTCTGAGCTCTAATCTGAGTCTGTGGGAATTAAAAATCTCCACAAGTGTGAACAGTGACGCTGAGTGTGGCTGTGGTATTTTTAGGATGAGGTTCGTCCCCAGGACACCGTGTCTGTAATCGGGGGCGTAGCTGGAAGCAGCAAACAGGGGCGCAAAGCTGCATGGAAATTCGTAAAGGACAACTGGGAAGAACTCCATAACCGTTACCAGGGCGGCTTCCTCATATCAAGACTCATCAAGGTGAAACAAGTGCAATACACGAATAGAGACGCAGAATATGCAACACTAAGTAAATTAAGATGGGAAATGCAGTAGCAGTCCTTATTTATTGATTATGTATCATGAATATATGTATGCGGTTTTGATGTGTTGTTCATTTTGTTTCTTCACTGCAGCTGACAGTGGATGGGTTTGCAATAGATAAAATGGCTGCTGAAGTTAAGGTGAGCATCATTACAAGTAACACAAGTTACAAAACCAGATTACTTTTTGTAACTAGTACAGTAACTCATTACTTTTTAATTTAAAAGAAAATATCTTAGTTACTTTTTCCCCATTTATTGACTGACAGCTCTCCTTTCCCCCGTGTTGTCACTTTTTAGTGTGAAAGGGCTTTTACATTTGCCGAAAATATGAAACAAAGTAACATAATGCATTAGTTTCCAGAAAAAGTAACGAAATAATGCATTTAGTTACTTCTTAAAGAGTAGCGCAATATTGTAATGCATTACTTTTAAAAGTCACTTTCCCCAACACTGGTCTAGAGTGAATATAATGTACATTTTCTAGTTATGTTCTGCTCTAAAATACTATATATTGCATATATATATACTATATGTTTCTTTTATAGCAGTTTATCTATTTGCGTCAATAGATTTCAATTACTATACATATTTTTAAAGGCCGTTTTCTCAAAATGATTTTTTTCTCCTACACTGAGCCATAAATCTCCACTTCAGTAGCACTTACACACACCAAACTTTACATTTTTATTTGTCTATATCCTGAAGGTTTTTACAGAGGGATTTGTTCATATATAATTTGCTTGATTTTATACATTTTATCCCCCAAAAAATGGTAAAAAAAAAAATATATATATATATATGTCGTGACGAAATGAGATCCCCAAAATTCCCTCCGTAAACATTTTTGACTCTAATATGTCAAAAAAAAATGTTTGTAGTTATCAAAGTAATTGATCAACTGGGTTACGGCAAGCCTTTTTAGCCTAAAATATACTGAGCTTCGCAATTGCATTCTTACTAGTAACAATTCAATTAGAGAGCTCTATAATTTAATTTTTTACTAGTAACAATGCCGATTACAGAGCTTTACAAATTAATTTTTACTAGTCATATGTCTCCATTGACTTCCATTTATTTTTAATTTCAGAGCTCTGCAATTGAATTACTAGTAAGAATTACAATTAGAGACCTCTCTAAATCAATTTTTACTAGTAATAATTCCGATTAGAGAACTTTCTAATTTAATTATTACTAGTAAAAATGCAATTACAGAGCTCTACAATTCAACTTTTAATTTTTACTAGTAAAAAAACACATTAAAGATGTTTAATTGCAGAGCTATGTAATTGAATTAAAGAGCTCTCTAATTCAGTTCTTACTAGTAACAATTGAATTAGAGAGCTCTCTAAATGGAAATCTTACTAGTAATAATTCCAATTAATTACAGAGCTCTACAACAGAATTTTTTACTAGTAATAATTCAAATTAAAGAGCTCTCTAATTCAATTCTTACTAGTAAGAACTGAATTAGAGTGCCCTTTAAATCAATTAAAAATATCTTTAATGTGGTTTTTTACTAGTAAAAATTGAATTGTAGCGCTCTGTAACTGCATTTTTCCTAGTAATAATTAAATTTAGACTGCTCTCAGTCGGAATTGTTACTAGTAAAAACTGAATAAGACAGTTCTGTAATTATGTTATTATTACCAGTAAAAATTGATTTAGAGAGCTCTCTAATTGTAATTGTTACTAGTAAGAATTCAATTGTAGAGCTCTGTAATTAAAAATGAATGTAACTCAATGAAGACATATGACTAATAAAAATAAATTTGTAGAGCTCTCTAATTGAATTGTTACTAGTAAAAATGCAATTACGTTGAGTAACGCTTAGATTTTAGGCTAAAACGGCTTGCCATAGACATATGACTAGTAAAAATTCAATTGTAGAGCTCTCTAATTCAATTCTTACTAGTAACAATTCCAATTAGAGAGCTCTGTAATTAAAAATGAATGTAAGTCAATGAAGACATATGACTAATAAAAATAAATTTGTAGAGCTCTCTAATTGAATTGTTACTAGTAAAAATGCAATTACGTTGAGTAACGCTTAGATTTTAGGCTAAAACGGCTTGCCATAGACATATGACTAGTAAAAATTCAATTGTAGAGCTCTCTAATTCAATTCTTACTAGTAACAATTCCAATTAGAGAGCTCTGTAATTGTTATTGTAACTAGTAAAAATGTATTTAAAGAGCTCTCTGATTGGCATTGTTACTAGTAGGAATTGGATTATAGAGCTCTCTAATTGAATAATTTGTAGTAAAAATGCATTTACGACGAGTAACGCCTAGTATATTTTAGGCTAAAACGGCTTGCCATACTGGGTAAGGTGATAACTAGTAGTTAATTTTTTTTACACTATTCACCTGCAGTGTCTCGCCTTAAATGATGAAACACAAAATACACCGTTTCAAATTCAAGAAACAAATGTATTGTGATACAAATGTAAGCGACCACAGGTTGCGGTTCTTAACAGAAACGTTTTGGTTTCTCTGTTCCCAGAGTTTCTTTGAAAGTCATCACGCGCCGGCGGCCGAGCGCACGGTACAGCAGTGCTGCGAGAACATTCTCCTGAACGCCTCCTGGCTCAAGAGAGACGCGGAAGACATCCACCAGTACCTGCTGCAGCGGAAAGCACCCCCCGTCTGACCTCTGAACTCTGACCCCTCCCTAACCTGCTCACTCACTCCAAAATGAGCGTCATCTGGCTATCTTCAGCGAAAAACAGAAACGATTACAAACTGCAACTCCATCTTAAGAATTACCCAAGAGTCAATAAAGAGAAAGCGACGCTAGGAAACCAGACCGTTATTCACTCTTGAGTGCGACGTAGTTCCCCATTCTGCCAGCGGGAGGCGCAAGTGCACTCGAGCAGAGCTGTGACTGAAACGCAAGAGATTCTTCTCCATGTTATTTTACCAGCTGGTAATGCATGTAACACACGTGGTTCCCTCAGTATGGCGCTCCTCTCTTACAGTGGTATTATTATTATTATTATTACGCAATCATCTCTCTTTCCTACATTCACAGATAGATTAAACAAAACAAAAAAACAAGCATGATGTTGATATGCTCAATTTTAAATTTGTGTTCTCTTTTGTTCTGTACAAATCTCCTGTTTTATTAGTAATGGCTATATATGCATTTTACCCATAATCCTCGGAGGCGTGACTGGGCAGAATGGGGGTTTAAAGGTTGGGACGCACTGGCGACTGAATAGACTCTATGGTAACGGCTCTGAATCCCATCGTAAGTAATGGTTAGGACTGAAGACGCATAAGCATGGTACTGTGTGTATATTGTAAACTGCGAGACCTTCAATTAATCTGAAATGTGATTATATATACATACATATGATCTCTGATCTCCTGTACGTCACTATCACCTTTTCTGTAACACTTCCAGTGGTTTATACCTCCAGAAACTGCGAAAGAAATGAACACAATGGATGATGAAGTACACAGAATGGCATCAGCTGTTAACGAAACATTTTATAAGATGTATTTAATGATTATTTTACTGTCGTTGGAATCAGAAATAGCGTAAATCAAGATTCAAATTGGTTTCAAACTATAAATGATGTTAGCATTGTTGAACAGCAAACCAACAGAGAATTTAATCACAGATGTGGCGCCCAACACAGGGTTCGTGGTCATCAAATTCTGTCAAAATCTTTCCCTGAAATGTGCTTTTGTTTAAAAATACGATTGATGTTCATTAAAGAAGATGAGAAAAATTATAAACGATGGGCACAACTGTATTGTGGGAATGCTGTTTTGAACTCTTCATAGAGACACGCATCATAATCTGAAAACCACGCCCTCCGCGGAGAAAACAATCCAACACTCTCTATTGACTTTGTATTGCGGGAAGCGGACTCCTTGTCATTTCTGACTTATAACAAAAATCAGAACCATGTCTAAAAGCTGCTATGTGACAAAGTGTACAGTAAACAAACTAAAAAATACAGAACTACGTTTTTATAAGCTGTCGAGCTAAACAAAAAAACAAGCGTTTAAGGACACAAAAGTAGAGCGCAACGTCTTATTACTCTGAGAACTACGCCCGCTGGAGGGAAATTTTTTGGAAATAGGCTCATTCTCCAACTCCCCTCGAGTTAATAAGTTCTCCTGTTCTGGAGATATCACTTTTAGCATAGCTTAGCATAGATCATTGAATCCTATTAGACCAATAGCATCCTGTTCAAAAATGACCAACGAGTTTCGATATTTGTCCTAATTAAAACTTGACTCTTCTGTAGTTTTATTGTGTACTAAGACCGGCGGAAAATGTAAAGCTGCGATTTTCTAGGCTGATAAGATTAGGAACTACACTTCCATTCCGGCGTAATAGTCAAGGAAGTTTGCTGCCGTAATATGGCCGAAGCAGGCGCAGGAATATCACGCAACAGATATAGGACAAATATCGAAACTCGTTGGTCATCTTTGAACGTTATGCTATTGGTCTAATGTGGGGGGGATTGAGCCTATTTCCAAAAAAAGTGGAGTGTTCCTTTAACCATGTCAAAGGATTATTTCACCACCCTGAACGGAGGGGATATATTGAGAAACTAAATTTTATTTGTCTATGTCAGTGTTCCTTTTCCTTACCTAACTTTCGTTGATCCAATTGAATGGCCCAACGTGAAATAACCTGACATCTACAGCTATTTGTGTCCTTAAACACTCCTCTTTTTGGGTCAACAGCTTATAAAAATGTAGTTATTTTTTTTCTTTTTAGCTTGTTTACTGTATACCTTGTCTCATAGCAGCTTTTAGACATTGTTCTGTTTTTGTTATCGGTCAGAAATGGCAGGGAGGCAGCTTCCCGCAATACAAAGTCAATGGAGAGCGTTGGATTGTTTTTCCCCCGGTGTGGGCATGGCCTAAATGGGCTCTGTCTCTATGCTCTTATATATGGCAAGCTGTTTTAGCCTAAAATATACTAAGCGTTACTCATTGTTATTGCATTTTTACTAGTAACAATTCAATTAGAGAGCTCTATAATTCAATTATTACTAGTCATATGTCTCCATTGACTTCCATTCATTTTTAATTACAGAGCTCTACAATTCAATCATTACTATAGTAACAATTCCAATTAGAGAGCTCTCTAAATCAATTTTTACTAGTAACGATTCTGATAAGAGAGGTCTCTCATTTAATTACTAGTAAAAATGCAGTTACAGAGCTCTACAATCCAATTTTTACTAATAAAAAAAACACATTAAAGATATGTTAATTGCAGAGCTCTGTAATTGAATTAAAGAGCTCTCTAATTCAGTTCTTACTAGTAACAATTGAATTAGAGAGTGCTCTAATTGGAATTGTCACTAGTAATAATTCAATTGTAAAGCTCTCTAATTGAAATTCTTACTAGTACAAATTCTGTTGTAGAGCTCTATAATTAAAAATGAATGAAAGTCAGTGGAGACATGACTAGTAAAAATTCATTTGTAGAGCTTTCTAATTGGAATTGTTACTAGTAGGAATTGAATTATAGAGCTCTCTAATTGAATTGTTACTAGTAAAAATGCAATTACAACGAGTGACACTTAGTATATTTTAGGCTAAAAATGCTTGCCATATTTATATTTGTGTGCATTTTGTAAACTACAGTATATACAGATGAACATGTATCCCTTAAATGCAGACTACGCTGTAGAGGTTCACACAGAGTGTTTCAGAAACATATCACTTATGCATATATCTGTAAATAATGATTTAAATCATGTGCAGCAGGTACAACGGGAGGAAAGACGAGGACTTTCTTAGCTCAGTTTTGGGACACTGAAGCACAGATATAATGAAGGTTTACCTGTGTGTGTGCGCACAGATGTTATGCTATGATGTAACGTGCGTCCTGCCTTTGGTTTGCATACTATGCCTGAATCTGATCTGAACAGCAGACTTTAAACATCAACGATAGTGTCACCGAGTCTGATTTCACATCTGATGCAGGAGAGAAATTATGTGCGATGGATTGCTTGCGTTTATAAACCTATTAAAAAGACACGTGGTTCGTCTGTATTCCAGCTTTAAATACGATCGCTGGTAGGTTATCAAACGCGGTCTTGTGGAAAATTACTTTAAAAATGGGATATTTTTAAATTGTCATGGAAAATAAAATTGTGTAAAATGGTAAATTCCTGCACTTACGTCGCGGTCTGGTCAGTTACTCGCATGCGCGGCCATATTAATATTAAAACGTTAGCCTAATATTTCACTAACCTGACCAGAAATTATAATAACAAACACGAATGTTGTAAAGACTCTTGCCCTTGAAATCCTGGTTCAGTTTGGCCAACCACAAACGCTTTGTTCCTCAGACAGTCTTTCGCACTCTTCTCTTTGATTTGTTATACCTTTTGGCGGTCTGTAGTACTCCGAGTGTTTTTCCCAGTCCGACCGATTAGCACGGGCCAATAAATGACAATAAATTACCATTTTCAACAGCAATAATTAGCTAAATATGTTTCGTTAATTTCAGTGGCATTGTTTACACTCAGTGCTGCTAATATGGCAAAATTGATGATGCGTCGTAAAAACTCTATAAATTGTAGTTTGAGAATATTAAATGTATTTAAAGGCTCGGTTTCAGAATTAAATCTTTTTTCCAATTATTTCTGCATTTGTTATGATAGGACACACTGTAAAAAAAAAAAAGCCGTAAAATTTACGGGAAAACCCTGGCAGCTGTGGTTACCAGAGTTTTACTGTAAAAAGTACGGTAGTACGGTTTTCACTTAAATATACAGGTAAATACTGTAATTTCTGATTTTTTTTTTTTTATTGATATAATGGTGATGTACCAACCTTTTGAAGTACTGAAATCTGTTTGTACCTTTGCAATACACTGATAACCACCAAAAGCAGGTGGTGATGACAACATCACATGATCAACCAAAGCCCATTACAAGGAGATTTTAAATAATAGCGTATATAGAAGGTGCACAGTGTCATTCACACAAACACTAAACACCATCATGGTAACACTAGGGCTGTCAAAATTAACGCGTTAATCGCGCGTTAACGCAAATTCATTTTAACGGCACTAATTTTATTAACGCGCGATTAACGCGCATTTCTGTTTGACCCACTACCTAGCCCATAGTTAAAGAAATGGATGCAGTGCTGCCAACCTAGCGAAAAGTGTCTAGCAACAATACATAAACAGGCCCGTAGCCAGCCTAGCAGAAGGGGGGGTTCTTTTTTTCAAAAAGTGGACCTTTTTCAGTTCCCACCCATTTTGTATTTAATTATGAGGTTCAAATCGCGTACTTCATTTTGGTGACTTCTCATGCACGTTTGTGCTGGATTAGCATGTCTGTTGGTATCTTAGTTAATAAGCATGATTTTTGATGCACCAAACATATTTACTACAATGAGGTCAAACTTACCAAGATCATGTACTACCTTATTCAGTAAATATACACAAATACCTAAAGCAATTAATAAAGAGCCACAACTGACATTGTTAATGCAATAAATGCACAGATCCTTTATACTGACACACTTCTAATTGAGTTTGTGTTTGTAGGATTTAAATAAAAAACTTGGCTTGAGCCAAGCCAAAACATCAGGGGGTAATGGTGTTGGTTGAGGGCCCACAGCATGGTCATGTAAGATTTTGAGAGACAATGGTGGGTGAATGTGCATCCCTCTAGGGGGGTCCGGGGGCATGCCCCCCTGGAGAAAATTTTATACATTTTAAAGGTAAATCCATTAATTTGGTGCATTTTGAGAGTTCAAAAATAAGAGCTACAACTATGTTCACTGTGCAAATTGAACAAGAAAAATAAAAAAGTTGATGACAAATCTAAAAAGGGTCCAGAACTGCCTCTAGTCAGAAAGTACCGTGTTCTTCCTTGACCCATGCTACACCCCTGCACTGAGTTTTCTGGGCCCCTTTCAACCTCTGGGCCCTATGCAGTGTCCTCCTTTTCAAAACACAAATATCAAGAAAGAAATTTTGTTTAACTATATAGGCCTACATGGTATCTGCAGGATTTTTTAAATCAAAATTAAGGCTTTTTGTTTCCTTTTTTAAGACCTGCAGAATTAATATTGAATGAGCGGGATAAAGCAATGTCTAGTAAAATATTAAACCTCTATCATGATTTACAGCTCAGATAATGTTCATAAAAAACAATAACATCTGTAAAAATTGTAACAAAGCTCATTTTTTATGGTGAAATGTAATTATTCTGACTGTTTGAGTTATTAAAATGAACCCTTGCTAGTAGCATACATGATAACCAGTAAAAACACACACATAGGCCTATAGCACCTTAACACCATGGTATAAAAATTAACTAGCCCACATATTTTCTATGTATTTGTATAAAGAACAGTGGTCTAAATAAATTTAGTACAAATGTTATACTATACTTATATTACATTACTTCTTTACAGTTAATACATGTCTACATTAATATAATATTCCGCATTTCTACCGCAATACCATGGTGCAGTTAGTGTAAAATAAAAAGGCTACAACATGGTAAATGATTCTGACTGTATCGTCGCGCACAGTGTTTCTCCTGTTTGTCAGCGCTGTTTCGCCTGTTTAAGTCGCAAAGTCATTTGTGTTCTTTTATTAAATTCAAGCGCTTCATTGTGGATCTTACAGCACTGTTTAGTGCTCGCTAGTAAACGCGTCTGCTTTAGTGAATTTGCGCTCCGCTGCTGTGATCTGAGCGGATACAGTATAAACGGTCCGTGTGGCATGCTTTAAATGACTATCGCATTTAATCCATAATGCGATTCTTGTCTTTCCTTGCCCAAATTTATGACATCTTTAATAATTAAAGCTTTTACACTAATTCAATGTCGTTATTTAAAAGAACACTTGTTTATTAAAAAAAAAATGTATTTAAATTATGGACCTTTGGCAATATGGGGTGGTTCGTTCGAACCACCCGAACCCCCCCTGGCTACGGGCCTGATAAACACATAATTGGACAAACCCAATATAGTTTCTGAGGCTCTTCGGTTTTGCTGAACGTGCGTGAGGTCTCCCAATGAATGCGCGCGCACCTCCCTCTCTTCACATCTGCGTCTGCTCTGTTCAGCGAGCGGCAGTGGAGCAGCGCTTTCGGTTAAAACAGATGTTATGTTCAGTGTGCGAATTATACCTTGACAATCGGGGGGGTCAGCTTTTTATAGTTGTTTTTGTACAAGCGTGTACAAAATAGATATTGTGTGCAAAACTAATATATATGCGATATGTTAAATACTAGACATGCAGTTTGCTTTTCCAGCGAGCATTATCCAGGGTTTTCTACTGGCCCAATCGGGCCAGTGGTTCAGATTTTTACTTGCCCTGCCAAAATTTTCACTGGCTCAACCAACCAAAAAAAAAAAAAAAAAGTTAATAGTTATTTTTTAGCCACATTTTAAATAATGTGTCAAAAGCCAAATATAAATGTATATTTCCTTAAATACAGTTGATAATTTAAAAAAATTATAATTGTGATGTAACTAAATTTATGCACAACAGTATGTCCAGGTTGATGGTCCCAGATCAGCAGTTAACTATAGCCTACATAAATGGAATACTCCTATTAAAGGAATGTTGTTGCAAAGAAGATTAAACAATATTAGTAAATAGAGTGTTATTAAGCAGAATTTTTGTTAAAAGTTTTGTTTTTACGTTGGTCGTCCAAGATTTTTTTACCTTTGTTTTTACCTTTTCGTATGTTTAATTAGGCTCAGAGGTGCCATGAGTGCAATCAAAAATCAAATACATAAATTCATGTTATACAATTTTGAATACAGATATCTGCCAGCAGGTGGAGGCAAGAGACTGATTTAATTACTGAATCATATTATTCTTTTTGATTCGTTCGAACGGATGGTTCATACGGGAATAAAGCAAGTGACTCTTGAATTGGAAATTGAATCATTTCACTAGATTCGTTTAAAAACGCACGTTCATTCATAAACGAAGCACCGCTGTGTTTGAATAGAGATGCGCAGCGGCTCAGTTGTCACTTGTTTCAGACCACTTTTGACGACGAAATAGCGCAAATCTATGTAAAGTAAAATATATAAAGTAAAGTCTATGTATGGGAAACGCTGGGTAAGAAGGTCACATCCCTATTTGACTGATAAATTGATGATTATGAAAGATCGGGTTCTAAATATAAAACCTGAGTGATGGGTGGTCTAATTTTACTTTACTTTTAGGCAATGTTTAAAAAGTTTATAATATATAGTATATAAGTTCGTATAACAAGAAAAGGCGTCTTGAAAACTCACCGTGTCTATCGGTAGGCTTCCTATTCAGCAGACTGAATTTTCCCGCTTAGGCTGCTGGGACGATTGGTATGAACCCTTATAGGGGTGGTCACAGGTTAATTTTATATTTATATGAATTTACTATTTTTACTATGAGTAATATTTAAGATACAGATCAGTGCGAACAATTTACCACTATTTACAAGGAAGACCCCCCTTACATCTTGTGTTTATGTCCTTCAGGGGGGATAAAGCATTAATTAGGGGGGTCAGACACCCCCAAACCCCCCCGTAATTCGCACCCTGGTTATGTTCATTCCAGTGCTTGAAGTGGGCCGGTACGCAGGTACTTCTGTATTTTATCCTTGCGTACACCGGCACTTCTGCCATATTTAATGAATCCAAGCGGAGTCGGGCTACGTTAGGATTGTTGCTGTGGGGTTGATGCGTAAAGCCACATACGAGTATGCATGCGAAAACGGCGTATTAAATGCACGTCAAACACATGCATAATTGCATATCATATGCACGCCAAAGTTAATTTCAGCTTGTTAATAGCACGCCAAATAGAAACAGAAAGTCGTGCTAGTGCGCATTTGCATGAGACCAGGCTCTCCAATCAGTACATTATAACCAAAACAATACATTAAAACATAAAAGAAGCAGGTTTTTGTGAGCACATAACTTTAAATGGCTAAACTCCTAAAAAGTCAAAGGATCCTGAAGGCATTCAAACAGGAAGTTAAAAACAACGATAATAATGCAGGGAATAGTGACTTATGTCCAGATGCCGGTAAATGATTATTTTCAGTGATTGAATCATGATCATAATTCAGGATTTTTTTTTCAGTTATTATTTCATATTACTTTGGTTGTCTGATAACAGAAATATTACATCAAAACAATGGAAACAGTTTTGTTGAGAACTTGGCTGCATCAAATGACAGTATGTGGGCACCCAGAGGCAAACAAATGTAATAATAAATGTAGATTTTGCATGAGCTGCCCTGTCCTGCAAATAATGTAAACAGGCTTGTGTAAGTAAATTGCTCAGTGCAAAGAAAGAGAAGTAATGGGAACCTGGTGTTTCTATGTTTTTTTTTTTTATGTGTCTAATAGACATGAACAAGTTATTTGAAAAACATCTATGACATTTGAAACAAGTTAGTCTAGTCAAGTATGGTTTCACTGATAATAAACACATATTTGCTTAAAGCATCCATGCCAATGTTGATTAGAGTATTGAAAACTTTAAAAAGTGTTAATTTAAGGTACATTTAGAACAGATAAAAATGTGCGATTAATCGCGAGTTAACTCAAGACAACCATGCGATTAATCGCGATTAAAAATTTTAATCGATTGACAGCCCTAGGTAACACACATAAAACTGATTTAATGCAAAAAACATTAATTTAACAGCATTATATGTAACATATAACCCTAATGTACAAAACTGCCAAGAAAAATTCAAGAAGAAAAAGTTATTTCCACAAAAAACATAGAATAAAAAAAATGAAACACAGGGAATTCTGGGAATGTCAGTTTACGGTTATTCACTGTAAATTTTACCTTCTTTTTCACTTCAAAAAACGGTATACTGCCGTAAAATTACATGCAATGTCCAACACAGTTTTTCACCGTATATAGAAGGGGAACTTACCGTTAACCATATCACAGGTTTTTACCGTAGCATTTTTACAGTTTTTTACCGTTAAATTCACGGTCATTTTTTAGATGACAGGAAGCAAAGTGGGATTGGGAAAAGTCCTCCAGCTGGGATTCGAACTTGGGACAACTGTACCACAATGCCGCTATCCACTTTATTTTTCAGTGTGGAAGTAATCCATATTCTGGGAATGTGTGAAGCTTCTGGTTCATTGGCCGCTGTAGGGAAATAACGAGAAGAATAACGAAGTGCAGTAAACGGTAAAGCTGTTTGCACTACAAACCAGTGTGTTCATAATTAAGATAATACATTCAAATAAAATGGTAAGACACACCAGTTTGTGATATCAAGCAGCAAAACAAGCTGTTTTGTACAGCTAAAAATAGCTGGAAGTGAATGAGACAGAAGCCAGGTGCATTAAATTTACAAATGGAGGCGCCCACCCGCTCTCACGGAAAAAGTAAGACCTTTTGACATTATGTATATTTTTTCCTGTCCATATTTCAATATCAAGTGTCTTTTGTGTCCCCAAACATGATATTATTGTCATAAATTTTCAGCAAAATCAATTTTAAAGTTGTCTTTGACATAAATAACACCTTTTGAACTGTAAGCATATTAAGGGCTTTTTTAATAAAAAAAAATCTATACATTTTACAGCATTTCAAACCATTTTTCCTATGTCCCTAGGCCTGTGTCTGCCATTCTGATGATGAATATAGCACTTAAGATCAGAATTTTTCAAGTATTAAACCCTAAAAAAAATTATACGTTTTTAGCCTGTTCTTCAAAATATTGTCCACCCTGTTATGTTTGACTATTGGCTCTTTAAATGAAAATTATATTATATCAAGTGACTGACAATATTTCATCGGAGGGAAAACAATAGGGAAGATGAGTGAGAGCCTGTGATTTGTTAATTGTCTGTTTTACTTATATTATCTTTCCAATCTGATGTGGTCAACTTCAACATGTCCACCCTGTTAAAGGGAATATGAAAAACGTAAATAGAAAATCCAAAAAGTAGCATTTTGAAAAATTCTTTATCTGACAGACCTTCTGTGTTAGCATTGTTTTGCTCAGACTTAGTGTAATGGCTGATTTTAGATCAAAATTTCCACCCTGTTAAGTCAGAAAACCTAACAGGGTGGACATATTTAGTAAATGGGTACTTAAAATCATATACCCTTAGTTGACCAGAATTATTTTTCACATGGTTTACAGCTCCCTCCAGAAGTAAAAACAGACAATTAACAAATCAGAGGCTCTCACTCACCTTCCCTGGTTGATTTCCCTTCAGTGAAATGGTGTAATTTGCTTTTTCCGACTTTAATTTAAAGGACCAGTAGCCGAATTTAACAGGGTGGACAATATTTTGTAGGACAAGCTAAAAACCTTTATTCGTTTGTTTAAAAATTAATTTAATACTTGACTAAAACTTAAAACTATTACTATTATACCAAACAACATACAAAAACACTCACATTAGGTATTGTATTCATCATCAAAACGGCAGTCACAGGCTTGAGGACGTGGGAAAAATGGTGATATTTGGTTTAAAATGCTGTAAAATGTTTAGAAATTTACAGATAACATGCTGAGCATTCTATTTTCTTAAATTTCGACGTAGCAACAAACTTTTCTACCTAAATCGACACTTTTTTAAAATTTTATATACATTATTATATTATTAGTATTATTGTTCTTTAAGTTAAACACTTGTTTTTGAAGGTATACAAGCTCATTTCAGCGTTGATTTATAAGTGATTTTCCTAATCTGTTTAAACCTTTTTACATTTAATGTATTGTTTCACTGAAACTTCAACTGACGTTACTTCAACCATATTTCAACGTTGAATTTCAGTCATGTGTTGACTGGGCTTCAACCGTTTAGCATTCAACATTATATCAATGTTGTTTCACCTTATTTCAACCAAATTTCAACATTAAAGGTTTTGTTATGTGTCGGTCACTTTTCATGCAAATTTTAAATTTAAAAATGCAATTATTTTGTTACCTATCAGTCCACATTCTAATTCTGTGGGGTAAACGTTTGTACTCAACACAAGTGAATTACTCTCGTTTTCTGAAGATACATTTAACATAAATAAAATGGATATATTATAAAATAAGTGAGAATTTATTAATCTTTCATATCATGTCTCCTAACTGAAAATACTGAGGCAAGATATTACAGCAAAACCACTTAGAAATGGATTTACTCGTGCATTATTTATCAGACGTGATAAAAAATAGCCTACGTTTTTTCCATAAAGAAATTATTGCGGATAATTACACATAAGTTATTGAATTACATTTATAGTATAATTACATCATTTTTATTATATGTATTATATGTATGTAGCTTTTTATAAAAATATATTTAAAAAAAAATTGATCAGGCATTAACGCCGGGATCCTAATGGGGACCCGATTCCTGTGTCAATTTCTCACCACACCGATTGGATAAAGTTCAAAATGTGGTAAATGTTCAAAATTGATGTTGTTGAAAATTCTAAGGCAATAATATCATGATCTTTTCTGGGGACACAAAAGGCACCGAATGACCCATAAGCTACCATACATTGTGCAAGGTTGGATGCTGTAGTAACGTTACCTCTCCTTTCCACCGGAGGACGCTAAAGACAGATTCACACATGTTCGCTATTTTTCAGTTACACGAAGGAGTCTGTGTGGCAAGAACATGGCGGCCTCCATATGTAGGACGTTGAAATACCTTCAACCGACAACATGTCAGAATATAAAGGTATGAAATAAAACATTTGCTTTAACACAGTGTCTTTTGACAGTGATACAATGCGAATGTGCAGTGCTGCTCTCATAACTTTAGTGAATATGCTTGTGAACGTTAAAATGATTCACTGAGTGTCAACTGCATTTCAGTATAATTTACATAGTGATTCATTGCCTGTTTTCTATGTAAAAGCAACTGCTTTTTCTTTGTAAAAGTTCAAATATATATTTAATTTACACTAGTTTTTTGTTAAAATCTCTCTCTGGTATAATGCAGTGTGCCGCGTCGTTGCTGGATGTGCGGCTGCCGAAGCCGGTGTTGGTTCCGATCCGCACAAAGAAGCGCTACTTTATTCCTCCAGCGGTGAATGTGAAACAGAAAAGCCAAAGCGAGCAGGAGGATAAAGCCCGGGCTGCGGGTGTGGTGGTCCGGCAGCAGTACATGGAGAGAGCCATCAACATCGCATGCACAGGTACACAATGGCAAACTACTGTCATTGCCGCACATTTATAAGCAAACTTAAAGTCTCATTCTGTCTGACTTTTCTATTCATCGAACAATTCTGAAAAACATGTATCACGGTTTCCACATAAATATAAAGTAGCAAATCAGCATATTAGAATGTTTTCTGAAGAATCATGTGACAGTAGCTGCGTCAATTGCGCAAAAAAGTTTTTAGGCTCGCATGAGGTGGTTTTTCAGGCTATTCGAAAAAGGAATATTTCGCAAAACAGCAGTGGAAACGTTTTTTTTTTCACATTTACAGGATAAATATAGCCAAAATCCGTTGCCATCACTTATCGCGAGAGGAAAAAAATAAGTTTCAGTCGCATAACATCGGTTAATGGAAACACTGTGATTTCGCAATACTTTTTAATAACATTAATAAAATAACGCTATAGTTTTGCGCAAATCTGTAATGGAAACGCAGCTAATTGCCTAAAAACTCCCATATATCGCAAAAAAGTTTTTACGCTCGCATGAGGTGATTTTTCAGGCTATTCGAGAAAGGAATATTTCGCAAAACAGCAATGGAAACGTTTTTTTTTTTCGCATTTACACGTCACATTTGATTAAATATAGCCAAAATCCATTGCCATGACTTATTGCGAGAGGAAAAAATTACTTTTCAGTCACATAACATCGGTTAATGGAAACGCCGTCATTTCTCAATACTTTTTAATCAACATTTATAAAATAGCACCAAAGTTTTGCACAAATCTGTAATGGAAACGCAGCTAATTGCGTAAAAACTCCCATATATCGCAAAAAAGTTTTTAGGCTCGCATGAGGTGTTTTTATAGGCAAATCGAAAAAGGAATATTTCGCAAAACAGCAATGGAAACGTTTTTTTCCGCATTTACATGTTAAATATAGCCAAAATCCGTTGCCATCACTTATCGCGAGAGGAAAAAAATAAGTTTCAGTCGCATAACATCGGTTAATGGAAACACCGTGAGTTCGCAATACTTTTTAATAACATTAATAAAATAACGCTATAGTTTTGCGCAAATCTGTAATGGAAACGCAGCTAATTGAGTAAAAACTCCCATAATCCCATATATTTTCAGGCTATTCGAAAAAGGAATATTTCGCAAAACAGCAATGGAAACGTTTTTTTCGCATTTACAGGTTAAATATAGCCAAAATCCGATGCCATCACTTATCTGGAAAATAAGGGAAAATATATTGCAAAACAGCAATGGAAAAGTTTTTTTTTTTTTTTTTTTCGCATTTACAGGTCACATTTGATTAAATCCATTGCCATGACTTATTGCGAAAGGAAAAAATGACGTTTCAGTCGCATAACATCGGTTAATGGAAACACCGTCATTTTCACAATACTTTTTAATCAAAATTTATAAAATGGCGCCAAACTTTTGCGCAAATCTGTAATGGAAACGCAGCTAATTGCGCAAAAACTCCCATATATGGCAAAGTTTTTACACTTGCATGAGGTGGTTTTTCAGGCAATTTGAAAAATAAATATTTCACAAAACAGCAATGGAAACGTTTTTTTGCAATTACAGGTCACATTCAGTTATATATAGCCAAAATCCATTGCCATCACTTATCGAGAGAGGAAAAAATTACATTTCAGTCGCATAACATCGGAAATGCCATCATTTCGCAACACTTTTTAATCAACATTTATAAAATAGTGCCAAAGTTTTGCGCAAATCTGTAATAGAAGCGTGCCTAGTTGCAGCGTTTCCATTACCCTTTAAATTGCAAATTGAAATTGCGAACTGAAAATACCCCTAATGAAAACGCGCCAGTTGCGCAAAAACTCCCATATATCGCAAAAAAGTTTTTACGCTCGCATGAGGTGGTTTTTCAGGCTATTTGAAAAAGGAATATTTCGCAAAACAGCAATGGGAACGTTTTTCCGCATTTACAGGTCACATTTGATTAAATATAGCCAAAATACCACAAAAATCCGTTGCTATGACTTATCGCGAGAGGAAAAAATTACGTTTCGGTCATATAACATGGGTTAATGGAAACGCCATCATTTCGCAATACTTTTTAATCGACATTTATAAAATAGCACCAAAGTTTTGCACAAATCTGTAATGGAAACGCAGCTAATTGCGTAAAAACTCTCATATATCGCAAAAAAGTTTTTAGGCTCGCATGAGGTGTTTTTATAGGCAAATCGAAAAAGGAATATTTCGCAAAACAGCAATGGAAACGTTTTTTTCCGCATTTACATGTTAAATATAGCCAAATTCCGTTGCCATCACTTATCGCGAGAGGAAAAAAATAAGTTTCAGTCGCATAACATCGGTTAATGGAAACACCGTGAGTTCGCAATACTTTTTAATAACATTAATAAAATAACGCTATAGTTTTGCGCAAATCTGTAATGGAAATGCAGCTAATTGCGTAAAAACTCCCATATATCGCAAAAAAGTTTTTAGGCTTGCAACGTTTTTTTTCCCTGCATTTACAGGATAAATATAGCCAAAATCCGTTGCCATCACTTATCGCAAGAGGAAAAAAATAAGTTTCAGTCGCATAACATCGGTTAATGGAAACACCGTCATTTTCACAATACTTTTTAATCAAAATTTATAAAATGGCGCCAAACTTTTGCGCAAATCTGTAATGGAAACGCAGCTAATTGCGTAAAAACTCCCATATATCGCAAAAAAGTTTTTATGCTCACATGAGGTGATTTTTCAGGCTATTCGAAAAAGGAATATTTCGCAAAACAGCAATGGAAACGTTTTTTTCCGCATTTACATGTTAAATATAGCCAAAATCTGTTGCCATCACTTATTGCGAGAGGAAAAAAATAAGTTTCAGTCGCATAACATCGGTTAATGGAAACACCATGATTTCGCAATACTTTTTAATAACATTAATAAAATAACGCTATAGTTTTGCGCAAATCTGTAATGGAAACGCAGCTAATTGAGTAAAAACTCCCATATATCGCAAAAAAGTTTTTAGGCTTGCAACGTTTTTTTCCGCATTTACATGTTAAATATAGCCAAAATCTGTTGCCATCACTTATTGCAAGAGGAAAAAAATAAGTTTCAGTCGCATAACATCGGTTAATGGAAACACCGTGAGTTCGCAATATTTTTTAATAACATTAATAAAATAACGCTATAGTTTTGCGCAAATCTGTAATGGAAACGCAGCTAATTGAGTAAAAACTCCCATAATCCCATATATTTTCAGGCTATTCGAAAAAGGAATATTTCGCAAAACAGCAATGGAAACGTTTTTTTCGCATTTACAGGTTAAATATAGCCAAAATCCGTTGCCATCACTTATCTGGAAAATAAGGGAAAATATATTGCAAAACAGCAATGGAAAAGTTTTTTTTTTTTTTTCGCTTACAGGTCACATTTGATTAAATCCATTGCCATGACTTATTGCGAAAGGAAAAAATGACGTTTCAGTCGCATAACATCGGTTAATGGAAACACCGTCATTTTCACAATACTTTTTAATCAAAATTTATAAAATAGCGCCAAACTTTTGCGCAAATCTGTAATGGAAACGCAGCTAATTGCGCAAAAACTCCCATATATGGCAAAAAAGTTTTTACACTTGCATGAGGTGGTTTTTCAGGCAATTTGAAAAATAAATATTTCACAAAACAGCAATGGAAACGTTTTTTTGCAATTACAGGTCACATTCAGTTATATATAGCCAAAATCCATTGCCATCACTTATCGAGAGAGGAAAAAATTACATTTCAGTCGCATAACATCGGAAATGCCATCATTTCGCAACACTTTTTAATCAACATTTATAAAATAGTGCCAAAGTTTTGCGCAAATCTGTAATAGAAGCGTGCCTAGTTGCAGCGTTTCCATTACCCTTTAAATTGCAAATTGAAATTGCGAACTGAAAATACCCCTAATGAAAACGCGCCAGTTGCGCAAAAACTCCCATATATCGCAAAAAAGTTTTAACGCTCGCATGAAGTGGTTTTTCAGGCTATTTGAAAAAGGAATATTTCGCAAAACAGCAATGGGAACGTTTTTCCGCATTTACAGGTCACATTTGATTAAATATAGCCAAAATACCACAAAAATCCGTTGCTATGACTTATCGCGAGAGGAAAAAATTACGTTTCAGTCATATAACATGGGTTAATGGAAACGCTATCATTTCGCAATACTTTTTAATCGACATTTATAAAATAGCACCAAAGTTTTGCACAAATCTGTAATGGAAACGCGCCTACTGAAGACTGGAGTAATGATGCTGAAAATGTAGCTTTTCCATCACAGGAATAAATTACATTTTGAAATATATTAAAATCAAAAAGTTATTTTATAACCTCTTGAGTCTTAACCATTGCTCTTTAGATGTTCAGATGATAAATGGTTAATCAAGTGATGTTGGTTTTTCACATTATGGTTCATTTCATAAGTGATCTTTTATTTTAGCTGGCATCTTTGATGCGTACGTTCCTCCTGAAGGAGATGCGCGCCTCTCCACACTGTCTAAAGAAGGTCTGAAACAGCGCACAGAACAGCTGCGTCAGAGCGCAGCATCTCAACTGGCGTAAGAACTACCGCAGCCTCACTTCATACATCCAATCTAGCTGGACTATGCTTATGCTGATGTGATATTGCTATTTTCTGTTTGTCCAGGTTTCGTAAAATAAAGGACCATGACCCTGAGTTCTCCACTAAAGGGTTCCCAGCTTTAGCTCAGCAGATCTTCATAGACGCTCATGCGGCACTCACACAGTAAGAGATCCTATTATCAACAATAGTTACTGCTACAGAGTTTTGCGGCATTTATGTGGTGTTTCTTGTCTTTTTAATTTTTCCTACTTAAAGGCATAGTTCACCTAAAATTACCCCATGATTTACTCGCCCTCAAGCAATCCAAGATGTATATGACTTTATTCTTTGAGACGAATACAGTCAGAGTTATATTAACAAATGTGGCTCTTCCAAGCTTTATAATGGCAGTGAATGGCTGTTGAGATTTTGAGCTCCAATAAAGTGCATCCATGAATCATAAAAAGTACTCCACACACCTCTGCGGGTTAATCAAGGCCAATGCAGTGATTCAGTGCATTTGTGTAAGAAAAATATCCATATGTAAAATGTTATAAATCATCGAAATCTCTAGCTTACACTAACTGTCGTACATGTGTTCATGCCAGACAACTATGCCTTTAAACATCTACATTAATTAATAAATATCATGTACCGTTGAAGACAAAAGTTTACATACACTTTGCAGAATCTGCAAAATGTTAATTATTTTACCAAAATAAGAGGGATCATACAAAATGCATGTTATTTTTTAGTTAGTACTGACTTCAATAAGAAATTAGATATTATTAACACATAAAAGATGTTTACATCACAGTCCACAAGAAAAAATAATAGTTGAATTTATAAAAAATTACCCTGTTCTTGATTCTAAATATTGTGTTGTTACCTGAATGATCCACAGTTGTTTTTTTTTTTTTTTTTTTTTTTGTGTAGTTGTTCATGAGTCCCTTGTTTGTCCTGGACAGTTAAAACTACCTGCTGATCTTCAGAAAAGTCCTTTAGGTCCCACAGCATTTTTGTGTATTTGAACTGAGGGACTCAACTATTACAGAAGGGTCAAATGCTTACGGATTCTTCAGAAGAAAATACAATGCATTAAGAGCCGGGGGTGAAAACTTTTTGAATTTGAAGATCAGGGTAAATGTAATTTACCCTGGGGAAGATATTTAGGGGAAATAAGAAAAATGTATACATCTTCATTCTGTTCAAAAGTTTTCACCCTCGGCTCTTACTGCATCGTGTTTCCTTCTGAAGCATCAGTGAGTGTTTGAACCTTCTGTAATAGTTGCATATGTGTCCCTCAGTTGTCCTCAGTGTGAAAAGATGGATCTCAAAATCATACAGTCATTGTTAGAAAGGGTTCAAATACACAAATTCTGAAAAAACAAAGCATTTGTGGGACCTGAAGGGCTTTTCTGAAGAACAGCAGGCAGTTTAACTGTTCAGGACAAACAAGGGACTCATGAACAACTATCACTAAACAAAAAAAAAACGCTGTGGATCATTCAGGTAACAACACAGTATTAAGAATCAAAGGTGTGTAAACTTCTGTACAGGGTAATTTTTTTTAAATTCAACTATTATTTTCTCTTGTGGACTATATGCAGGGTTTCCGCGGGGTCTTAAAAAGTCTTAAAAAGTCTAAAATTTAAAAATCAAAATTTTAGGCCTTAAAAAGTCTTAAATTCGCTGTTCTAGGTCTTAAATAATTTTACACAGGTCTTATTTTTCCGATGTCCATGTAAGGCTACCTCTAAAGCTCATTTAAATTCTTTTTGTTGTTTCCGTGGTGTTGTAGTTCTTTATTTCACAATTCCAAATATAATTTGCTGTATTTAAACTACAAATGAGACCAGCATGCAATAGCCAATCAGCTTTCTGTTATTGGCGCGAGTCTCTCTCGGATTGTACCGCAGAAGTAAAATGGATTTAACTTTTTAGCTATGAGGAAGTGCAAGTTTAGCGATACTTAGCTTGAAAAAAACTGAATATAGGGCTTGGCTAAGGCCAGTTGCTAACAACTAGATTTTTTTCTCCCTCTGTGGAAGTTACTGCGTCTTCAGAATCGCAGTAGCAGAATACAGGTCAAACGACCTTTTTCTGTATATAATGTTATCAATAATAATAAGAAATATAGGTCGAGCTAGCTGACCGCCAGCCTTCGAAATACTTTTAAAATGTTTTTTTTTTTTACTTGCCAGACCGAACAAACCGCCTGATTAAAACTGAAGTGAACAAGACAACTAGCGAAGCATCGAAAGGCAAGAAAGATTCATATTTTAATACATTCAACGTAAACAGAAATTGATAATGGATATGTGTGTATTTCTGGTCTATTTGTGACATACTTTAAAACAAATGAATGTAACAGCACTCTAAAGAAACACACTGAGGTAAAAATTTAAAATGTATAGTTTATTTATAACATGATATAGTTCAGTAATATAACGTTACCAAGTGAGCTTTTTGCTGAAAATTCTCACAATTACAAATGTTACATTAATTTTAGCTCAATAAAAAAGTAGTTAGTCAAGTAGTTACTTACATATTAGACAATATGCAACATTAGCAGAAGCATTCTCCTAGCAACGTTTTGCTATAATTCAGCGTTTTGATCGAATCAGCTGAAATAACTCGCTCATGAAGTGACTTACTGCCACCTGCTGGTAGGTTAGTGTGTTTAAAAGTATGCCTCCACACCCAACATTTCTAATGTACATATTTATAAATCAATAAATGTATTTAAAACATTAATCTCACTTTTAATTTTGCAGTGTAAATTATGTAATCTCACTGCTAACAGCCATTTAGAATTTATTGATAAATTCATAAAATAAATTTCAAAGGTAATGCATACATTTCAAAAGTAAAAAAAAAGGCCTTTATAAAGGTAAATGAAATATGCAGATTTAAGATGTAAAAGCTAATAGAGCACTGATGAAAATATTGCTTCAGAATTTTTTTTACATCAGATATTTCTAGTGGTACTTTCATGGGGATATTTTGTGTGGAATAGTATCTGCTGATATGAAAAGTTCACTGTATATCGTAGTAATAAATTTAATTTATGACAGCCATGAAATTGTGTTTACTTTTTACATTAAACACATTAAATATTACATGTATGCATGTAATATAATATCTATTTCCATTACAGGTTCGGTCTTAAATTTCATATAAGGTGGTATTAAAAAGGTCTTAAAAAGTCTTAAATTTCACTTGTTCATATCTGCAGAAACCCTGATATGTTTATGTATATTTTGTGAAATATCTTATTCAGGTCAGTACTAAATAAAAAATAACATGCATTTTGTAAGATCTCTTTTATTTTGGTCATTTTGTAGATTCTGCAAGGTGTATGTAAACTTTTACCTACAGCTGTATTTGCTTAAATGTGTTATTTTTCTATTCTTCCCAGATTTAACAAAGAAAAGCTTCATTCTTTGGTGACAGAGAGGTGTTACCCTGTAAGTAAATCTGTAATACTTATTAAAATTTAAATAAAAACAAAACACAAAAATGAAAACTAATTTAAAATATTAATCAAAACTATAATAGTTTATTCAGCGTTTCTCATTATCCAACTTGTATGTACATGTTTTGCAGGAAATGGTTCGGGGGAACCGTTATAAGACTCTGCACTGGCGCTTCATTGAGTCACTGGAGCCACCGCGGGTGGTTCATGCAAGGTGTCCTGACATGATCAGCAAGGGCAACCTGTATGGTCAGGTGACTCTCCGAATGCATTCTAAACAGGTGTGTGAATTAGAATATCAATTATGTGTAAGAGTGTTTATTCAAGGGAGTTTAGGCTTACGATGCCAATCCATCTCTCAGACACTGGCAATCTATGACCGCTTTGGCCGGTTGATGCTTGGGGATGAAGAAGAACCCAGGGACGTCTTGGAATACTTAGTGCTGGAGAGGCATCTGGTCAACCCCTATGGGCGCTGGAGACTTCACGGCAAGATCGTTCCAGCATGGGCTCCACCAAAAGATCCAATTATTAAGGTAGATTTTAGATTTTTCCATTAGGAGTAGTTCACTTTCAGAACAAAAATATACAGATAATGTACTCACCCCCTTGTCGTCCAAGATGTTCATGTCTTTCTTTCTTCAGTCATAAAGAAATTGTTTTTTGAGGAAAACTTTTTAGGATTTCTCTCCATATAATGGACTTCTATGGTGTCCCGAGCTTGAATTTCCAAAATGCAGCTTCAAAGGGCTCTAAATGATCCCAGCCGAGGAAGAAGGGTCTTATCTATTGAAACGATTGGTTATTTTCTAAAAACATTTACCATTTATATACTTTTTAATCTCTACACAGAGTACACACTTGACAAGATGAGCATATTTTTTTTTTAGAAAATAACCGATCGTTTTGCTAGATTAAGCTCTTTCTTTCCTCGGCTGGGATCATGTAGAGCCTTTTGAAGCTGTATTTTGTAAGTTCAAACTCAAGGGCACCGTAGATGTCCATTATATGGAGAGAAATCCTGAAATGTTTTCCTCAAAAAACATCATTTCCTTACGACTGAAGAAAGAAAGACATGAACATTTTGGATGACAAGGGGCTGAGTACATTATCTGTACATTTTTGTTCTGAAAGTGAACTACTCCTTTAAATAACACATAGGATAAAGGAGAAAATGTGGAGAAAAAGTTACTTAACATCTGACATCTGATTCCAACAGACTCTCATTATTCCTGGTCCTAAGCTGAAGCCTGGAGAGGATTTTGAAGATCTGAATTACCAGGTACCAAAGCCGAAGGCAGTGCAGTGGTCCAAGTAATTCAGAATGTGGTGCCTTACTCCATCCAACACAGGTCCACTCTGTACAGACTGATTTCCAATACTCAAAATAAAAATTGCTGTATTTATAAAAACCTTGGGTTGTTGCTTTTTTTTAAAGGTTCAATGAAGTTCTTTGAAACATACAGTATTATGTTTTATTAATCTGGCCCGCCACTTTTTTTTTAAAAAAAGGTGTCATATGATGTTGCTAAAAAGAGTATTAATTTGTCTATTTGTTGTAATGCAATGTTTATGCAGTTTTAAGTTCAAAAACATTATTTTCTACATACTGTACATTTATTGTTGCTCCTCTTTCCCCCGCCTTTCTGAAACGCTTCGATTTTTACAAAACTCATAGTTGATTGGCTGAATACCTCAAGTTATGCCTCTTATGTTTTAATGCCGTTTCTCGGCGTGACAAGACAGAAACAATAAAACCCATTATAAACAAGGCATTTGTTGCATCCAGTAGGGACATAAATACTGATTATAATGACGCATATTGTCTTTTTACGAGTTGCGTCATGTCACGTAAACAACACCATGTCTGCATTTATGATCGTGGAACGAGAAACAACAAGCACTACTCTACACTGCTCAAAACTCGCATTTGAATAGTCAGTACTGAATTCTTTAAATATGAAAGCATACTTACAGGCCATCCAGTCAGAAGCGCAGACTGTCCTTGCAACATTGGAATTGCCCCACTTTATAGCCTTAACCCTTTGTGTACCTGGCATTGTACGCTGCTCTCCCAGGCTAACAGTCCTCCGTGAAATGCGCAGCACCCACTGCAATATTTGTGTTGTATTGTTCCGGAACAGTGTTGTAAATAAAACTAACCAATGATTTCTAGTTGTGTCCTCGTTTGGAATGAAAACCAAGTACTGTCACGTTTGCAATGAAACGCACTGCGTCTCCACAACATGGCGGCTGCAACACCACTACAGCCGGTAAACGTTACGCCTTCTTTCTTTCCATATACATATGGGCAGTGTTATGCAAATCTACTCACCCTGTGATGTGGACAAGCGGGGGCGTGTTTGAACGTGCCGTTTTAGGAAGGCAAGGCTGAGTCTTAACTTTTATAATAAATATCTCTTTGGTTTTGAGACTTTAAGCTTTGCAACTTTACAGATCTTATCTATGCACAAACGGCTTGTAATACTTCAAAGACAAAGGAAAACAAGAAACCGCACCATATGACCCCTTTAAATAGCCAATAGTGCTTAGTTTATTTCACAGCTTGGACCATAGACACTGAGCTCAATACTAAAATACTAATTCTGTGAACAAGTAACCGATTTCAGCCACAGCCTCAGCGTTTATTTATAGTGTAGGGGCAGGGCTTCCAGAGAGAATTTGATTGGACAGAAAGTTTGATAAAAAGCTGAAGTCATTTATTAATATTGGCGGAAGTTAGAGACTGTACGTTTTGAATGCCTGTATCTTCTAAATGTTAATTTTGTAATATATAGATAACCTTAAGGCTAACATATTCATACTAAAAGCCAAAAAACTTCCATTTTAATTTCATGGGGACTTTAAAGGGATAGTTCACCTAAAAATTGTAATCACGCGCTGGCTGTTGTGAACGCACTCAGGAAAGTTAAACATAGCGGTAGATCAGAGGTAAAAAAAAAAATATATAAATACTGTTCAGTTTCTAGCAAAGACAGATCGTTTTGTGTCTTAAGACCTCAATGTATCGTCACGAGCCGCAGAATTTAATTTGGTTTTGTCTGTGTATGTTTTTTTGACTCTCAAAGCTGTGGATCCCATTGACTGCCAATGTAGAAACAAAGTTACCTACATCTTGGATGCCCTGGGGATAAGCAGATAAACATAATTAAAATTTTTGGGTAAACTATCCCTTTAAACACATTTAGCAGAGTTACTCCTAAATACACCTTTTTACTTGTTACATGTGGTGATAAACATGGTGTTGCTTTCATTATTCATGAAACTTGCACCCCGTTGCAGTTGAAAAGTTTATTTCAGAATGCTCAATGACACATTTTTAAGAATATAAAAATAAAATGTTGCATTTTTTACATTGACAGAAGTTAATGGAAACTTCATTTGGCTACTGTTGAAAACTGACTTGGTTCTATGGTACAAAAAAATCGTACTTCATACAAAAGCACAGTCTTGATGTTCCTGATTTGAAAAGCTAGCATTGTGATTACTTTCAAAATGATAGAATAGCTCAAAAACAACTCAAATATCTAACTCTGGTAGGAATTATAAGTGCAATCTAATGGTCATTACTTGTGCTAATATCTGTTATTGTTTTTAGAAGAAAGCAGCATGGTAAAAGGTTGAATTAAACATGGAGACAAAGATTTGTTTTCTAAACCCTCAACATTTAGTTTCACATGCTCACATAAGGGGACTTAAAACTGTGTTCTACTAAACAACAAGAACATATAATGTTAAAACAAATCAAATTTAATTATATTTTTTTTATAGATCAAGAGTACCTCGTCCTAGAACAAGCTATTTTTTTGGTCACACTTTATATAACTGTCCGTGTCATTGTGTAATTTTACATAGTGTAATGTAAGTCCTTTTTTAAATTATTTCTAATAATTAATAGCCTTGTTGGCAGCGCACCAACTTACAGTGCCGTTGCACTTCAGCCGTCACAACCAAAGCAAAGATGATGATCTTTAAAAATATATTAATAATGCTTTGTAGATGGGGCTCCTTGTCTGAAAATACCATGGCACATTGATTCATAAATTGTTAAAGGGTTATTTAAACCAAAAATTAAAATTCTTTCATTAATTACTCACCGTCATGTTGTTCCAAAGCTGTTAGATCTTCGTTCATCTTTAGAACACAAATTAAGTTATTTTTAATTAAATCCAAGGGCTTTTTGACCCTACATAGACAGCAACACAACTACCACGTTCAAGACCCAAAAAGGTAGTAAGGACACCATTAAAATATTACCACTGATATCACATGGACTATTTTAACGGTATCCTTACTACTTTTCTGGGCCTTGAACGTGGTAGTTGCGTTGCTGTCTATGCAGGATCCGAAAGTGTTTAATCACTTTCTAAATGTTCCACCCAGAATATGTTGGTTATGCAGGTTTAACTGACAATATAATCTACATAGCCGTTTGAACACAAATACACACAAAACAATACCAAATTAAACAGGGGGTTGTATCAATGTAAGGCCAAAGGGGAGAGTGCACAGGAGAGCAGTCTGTCTTGATATCATTCATGTCTTCCGATACGTTTTAGTAAGCTGAGGAGGGAGAAAGTTGCCATAGGTGGAATTTTTTTCTTAGATAACAGTATGTGTGCTGATGACATTGGAGGGATATTCTGCATAAAGCTGAAAAGTGTGACCAGTTGGTCACAACAAGTCTTTCAAGCTATATAAAGCACAAGGATACTGCCCTCACAGTTCACAAGTCTGGAGGGAAGATGAAGGCCTCTGCAGCAGTTTCTGCATCACCATCATCTTCCTCCGGTATCGTCTCCTCCCAAGTGAAGACATCTGAATTGTCATGCACCGTTATAGATTCTTGTCTGCCCTCTTCCATATTCCAAGGGCACAGTGCATCACGCCGAGCCAAAGGAGTGTTAACTCTCAACTCGTCTGCTGTCTGCATGCTTGTGTCTGAAGGGTACATCTCACTTTTATCCAGGACAGTTTGACTTGTGCTGCTTCCTGATGGTGGTGGCGTTCCCATCTCATTTTCCCTGGGATAAACAGGTTCTTGAGCACTGTCTTGTCTTTTTGATAGGAAAGCTTGAGTGCAGTCTTGTGGCACAGATTGTTTGGGTGATTGTTTTGCCTCCCACGGACAGACATCTGAGTAGACACTTTCTTGCTTCTGCAAGGTCTTCTCTGGGTCACCTGTCTCCCATGGACAGACGTCTGCAAGAACACTGTCTTGTTTCTGCAAGGCCTTTGTTGGTTCTCCTGCCTCCCAAGGACAAATATCTACACAGATACTTTCTTGCTTCTGCAAGGCCTTTGTTGGCTCTCCTGTCTCCCAAGGACAGACATCTGCATGGACACTTTCTTGTTTCTGCAAGATCTTTGTTGGCTCTCCTGTCTCCCAAGGACAGACATCTGCATGGACACTTTCTTGCTTCTGCAAGGCCTTGACTGGCTCACCTGTCTCCCATGGACAGACATCTGCAAGAACACTATCTTGTTTCTGCAAGATCTTTGTTGGCTCTCCTATCTCCCATGGACAAACATCTGGACAAACACTATCTTGTTTCTGCAAGGTCTTGACTTGTGCACCTGTGTCCCATGGACAAACAACGGTATGGACACTTTCTTGTTTCTGCAAGGTCTTTGTTGTCTCTTCTGTTTCCCAAGGACAAACATTTTCACGACCTTCTTGCTTCTGTAAGGTCTTGACTGATTCACTTGTCTCCCATGGACAGACATCTCCACAAACACTTTCTTGTTTCTGTGTGGTCTTCGGAGACTCACTTGTTTCCCATGGACACACATTTGTATGAACATTTTCTTGTTTTTGATCCACTTTTGTTGGTCCCTTGTTCATAGAACCATCCCTCTCTTCTGACTTCTCAGAAACCTCTGCTTTCATAGTCATTGTTTCTTTTGTAGTTTCTTTAGTATTTGGTTCAGACTCCCAAGAAGTTACGTCAATTACAGGTGGGGGTGGTTCAGGAAAATCACTTTCTTCTTGTTTCGGCACATCACTTGTTTTCTCTGAACCTGAATCTCTCTGAGCAAGTTCTTGGTCTACTGGACTTTGTCTTGCATTAACATAAATTACCCTCTCACCAGGTTTCATTATGTCATCAGAAGTGTTGATGGATCCCTGTCTAACCTGAGAGATATTTGTATCAATTCCTGAAGAGTGTGCTTCAGGCTTCTCATGTACCCGCTTCTGGGTGTCTTCAGACATAGGGACTTCAACATTTATATTACATGTATTGTCTTCAGTGACTCCTGATGGGTCCCCATCTGTTTCCCAAGGACAAACATCAGTACGTGCACCCTTGGTTTGCAATTGCTCTACCTCCACAACCTCCCAAGGACAGACTTCGGAAATGCTGGTTTGATGAAAAGGTTTTGGGACATCCCATGGACAAACTTCAGTATTAGGAACAGCCAATAAGGATTTAAGTTGGAACTCAGGAGGTTTGAATACATCATTACTTACTGTCACCGATAGTACTTGCTTGTCACTGTATTGTCTTTGTAACACACTGTCATTCACATTTTGCTTCTTGACCTCCAAGAACACCTCCTCTGACTCCCATGGACAGATGTGAACTGGAGCAGCATGTTTTGGGCTTCTTTCGGGAGAATCAGTAGATGGTAGCCGTATTGCTGTTTGTTTGACAAGGCAAGGTTTTGTGCCTACGGTAGTCATAGCCCGTCTGTGAGTCTGCGGGGTACGCTTGTCTGAAGCTGCACTGCCTGGGGACAATCTCATGGATGTGGACAAGGATTTCTGCAGTGTACCTTCCTTAACATTACTTTCTTGTAGGCATTTTTCTCTGCTCATACTTCTTTCAACTTCCCCAATGCCCTTTGCTGCAAGGAGACTTTGGGTGGTGGAGCGGAAAGAGAAAACTCGAAAATCCTTTGGCTTTCCAAGGATTGTATGTGGCGACCCTGGAGCGCTACATGATATCTGAGGCTTTGGTTTTGTGGAATCAACATCTAAATGTATACCATTCCCAGTTTCTGGTGCAGGAGGAGTAGGAGTTGGCAAGAATTCCCATGGACAAACATATATCAGCGTTGGTGACGAGGTACCACCAGGTGATTTGGGTTCTTCTTGGTTTGAAATGGAATATGTGACATGTTTTTCATTCTTGTTTGCTGGGTGTTCCTCTGGAACCTCCCATGGGCAGACCTCGGCCTTGTCGAATGACTCTGAGAGCAAGGCACTTGAAGTCTGCCTCTTTATATCAACATCCACAGTTGGCTGGGGCTTTTCTGCTGGGGTAGCTTTGCCAGGAAGCGACACATTCTCAATGCTTCTACAAGGACCTACAGAGCGATGGTCATTACGTTCTATGACACTAAGTGACTTTTGAAACCTGGTGGGCTCTGGAAGTAGAAGGTTAGTGTCTACTGATAGATTGTGGGCACTGGCAGATTTGCAGACCAGCAGTGTTGCATTGATGGATCCTGCGTCAGAATGCAGTGAAACCCTTTTCTCTTTGATCCTTATAGAGTTTAAAAGGGAGACCTCTCTATCTGGGGTACAATCATAAACACTAAGGGACTTTCTCAGCTTTGGGGAGGGCTGCATTAAAGTTTCGTTCATCTTGTTAATGCTTGTGGTTTGGTGATTTTTGAAATAAGATCCTGATCGGGTTATAGTTCCTATTGCAGCATTGATATCCTTATCTTCACGACTACATTGCCTGCTTAAACTTTCTGGGATCTCACTGATCCGTTTTATAAGGGACCGTCCAATACTGAGGCGAGAGCTCCGCTTCTTCGGAAGGTGGGGATTGCTGTTTGCCATCCTCTTGGTCTTGTGGACTTCCAGTTGAGAATACAGTTTCTTCAGCTCATCCTGGTGCAGAGGAGAAAAAGGGTTTCAGTTGAGGAAAGTTGGAGGGAACGATACAGTAGGATGGATTTTGTGATGGTTTGTCCAAAACATGATGTTCAAGAGGCAAGTTACAGGGTAATATTTCAAAAGAGGGCAAGTAAAGGTAGAGGATGAGGAGAATGCTAACATCGGTAATAATTCTGTAAAGTTGATTTATTTTAATAGAAAATTACTCAGGATATGTTGGCTCGTGGGGACCAAGGTTTGAGTCAAACCTGGGTCATGTCCTAATCCCATTCCCCCTCTCACCACTTCCTAGACTCTTATATATATATTAAAGGCGATAATCTAGATTAAATAAATTACAGTGCCTTGTGAAAGTAATCATACCCCTTCATTTTTGTCACTTTTTGTTATGTTGCAGCCTTAAGTTATAAACTTTTTTTTTTAAATAACTTTTTCCCCACATCAATCTACACTCTATACACCATAATGACAAAGCAAAAAACAGATGTGTGACAACTTTGCAAATGTATTGAAATTAAAAAGTACATTGCATAAGTATTCATACCCTTAACTTAGTTAGTGGTACTTCGTTAAAGCACCTTTACAGCCTCAACTCTTTTTGGGTATGATGCGACAAGCTTTGCACATCAGCATTTGGCAATTATCTGCCATTCTTCTCATCACCTCTTCACCTCTCAAGCTCGTTTCAGGTTTTTCCAGAAAGGTTTGATTGGGTTCAAGCCCAGGTTATGGCTGCGCCACTCAAGGACATTCACAGAGTTGTCTATAAGCCAGTCTTGCTGTGTTCTTATGGTCATTGTCCTGTTGGAAGGTGACCCTTCTGCCCAGTCTGAGGTTCTGAGTACTCTGGACTGGGTTTTCATTAAGGCTATCTCTATATTTTGCTGTGCTGAGCTTTCCTTCTACTCTGACAAGTCCCTGCCACTGAAAAACAGTCCCATGAGCAGTGCCTGGTTTCCTTCAAACACGATGCTTGGAATTGAGGTTCATCAGACCAGAGATTCTTGTTTTTCACAGTCTGAGGGTCCTTTAGGTGCTTTTTTGGAAATTCCAATGGGATTTCATGTGTCTTTACTGAGGAGAGAATTGAGTTTGGCCACACTGCCACAATGATGGAGTGTTGCAGTGATGTTTCTCCCATCTGCATATTTGATCATAGAGCTCAACTAGAGTGACCATCAGCTTCTTGGTCACCTGTCTAACCAAGGTCCTTCTCCATCAATTGCTCAGTTTGGCCAAGAGGCCAGCTCTAGGAATAGTCCTGGTTGTTCCAAACTTCTTCCATTATGGATAATGGAGACTACATGCTTCTGTGAACATTCAATGCAGCAGACGTTTTTTTTCTGAACTTTTCCCCAGATGTGTGGCTTGATGCAATCCCATCTCTGAGCTCTACAGGCAATTCTTTTGACCTCAGTGCTTTAGTTTTTGTCTTTGCATATGTATTTTCAGCTGTTAGACCATTTTTTAAGACGTGTGTGCCTTTCCAAATCATACTTATTCAAACCTCAGTTAGAAGTTACCTCAGGTTAACTTCACTCAAAGTGTAGTAACATCTACAAGCAACATGAATGCTTCTGAGCTACATTTCAACTGTCCCAGAAATGGGTATGAATACTTATGCAATGGAACCATGTCAGTTTTTGTTTCTAATAAATTTGCTAAGTTGTTACAAACCTTTTTTTTTTTGCTTTGTCATTATGTAATTTAAAGCAATTTAACATAAAGCAGCAACATGACAAAATGTGAAAACAGTGAAGTGGTATGAATACTTTCGCAAGGCACTCTATTTTGCAGAAACCTAGCCTCATTTATCTTGTCATTGTTTAGTTAATGTTTATGAAAGGTTATATCAGAGTTTAGACTTTGTTTATATTAATTTATCTACTAATTTACTGTAGCCTATATAAAAATGTCAAATTTATGCTTTTTATGTCATTCACAAGTATACATTGTTATAAAGTGTTAGAGTGTGTGAATTTTGTAATATGGAAGCGTGAGCATGCATGAGTTAGTAGGGCTGCTGCAGGGCAAGTTGTTTTACCCGAATGTCATCAGGGTCCAGGCTGTGGTCACTCCAGCAGTTAGAGTTGAAACTACTGTTGAGGTAAGAACATGAGCGGCGCAAGTCCACCTCATCCTCATATACCTCTGCAGCGATTTCCTCCCGGCCTGTCCGTGACATGTGAAGAAACTGCAACAAACACCAATGCTGATTTTTACTTGGGAAAGCCTACATTAAATAAATGAGACCCTGGACCACAAACCCGGTCTTTAGTAGCATTAGGTATATTAGCGGCAATAGCCAAAAATACATAGTATGGATCAAAATTATAAATTTTTCTCTTATGCCAAAAATCATTAGGATATTAAGTAAAGATCATGTTCCATGAAGATATTTGGTAAACTTCCTACCATAAATATATCAAAACTTAATTTCTGATTAGTAATATGCATTGATAAGAACTTAATTTGGACAACTTTAAAGGCAATTTTCTGAGGCACCCTCAGTTTCCAGATTTTCAGAGTTGTATCTCAGACAAATATTGTCCTATCCTAACAAACCATACAACAATAGAAAGATTATTATTCAATTTATCAAACGATGATATATTAATCTCAATTTCACAAAACTGACCCTAATGACTGGTTTCATGGTCCAGGTTCACAAGTGTAAGTAATGTGCACCCTACATTCTAATGCAACTTTTATGTTTATCAGAAAGTACTTAAAAGTATAGTTCACCCAAAAATGAAAATTCTGTCATTAATTACTTACCCTCATGTCGCCAAACCCACAAGACCTTTGTTCATCTTCAGAACACAAATTAAAATATTTTTGATGAATTCCGAAAGCTTTCTGACCCTGCATAGACAGCAATGCAACTGAAACATTCAAGACCCAGAAAGGAAGTATATACAGATGATGAACTAAAAGAGATGGACATTCTACATCAAAACGACTGGCCCATGCATCAGCAGCACCCACACGCATAAGTCATAATACTCTCGTGAATACACGTCGAACACGTACACATAATAAGGAATTGTTGAATAAAGTTGTTATTTTTGTTTTCTTTGCGCACAAAAAGTATCCTCGTAGCTTCATAAAATTAAGGTTGGACCACTGAAGTCACATGGACTATTTTATCAATGTCCTTACTTCCTTTCTGTGCCTTGAACGTGTCAGTTGCATTGCTGTCTATGCAGGGTCAGAAAGCTCTCAGATTTCATCAAAAATATCTTAATTTGTGTTTGGAAGATTTGGAATGAAATGATGGTGAGTAATTAATGACAGAACTTTCAATTTTGGGTGAACTATCTCTTAATAAGTAGACAGGCTGCATACAGTTTGAATATGCTATTTATTGAAAGTATGTACTTTTCTGGAAATGTAATTTAATTCTAATCTGACATCCGACATAGGACAATATTTAGGACTAGGGCTGTCAATCGAATAATTTTTTTTGTCATGGCAACTCACGAATAATCGCTTTTTATCTGTTCTAAATGTACCTTAAATTAATACTTTTTTAAAGTTTTTAATACTCTAATCAACATGGGCATGGACAAATATGGATGCTTTAAGCAAATGTATGTTTATTATTAGTGAAACCATACTCGACATAGAGCATGAAGACTAGACATGTTTCAAAGGTCATAGATGTTTCTCAAATAACTTGTTCATGTCTATTAGACACATGAAAGAAAAATAACAGAAATACCAGGTTCCCATTACTTCTCTTTCTTTGTACTGAGCAATTTACTTACACAAGCCTGTTTATGTTATTTGCAGGACAGGGCAGCTCACTTCTTCTGAACATGCAAAATTTACATTTATTATTTATTAATATATTGTTTGAATGCTTTCACGATCCTTGGACATTTCAGGAGTTTACCCGTTTAAAATGATGTGATTACAAAACCATTTTTTTAAGGTATTGTTTTTGTTATAATGTACTGATTCGAGAGCCCGCTCTCATGAAAATGCATACCAGTCACACGATTTTCTGTTTCTATCTGGCGTGCTATTAATAAGCTGAAATTAACTTTGGCGTGCATGTGATATGCATGTGTTTGACATGCATATAATACGCAGTTTTTGCGTGCATACTCGTATGTGGCTCTACGCATCAATCCTACACCACCAATCCCAACGTAGACCGACTTTACACAAAACCGGAGAGTCTCAGAAACTATATTAGGTTTGTCCAAATATGCGTTTATGTATTGTTGCTAGACACTTTTGACTAGTTTGGCAACATTGTGCATCCATTTCTTTAACTATGGGCTAGGTAAAACAGAAAATGCACGCTGCATTAATCGCGCATGTTAATAAAATTAGTGCCGTTAAAATGAATTTGCGCTAACTCGTTATTACCGTGTTTATCTTGACAGCCCTATTTAGGACATTATACTAGTGAAGCGGGACACAAGAGGTGCTGCTGGATGTAACTGAAAAGGCTAAAAAGGTTAAAAACATTGCAAAAGTAAACAATACTTTCAACAGTACCTTAGGTGCAAAAAGCAGGCCGATTGTTACAGTAATCGTGACATGCGTGTGAGTGAAGAATAGCAAGAGCATCCAGTCAGGATGAATTGATGGTCTTGCAAATCTGAAAGTTACAAGTACAAAGAAGTCAATAGAACAAGCTCTTATGATTAGAGTTAAAGGGATAGTTTACACAAAAATGAAAATTTAATAAAATGTAATTTTATCTGCTTACCCCCAGGGCATCCAAGATGTAGGTGACTTTGTTTCTTCAGTAGAACACAAACAAAGATTTTTAGATCAAACCGCTGCAGTCAGTTAGTCATATAATGGTAGTGAATGGGCACCAAACCTTTGAAAGTAAAAAAAACATGCACAGACGATACATTGATGTCCCAAGACACTAAATATCTGGTTTTGCGAGAAATTGAACAGTATATCATTTTTACCTTTGATATACAGCAATATCCAACTGTCCTGAGTGTGTGCTCAGCATCTGGCATTTTTCAGCATTTTTCTCCTTCCGGTGTTTGCGTATACTACGCCAGAGCGTGTACACATGTAACGCGCCAGATGCTGAGCATGCGCCCAGGACAGTTGGACATTGCTGTATATCAAAGGTAAAAATAATATAAATACTGTTCAATTTCTTGCAAAACCAGATCGTTTCGTGTCTTGGGACATCGATGTATCGTCACGAGCCGCAGGGTTTAATTTGGATTTGTCCGTGCATGTTTTTTTTTTACTTTCAAAGGTTTGGTGCCCATTCACTGCCATTAAATAACTATCAGACTGCAACGGTTTGAGTTAAAAATCTTTGTTTGTGTTCTACTGAAGAAACAAAGTCACCTACATCTTGGATGCCCTGGGGGTAAGCAGATAAACATCAAATTTTCATTTATGGGTGAACTATCCCTTTAAATCAGAGAAATTTTATTCCCCCACCTGAGAAGATGAAACACTGAGGAGAGCAGTAGCTCATTGTGGATAGCGATGCTCATGTAACGTGGTTCATGAAATGCTGACGGTACTGTCTTCACCGCACTGCACAGGAAACTGCCCCAGCATAGAAATAACAGCTCAGCTAAGAGAGAGAGAAAACAACTATTTTTAATGTAAAATGTGTATGAGTCACATACAGAAATGTACACAACAGTAAAAAGAAGTTTAATGTTTTGTCCTTTCTTTGTCATTTTTATGAGGGAAAAAGATGTAAGGACAATGTGATAAATTATACATTTTAAGTTTTATTAAGGTTACTCCATTTGGTATGAACTAAAGTAGCTTTTTTTAAAGAATAAAACATATAATTTTAAAATAAAAGACTGCTCTTGGCTTGTAATATAAATTCCGGTTTATGGTTTTCTTCTTCTAAAAAAATGTTTTTTGTGTTTAATAAATAATATAAATTGGGATTACACCAGATATATGTGCTAATTTGCATTTCTAGTACAAAAATCTAAACACTGGATGAAGTCAGTTTCAAAATTCTTATTTAATTTTTTTGACATATTAGAGTCAAAAGTTTTTACAGAAGGAAATTTGGGTATCTCATTTTGTCACTCCATAATTCAGAAAATACTTATAACAGGCAGAAAACTATATATTTTTTACAGTTTTTTGGAAATGTTGTATATAATGAAGGTAATTATGTATGAACAAATCCCTCTGTAAAAAACCTTCAGGATATAGACAGGAATAAAAATGTGAAGTTTGGTGTGTGTAAGTGCTACTGAAGTGGAGATTTATGGCTCAGTGTAGGAGAAAAAACTCATTTTGAGAAAACAGCCTTTAAAAATATGTATTGTCATTAAAATCTTTTGACACAAATAGATCAAGTGCTATAAAAGAAACACTTAACAGTGTCTTTTGGATGTTTTCTTTCCACTAGCCAAACCAAAAAGCCCAAAATCTCAAACTTGACAGCTGCAGTGTTAAGTATTGTCACGGTATAAATAATGCAAGGTTTGTTGTGTAAGCTGTCTTGGATTCTGATTGTGCCAGAATGATTGTGTAAATCTATTTTATCTTCTGGTGTCATTTCAGGTCAGTCCCTCATTTACTTAGTCTAATTTATGACATTATAGCAGTAACATTATTATTATTTGTTGTGGTATGTTATTAGTATGGTAGCTAGTGGTTAATGCTGAATCATACCCAATGACAACGGTTAACGATGTTCAAATCATCAGCTAAATGCTTCAAAGAACATTAAATTATCCAGGACCATTCATCCTTTCATTTGTCTGATCTACTAATGTGCCCCAATTTCAATTAATCTCTCTGCCAGACACCCAAGAAAACCACTGGACTACTTCCACGGCTATCACTCACCCACAGCCATCATGTAGTCCCAGCGGTCCAGGTCGCACACATTGAAACCTTGTCCTTCTGAGGTGGTGGAAATGATCAGCAGTGGAACGTTCCGGTCTCGATTCTGCAGGACGCCCACTGTCCACGCACACAGGAACCAGCTGACAGTCAGCACTATGACTCCCAGCATCCTCAGCACACCTGTGGTTGTGATATATGGCACTCTCTGGGCTGTACGCGACAGGAACACCTTCAATACCCTGAAAACACAAGTGACCTTTTAGGCTGATTCATTATGGTTTTTTCTTCTACAATTTTTCCTTAATTAAAAAGCTATTTTATTTTATTATTACATATAAAATAACTGTTTGCTAAAATCATGCTATTAACTTGCTAATCATGCTAGCAACATGCTAGTAACACCCTAGCAACCACCCTGAGTACCTAGCAACTGCATAGCAACACCCTAGCAACCACCCCGGGTACCATAGCAACCGCGTAGCAAAACCCTAGCAACCGTCCTGGGTATCCTAGCAACCGCATAGTAACACCCTAGCAACCACCCGGGTACCACATCATTTACTCTAGCAACCGCATAGCAACACCTTAGCAGCCACCCAGAGTACGCTACCGACCACATAGAAACACCCTAGCCCCTCTGAGAACTTTAGCATGTAACTCAAAGCTTTTAAAACTACTTTAAAACTTCAAATTATTTCAGACTGAAAGTCATCAAGCTTAGAACATTTTAAACTTTTTCTATCTATCTATCTATCTATCTATCTATCTATCTATCTATCTATCTATCTATCTATCTATCTATCTATCTATCTATCTATCTATCTATCCCTGGGTACCCTAGCAACCGCATAGCAACACCCTACCAACCATCCTGGGTACAATAGCAACCACAAAGTAACACCCTAGCAACCACATAGCAACACCCTAGCAATCATCCGGGAAACCCTAGCAACCACTTAGCAACCACCCCGGGTACCACATAATTTATCCTTGTCAAAGTGAAAGATAAAAAGTTATTTATGAACAACAAAAAAATTTTACAATTGAAGAGTTACAAATCAACACAAGAATGATACGTATTTAAGGCAAGGCACTGCAGGTGAATAGGGTAAAGGGTTATCACCTTACTTACTCAGTTGATTGATTACATTGTTAAATGCAAAAAATTTTTGTATTACATTTTTTCTAAGATGTTAGGTTTATTATGCAAATGAGGCATTGTTTAATGAAATATGCACTAATTTGCATACACTTCTAGTACAAAAATCTAAACACTGGACGAAGCCAGTTTCAAAATTTTATAATTGTTAAATTTTTTTGACATATTAGAGTCAAATGTTTTACAGAAGGATACCCTAGCAACCGCATAGCAACACCCTAGCAACTGACCTGGGTACCTAGCAAAAGCATAGCAACACCCTAGCAACCAGCCTGGGAACCCTAGCAACCACCCGGGTACCCTAGCAACCGCATAGCAACACCCTAACAATTGACCTGGGTACCTAGCACCAGCATAGCAACACCCTAGCAACCATACTGGGAGCCCTAGCAACCACCCCGGGTACCACATCATTTACCCTAGCAACCACATAGAAACACCTTAGCAACCACCCCAAGTATCCCAGCAACCGCTTTAGCATCCATTCCTGATACTCTAGCAACTGCCCTAACTGCATCTATCTATCATTGCACACTTTTGATAGCTGACTAAATTGATGATGTCTGGATTGGTAGCAGTACTGAATTTCTTAATGCCTTGAGAATAGCATCTTATTATGCAACATTTCATCTGACAGATGTGCAGGTGAGACGGTTGGAAGGACGGGTTGAGTTAAAAATCTCAGATGACAGGACTGAAGTGCTACAGACCGGTACATCTTGAGCGTCACAGTTCCATAAACAATGGCGAAGCCAAGCAGACGGACCCAGCGGAGTAGAATACACCGGAAAGTGCTGGGTTTGAAGTATAAAATGAAGACCTGAAAACACAGTAAAGAAAATTCTTATCAAATAATAGAGAAAATTTAATTCTTACAGTTCAGGTCAAAAGTTTACATACACCTTGCAGAATCTGCTAAATGTTAATTATGTTAGCAAACAAAAAAAAAAAAAAAAAAAAAAAAAAAAACAATAAAAAAACAACAGCTGTGGATCATTCAGGTAAGTATTTAGAATCAACTTTTGAATAGGGTCATTTTTATAAATCCAACTATTATCTCTTGTGGACTATATGTAAATTTCTTTTATGTGAAATATATTATTCAGATCAGTATTAAATAAAAAATAACATGCATTTTGTATGATTCCTCTTCTTTTGGTAAATGAAATAACATTTTGCAGATTCTGCAAGATATATGTAGACTTTTGACCTCAACTGTATGTCATTCTAAGCCCATCTGACTTTATTTTTTTTTCTTGACAACATCAAGATTATTAAATAATAGAAGGCTATTGGTGAACTACACCATACCATTTAAAGGTGTGGGTCATTTCTGAGATTTTCTAACAAAAAATGTTTTTGAAGAAAGTCTCTTATGACCACCATGCTGCATGTATTTGATGAAAAATACAGTAAAAAACTACCCTGGAAATCCAGAGGTCTCGCGAGAGCACAATTTGAATTAATAGATTAGGGTCTGGATTTTTCCAGGCTAGTAAAAAACAGCAATATTGTGAAATATTATTACAACTAAAAATATTATACGTTTTTCAAACATAGAAATAATTTTAAAAATTATTAATGTATTTACTGACACTTTTGATGAATTCAATGCATAATTGCTAAATAAAAGTATTAATTAGCCTACTTTACTGATCCCAAACTTTTCAACAGTAGTGTACCAATCAGAAATGGCCTAATTATGAAAAATGGTAAATAACTATTGGCACTATTATTTTATATTTGTCATTTGTGTCATTTTGTAGCATAATTACTAATATTGGGGCTGTCACGATTCCTAGATTCAATTTAAATACTCGATTAAAATAAAATAAAAAAATCCTCCACTGCATATTAGCCTATGTGGGGTAAAGTTAACCGCCAAAATACCGGAAGTGGCACATTCCACCAACCAGAAACGCCATGAAAGGCATGTTTAGAAGGCTGCGTGATAATTTAATTAATTAAATAATATTTTAATTATTTTAATACATAAATAATAATTTATAAATAATATAAACAATTATTAACTTACATGCATCTCAGTATGCTCCATTCACAGTAATGGTTACATGTGTTGAGTGTCTCAAACTCCATCTCTGCATATTGGGTTTATTATAACATTCAACCTGCGCCATTTCATCATATTTGTAAGGTAAATCATTTATAAACCTAAGCAAACACATGAGATACATCATTATCGTTCTTGATATGCTAACTGTTCATCGCGATTTCAAAATAAAAGCTCAAACCTTCACTATGAATTTACACGTTTTGATGTCCACATATTCAAGACATTACAGTGGCTGTTACATTTCTGTCGTAAAGAAATATTTAAAAAAATATTAAAGATTAAGTGGACATTTGAAGTAAATGTTGTTTAGTCAATACTAAACAAGTAAAGTAAAGGCCGTTGGCGCCATCTGCGTAATGTAGGTTAGCTTTTTAAACAGTTTTGTTCAATAAAACCATATGATTACTTGCTTTAGATACTTTATATGAACGAATTATTATTGCCTCATCAATATTTTATATATGTTTTTTAAGTTATTTTAAGGGCTGTTGTTCGCTTAGGTTTCATTACTACAAAAAACATAATTATCCGATTACTCGATTAATCGTCCGAATAATAATCAGACTACCAATATAATCGTTAGTGACAGCCCTAATATAGTTAATTGGGTTAACTCACTAGCAACTATAAATTGTGTAATTTCTTGATAATTTTTTACCTCCTAAATGCAACCCAGCCATTATAATTTCAACTGCAGACCAGTAATCTGTAAAGAAGATTTGAATCACACACTCACTGGGAAGTAAAGCAACAAAGAGCCACACAGGATCATCTCCAGCAGCAAAAGCCCCGACGATCGGATCCGCTGAGAGACAGAAAGATGGATAGAAGGAAAGGGTGAGAAGTGGAGAGGGGAAGCAGAGGTGAAATTACTAAAGCTGTCAAACATGCATGAAGTTTGTGCACATGTGGGACCTGTTTAAGAGTGTGTCTGAAATGACACATGTAACACATAGCATTGTAAGATACAGCGGAGGTCAAAAGTTTACACCCCCCCCCCCTTAATTATTTTCCCAAAATAAAAGGCATCATAAAAAAATTAATATATAATAGAAAATAATAGTTGAATGTATTAAAATGACTTAAAAAGTTTGCATACACTTGATTTTTAATACTGTGTTGATCCACAGCTGTGTTTTTCGGTTAGTGATAGTCCCTTGTTGGTCCTGAACAGTTAAACTGCCTGCTGTTCTACAGAAAAATCCTTTAGGTCCCACAAATTCTTTGGTTTTTCAGCATTTTTGTGTATTTTAACCCTTTCCAACAATGACTGTATGATTCTGAGATGCATCTTTTCACACTGAGGACAACTGAGGGACTCATATGCAACTATTACAGAAGGTTCAAACACTCACTGATGCTTCAGAAGGAAAAGCCATGCATTACAAGCCAGGGGTGAAAACTTTTGAACAAAATGGAGATGTGTAGCTACATTTTTCTTATTTTGCCCTAATATCATATTTTTTTCATTAGTACTGCCCTTTAGAGGCTACAGAAGATACTTACATGTTTCCCAGAAGACAAAATAAGTTAAATTTACCCTGATCTTCAAATTAAAAGGGTTTTCACCCCCCGGCTTTTAAAACATTGTGTTTACTTCTGTAATAGTTGCATATGAGTCCCACAGTTGTCCTCAGTGTGAAAAGATGGATCTCAAAATCATACAGTCATCGTTGGACAGGGTTCAAATACACAAAAATGCTGAAAAACCAAAGAATTTGTGGGAACTGATAGATTTTTATGAAAAACAGCAGGCAGTTTAACTGTTAAGGACAAACAAGGGACTCATGAACAACTACCACTAAACAACAACAACAACAACAAAAACAGCTGTGGTATTCAACTATTATTTTCTCTTGTGGACTATATGTAAACGTCTTTTATGTGAAATATCTTATTCAGGTCTGTAAACAATAACATTAATTTTGTATGATCGCTCTTATTTTGGTCAAATAATTAACATTTTGCATATTCTGAAAGGGGGATGTAAACTTTTGACCTCGACTGTATACCATGATATGTAAGATATATATTAATTAATAGTGTGCAAAAAACTTACCTTGGTTCTTCTGCACTGATATGCCACCAGCATGCTGATAAGCACAAGGACCATGAAGAGGCCCTGTACAGCCAGGACGCCCGTCCTCAGAAGCCAGTCTTCCTGCACCCAACACGGGGCTCCATCCTCGCACTCATCACAGCCAGGCCAACAGGGCAGACACACAGGGACTTCTGGGTAACAAGCTCGGGTACTATTGACACGATTGTTCCCTGTAACACATGTATCATCGTTTGACTTGGGTAATGACTTACCCAAATAACTTCGGATGCAAAATTCATCGGATGCAAAATTCGGACATCAGACAAATTCACTTTTACATGGTGTTTGCATATAAATGTGTCTTAGCCATGCGTGGACACAACCACCCTACAATGATAAAAATCCATTCACTTATTTTTTTTAATACCCAAAAAGCTGAAACAGTTTAATTATTAAGTTGTTTCGATTTTTAAAGTATGACATGATGTCATAATGCTCAGGCCCCGACCACGACTTCTGATGGACCGTCCCGTATTAGCATATTCCCGCCCTCAGCCAGTTGTTACTTACGCTGTCAGACTTTTTCTTTGCGCACGAACCGCTGTAGCGCCAACAACGTCCCGTAAGCAATGCAGGTGTTTCGTAGTTGGATGTAAAAGTGAGTAAGAGTCTTTATTTTCTCCCAACATGAGAGCCACTGAGGACGCAGTGCATTAGTTTTGTTTTTGATGGTAACACGACCGAATATCAAAAAACAGAAGAGAGGGGAAGTGAGCAGTAGCTCATTAGCATTTAAACAGACATGCACCAAAATTAATTGCTGTGAGTGGAGCTGGTTTTGACAAAGAAAACTGACTCTAAACAATTATACCAACTTGTGGACTTCTGATGTCCCCTTTTAAATTTAAGCTTTATTTCAAACATTGTTAGACCTATACAGCATCATTTTAGATATACAGTCAAGCCTGAAATTATTCATACCCCTGGCAAATTCTGACTTAAAGTTACTTTATTCAACCAGCTAGTTTTTGTTTTGTTTTTTGACTGGAAATGACACAGACGTCTCCAAGAAGATTATAAGATGATGTACAAGAGGCATCATTGTGGAAAAAATATTACTCCTCTTTTATTTACATTTGAACAAAAAGTGGCATGTCCAAAATTATTCATACCCTTCTCAATAATCAATAGAAAAGCAAAAAGCTCTTATTGGCTATTACAGCAATCAAACGCTTCCTATAATTGCTGACCAGCTTTTTGCATGTCTCCACTGGTATTTTTGCCCATTCATCTTTAGCGATGAGCTCCGACTCTTTCAGGTCGGAGGGTCTCCTTGCCATCACCCTGATCTTTAGCTCCCTCTACAGATTCTCAATTGGATTTAAGTCAGGACTCTGGCCGGGCCACTGCAAAACGTTAATGTTTTGTCTGCTAACCATGTCTTCACCACTTTTATTGTGTGTTTTGGGTCGCTGTCATGCTGAAATGTCCACTGGTGCCCAAGGCCAAGTTTCTCTGCAGACTGCCTGATGTTGTTTTTGAGAATTTACACCGCGTTCCAAATTATTATGCAAATGATATCTTTCTCTGGTTTTCATAATTAGTCAATGCAAATGACAGTCAGTATAATTTTTAAGTCATCAACCATTAGGGTATAATTCGAATTTTATTGAACAAACCTCCTAATGATAACAGTATTTATTTCAAAAATAAAAAACTGAAAATGCACTGTTCCACATTATTATGCACAACAGAGTTAAAACATTGTATAGGTTGTAAAGAACTGAAAATGGGCATTTGCTGAATTTGCAGCATTAGGTGGTCATATTTACTGAAATCTAAATCTATTTCAATCAAAAACATCCTAACTGGGCAAGTTACATCTTACCATAGGACCCCTTCTTTGATATCGCTATCACAATTCTTGCATCCATTGAATTTGTGAGTTTTTGGAGAGTTTCTGATTGAATTTGTTTGCAGGATGCCAGAATAGCCTCCCAGAGCTGCTGTTTTGATTTGAACTGCCTCCCACCCTCATAGATCTTTTGCTTGAGGATGCTCCAAAGGTTCTCAATCTGGTTGAGGTCAGGGGAGGATGGTGGCCACACCATGAGTTTCTCATCTTTTATGCAGATAGCAGCCAATGACACAGAGGTATTATTTGCAGCATGAGATGGTGCATTGTCATGCATGAAGATGATTTTGCTACGGAAGGCACAGTTCTTCTTTTTGTACCAAAGTCAAAAACTCGACATACTTTGCCAAGGTCATTTTAATACCTTTAGGGATCCTAAAGGGGCCAACCAGCTCTCTCCCTATGATTCCGGCCAAAAACGCCACCTCCTTGTTGTGGTCGCAGCCTTGTTGGGACATGTTCCATCCACTACTCCATCCATCTGGACCATCCAAAGATGCACAACACTCATCAGTAAACAAGACTGTTTGAAAATGAGTCTTCATGTATGTCTGGGCCCACTGCAACCGTTTCTGCTTGTGAGCATTAGTTAGGAGTGGCCGAATAGTAGGTTTATGCACAACTGCAAGCCTCTGGAGGATCCTACACCTTGATGTTCGCGGGACTCAAGAGGCACCAGCAGCTTCAAAAACCTGTTTGCTACTTTGTAATGGCATTTTAGTAGCTGCTCTCTTAATCTGATGAATTTGTCTGGCAGAAACCTTCCTCATTCTGCCTTTACCTGCACGAACCTGTCTGTGCTCTGAATCAGCCTTAAATCTCTTCACAGTACAATGATCACGCTTACGTTTTCGTGAAATATCTAATGTTTTCATACCTTGTCCAAAGCATTGCACTATTTGACGCTTTTCGGCAGCAGAGAGACCTTTTTCTTTCCCATAATTGCTTGAAACCTGTGGCCTGCTTAATAATGTGGAACATCCTTCTTAAGTACTTTTCCTTTAATTGGGCTCATTTGGCAAACTATTTATCACAGGTGTCTGAGATTCATTTCAGTGATCCAAAGAGCCATGAGACACAATACCATCCATGAGTTTAATTGAAAAACAAAAAACTGTGTGTTTATGACACTTACATACAATTTGCATAATAATTTGGAACGCGGTGTAGATGTGATTAGGTTCCCTGGTCCACCGGCTGAAAAACACCCCCAAAACATTAGGATCCCACTACCATGTTCATCAGGATGGCCTTGGTGGTGATCCTTGGATTCTTTTTTACCTCTCTCACTATCCTCCTGGCCAGCCCAGGTGTCACTTTTGGCTTCCGACCACGTCCTCTGAGATTTTTCACAGTGTGGAACATCTTGTATTTTTTAATAATACTTTGCACTGTAGCCACTGGAACTGACTCAAAACATTTAGATATGGTCTTATAGCCCTTTCCTGACTTGTGAGCAGCCACAATGCGCAGCCGCAGGTCCTCAGTGAGCTCCTTTGTCTTAGCCATGACTGTCCACAAACCAACAGCAGAGAGCTTCTGTTTTTCACCTGTTGAGTTGATTAAAACAGCTGTTCCCAATGAATCAGGGTAATTAGGATGCTTTAGAACAGCTTGGACTATTTGGAATGGTATAGAACTTTGGATTTTCCCATAGACTGTGACAGTTTGCAAAGGGTATGAATAATGCCACTAAACATGCCACTTTTTGTTCAAATGTAAATAAAAGCTGAGAAATATTTTTTTCCACAATGATACATCATCTTGTACATCATCTTATTATCTTTTGGGAGAAGCCTGTGTCATTTCAGGTCAAAAAAAAACTTGCTGGTTGAATAAAAGTAACTTTAAGTCAGAATTTGCCAGGGGTATGAATAATTTCGGACTTGACTGTATATCATCAAGTAAAAGCAGACTGAAACCACTGTAGGCTCTGTTTCTGTGGCTGTGCGACTGGTTTTACATGATACTTACTATTGTTTTCCATGTCTGGATTTGGACTGTAGTAGCCCTTTTTACATCGGCAGCAGTACTGACCCATTCGGAAGCCCTGTTGCGGGATGGACTCACACTGAAGGGAACAGAAAGAATATGACAAGAAGTCATAAGTCTGCTGAACTGTTTACATTCAGTGGTACGTGAATGTCTTTCTCTTTGAAAGGGTAAGTCAACACTCATGTTACTCCCAGAGACTGTGTAAGATTGTGTTCTCTCTGCTTTCTGCCATTAATTGCATGTGCAGTCTCTCATCAGCGGTTTATCTGCTCGAGAGTCGCCTGACCCACACATCAGAGTTAATCTAAGCTAAATCCTAAATGGAGGGGTAATACCTCTATTGACAGAGCTTTATCTTTTATTCAGAAAAAATAAAACCGCACTGTTCATATACATTTATGGTATTTTCTATTTTACCTTTATTTAATCAGGCGAGTCACTTAAGAACAAGATTTTTAAAAAGAGGATTTTGTCCAATACAACTAGGAACAAATAATATGTGTCTTTTTTAGTTTCTACTTATTATTAAAATCATTTTGTTGATTCCTAAAATCAGTAATAAAATATTTTGCACATATGTACATTTTACAGTGACTGAAATTGTTTATTCTTTTTTCTAAATTTAATTTTATTTAAGGAATAGTTCACCCAAAAATGAAAATTCTGTCCCAATTTACTCACCCTCAAGTTTTGTCACACCTTTATGAGTTTCTTTCTTCTGCTAAACACAAAATAAGATATCTGAAGAATGTTGGTAACCAAAAAGTTTTTGGTCCCCATTGATTTCCATAGTAATTATTTTCCATACTATGAAAGTCAATGGGGACCAGCGACTGTTCAGTTACCCACATTCTTCAAAATATCTTATTTTGTGTTCTTTACAGTATCATGTAATTCTTAACTAAAGCCATTCGTTGTATTCTAAAGAGTTTGTCCAACATCATATTTCACCCTAAAAAGTATGCATGGGACTATATCATGCATCATGTCAAACTAATGTTTTATGCAATTGATGCATCATCATGACACTGTTCTATTAATACGCTGCTCCTTTAATTTATAGGCGGATCAACTCAATTCTCATTAAATTCGTTCAGTGTGCCAAATCCTGCCGTTGCTTAACGTGCAAACACCTGTGAGCTTGTGCTCTGGTGGGATGGGATGATGGGGGTGGGGGGTGTTGGAGTCTGGGTCTTGTGAAAGGGGGGTGTGTGAGCTTGTGCCCTCTGGGAGGGGGTCGGAGTTGGGTTGTGGTGTGTGAACATCACAGGATTATCAACCTAATCCTTCAGATCATCCTGCACCCAGTGCTCACATCTTTAAATAGAAGGTCGGGATGAAAGTAGGAGGATGATGATGGAAAAACAGGAAATGGAAAATGTATATAAAAGTCCAGAAAAATGACAGTTAAAGCAAGTGATGTAGTAATAGATTTCATATCTATATCTAGATAATATATAGAGAGATGCCAGATCTGATGGCAACAGGGTTATGAAAACAGTGTGCAGGTTTAAAGTTAAATTATTATTAAGTATGTGATGAAAAAATAGGCTCTTAAGTGTTGGGGGCACTCGTGGGAAAGCTGTTCAAAGGTTTACATACACTTGATTCTTAATACAGTGATACTTCATGAGTCCCTTGTTTGTCCTGAACAGTTAAACTGCCTGCTGTTCTTCAGAAAAATCCTTTAGGTCCTACAAATTCTTTGTTTTTTCAGCATTTCTGTATATTTGAACCCTTTCCAACGATGACTGTATGATTTTAAGATCCATCTTTTCACACTGAGGACAACTGAGGGACTCATATGCAACTATTACAGGTTCAAATGCTTACTGATGCTACAGAAGGAAAAACAATTCATTAAGAGCCAGGGGGTGAAAACTTTTGAACAGAATAAGGATGGGTACATTTTTCTTATTTTGCCTAAATATATATATTTTTTCCATTTAGTACTGGCCTTCTGAAGCTACAGAAGATACTGTTTCCCAGAAGACAAAATAAGTTAAATTTACCCTGATCTTCAAAGTCAAAAAGTTTTCACTCCAGCTCTTAATGCATAATATTTCCTTCTGAATCATCAGTGATTGTTTGAACCTTCTGTATTTGTTACATATGAGTCCCTTAGTTGTCCTCAGTGTGAAAAGATGGATTTCAAAACAATACAGTCATTGCTGGAAAGGGTTCAAATACACAAAAATGCTGAAAAACCAAAGAATTTGTGGGACCTGAAGAACAGCAGGCAGTTTAACTGTTCAGTGTGAAAAACTTTTATTGGGGTCATTTTTATAAATTCTATTATTTTCTCTTGTGGAATATATGTAAACAACTTTTATGTGAAATATCTTATTCAGGTCAGTACTAAAAAAAAAAAAAAAAAACATGCATCGGGTATGATCCCTCTTATTTTTTAAATAATTAACATTTTACAGATTCTGCAAGGTGTATGTAAACTTTTGACTTCAACTGTATATTTTGGCTGAATTATCACTGTAAGTGCCCAAGTATAAATATAATATAATTGTGTCAATTTTTAAGGAATATCAATCCAAAAAACGATCCTGTGATGTAATATTGCATAGCATAGGTGGTAAAAAATTCAAATGCTAACACAATAGATTACAGTGGAGAATCAAACATGGTCACAGAGACGCATACAAAAATAAATCACTTCACGGCAAATGTCCTCTTGACATTTAGTGGCAAGCATTTTGAGTGGTTCTCTGAATGTGTTTTGGCCCTGCGTGTCCCTGGTTAGTAAAATCCACCCATGCTTGAACAGCCTTTAATATACTGTTGTATTCATTGTGGGTTAATGTCTCTCTGTTTCTTATTACAAATAATGCTAACATTTCATCCTGACTTCTTATAGAAGAGTCTACAATGTAACAACAACTTCTATGACAGTGAAAACACAATGAACTAGCAATCTCACAGCACTTTATTAATCTATGTTATGTTCATTTCTAAATATACATTTTTAATAGTAAACACTTTTTATGTTACCCACAACAAAAGGAACAGGTTTGTAACGACTTGAGGATGAGTAAATGATCACAGAGTTTTTATTTTCGGGTGAACTGTCCCTTAAAATAATGTTAAGAATTAAACCTTATTGTAAAGTGTTACCAACATTGATTCAACTTGGTGACACTGGAATTAAACCCAGTGAGATGCCTGTAGTAAGTCGTATATGGAAGAATTGAATCTGAGGTCAGTGTACACTCACCTCCATGCTGGTCCGATTACATTGATGTGTGTTTGCAAACCAAGAGTCTCCACTGGCACACTGATCCACACTGAATCCCTGGATGTTGACGTCGACACGGATTACACCCCTACCACCAGAACGCATAAAGAGACGACAAAGATACAGTAGCGACAACAATATAACAGTCATGATGGAAGACTTGAAAGAAGTAATTAATTAAATAGTCACCCAAAACTTGACATTCTGTCTTGTTGTTTTAAAACTTGATGACTTACTTTCGTCTGTAAAATGTAAAAGAAGATTTTGTTTGTCCATAAAATGAAAGTCAATAGGCTTCCTTTTTGGAATTGTTACTTTTCATTGTATGGACAACAGTTGAAACAGATTTTTTAATATCTACTTTTGTATTTCACAGAAAGTAATCATGGGCAAACGTGAATAAATGATGACAGAACACTTAAAAATAAAGGTTCCAAAAAGATGTTTTCCATTTTTGGTTCCTCAAAGAACCTTTCAGTGAACAGTTCTTAAAAGAACCATTTTGAAGAACATTAAACTTTTTCGACTATGAAGAACCTTTTCTGCATTTGAAAGTTTCCATGGACGTTCAAGGTTCCTCATGGAACCATCGATACCAATAAAGAACCTCTATTTTTAAGAGTGAATGTCCATTTTTGGGAAAAGTGAATGGACACAGAGACATGTTTAGAAAGACATTACGAGCACATTTTGAGAAGAAAGTGCACTGACCTGAACTCTGGGCTGAGGTCTGGCTTTAACCCATAAAATGGCATTGAGAGGCTGAGTAACCAACCTGGCAAAAAACGGCCATCAATGCATTCAAGAAAAGGAGCTTCACCCCACTGAACCCCACTGCTATTGATCACATAACTATCTCCACGTGCCCACTTGGGAGTGTCTAGGGTGCTTAGGTCATTCAGAAGAACCCGTTTAGACAAGGCATGGAGGGGTGGAGAACTAGACTTAAATGTATCAAACCAGCTTTGGTCAGGAGCAGGAGGACGGAATCCATTCCACGCAGACGTCAGGTCTTGCAGAAGAATGTCTTGGGTTGTGCCTTTGGAGGCACGGAGCACCAATTGGGGCTGTTGGATTGTAGGATCAGCGTCGAATGTTAGAAAAGCCCGTCTGACCAGACCCGGCCTGTCGCCTTCGAGCATAGCCCGCACCAGTGCATGGTACCACTCGATATCCTCTCGTACACTGGTTTCTCTTAGCTCACTTGCTTGGAATATCAGGTTGAGAAAGTTGGCAGCATTGGTCAGAGACGCTATGGCTTGGTGCAAGAGAGAGAGAAGGTCTCTCGGTGGAGATCCCAGTCGAACAGGCAGCTGGAAACTCCGTGTGCAGGTCGAGGCGGCCAAAGAGGATGAATTGCCGGTGTAGAGGTAGTTCTCCGCGGCAGACCGGCCCTCCTCCGTACTTAATTTAACTGGAGGTGGGCTGGTGGGTACAGTGCTAGAAGACAAGGTCGGATTTGAGTTGGTAGGACAAGGAGTTGGGGTGAACTCCAAGTTGGAGGTGTCCTCAAGTTCAGAAACAGTGGTGAGCTGAGCAGAAAGCAGGCTGGGAAGCAGCAGCAGTAGAAGTACAAGTAGCAGACCAGAACTTGGCCCCATCCTTGTACTGCTTTTTGTGAAGGAAACGATCAATTTCGTGCCTTCTCACATCCTGAAAGATGCTTTCAAAGTGCAGAGATCCATTTCTTCTCTATCCCTGGTTTTGTTTCTCCTTGACAGGTGTCAGTGGACACTTCCAACGGCATCAAATAAGTGTGCGTTCATACACGGACTGACATGCACTGACAAGATAAATCTCAAAGCAAGCAGCACTTAAACTCCATGCGTCCCGAAATCAGCTGGTCAGGTCCACCCTGGATGTGATGCTGCTGAGACCACGAAGACTTTGATCTCCAGCCAGAGGAAACTGAGAAGCAGACAACATGTGGAATACCCCGTTTCGCTCTGTGCTTACCTCTTCACTCACTCTGCAGCTCTCCTGTAAATCTCTCCCTCTCTCTCGCTCCCTCTCCCAATCTCCCGGTAGTGGTGAGAGCTGAGAGTGGCACATCTGTTAATGTTGGATTGTTATGATGAGTGTATGTGCATGAGGTTGGGCTGACGGATGAGAGGATGGGAGGGTAATCCTCTCTGTTGGGGTATGCATCAGAATCTCAGCGCTTTGTGGATTAACCCAACACTCTCCGGCTGGGTCAGTCATGAGTGGTCTTTTATGGACTGTGCGCGTGTGTGCGTGCAACTTTGCGCATCTGTGAATATGTGCATGCGGCGGTTTACAAGTCTGCATCTGCTTGACAGATAAAGTGCAGTGAGATGTTAATCTCTGCATTTTGAACTGCCAACAATCAAGGAAATTAAAAAATATGAAGGAAGGAGAAAACATGCTCCACATGTGTACTACATGAATGAACGTCTGTCAGATCTGTGCGCGTGTGTGTGTGAGAGAAAGATGATTCAGACAAATCCAGTCATACTGGGTAATGCAGGCGAATCCTTGTTTTGGTGCCATGGCAACAGGGTTCTGAGATTCAACACTCATTCCTGTGGGGCCCCACCCCCACTCAGGACTGCAGAGGCTGTGGCTGTGTGTACGCTTATACACATATGTGCATCTATATACATGCACACCTAAACTGTTTATATTTTTTTAATGCATGAATATGTTTGTGTTTAGATTTGTGCAATAATATTGTGTGCATTTAATGGGAGATGATATTTTAAGTGCATGTAATATTCCACTGATTACGTACTCTGAAAACACATTTTCTTCTGAATATTTGTGTTAATCCATAACTGTAATAAAATCTACTCTTTGTTATGAGATGAGGTTTAAAAGGCTCTGTGGACAAGTGTAAATGTTTGTATACAGCGACACCGTTTGGTACATCAGTGAAATTGCATTTCACAAATACAGCTCAAATGAAAAGTCTTGACCACAGAACAATGGATGAATGTAAACAATAACTGTATTGTATCTGTATATGCCTTTAATATGCATATGCATACCGTGAAGAGATTTTAAAATATCTTTAGGCGTGGATGACCTGAAATACTTTTGTAAAGTTCAAATTTGGTATTCCATATAAAACTAAACAGAATTGAGCTAATTCTTTCCAAATTATTATAGCATATTAATTAAAATGCATTAAATTAAAAAATGTAGGCTACCATTTAAATTCACTGATTAAAATAGCGCATGGTATGCGTCAATAACAAGAAAAATAAAAATGTAAAAAATGCATTTTTGTTTAAATAAGTTATATTAATGTTAAGCATTATGATCTTGGCTCTAATTATAGGCCTTGTGTTTTACAATTGTAGAATATGAGAATGAGAGTCATTATTGAAATGATGATATCATGCAAGTCATTTGTCTTTGAGTCATAACGCAAGCGATTTGCGGGGAGAGTTTTGTCCGCGCTGGAATCGTGCGGAAAGGCGATGCCACTACAATTGATGCATCATAAACATCAGTTGGTAAGGCCGTCTTCCAGACAACAGCGCGGTAAATGACATGAAAGCAACATTACAGCGCGGTGCACGTCACTAAGGGGGACAGCACATAGCCTGCAGCCAAGTGGACAGCAATGGCACCGATAAGACCAAACACGAAACGCATCGAATTTGCGGAAGTGAGCGGGCGGGTGGGGCCTCGACAGTAATGTGACCACAGACGCCGTTAGGATTGCGTGAAACGAAGCGTTATGTATGACCCTACAAAGACCCGTGGAGATTTTTAGGGCCGGACGCGAAATGAGACGAGGACGTGCGCAATGTTGAAGGGGCGACTGAAATAGAGTTTATATGCACTAATTGTCTGGCGCTGAGTGAGGGGGCTAACTAACACCAAGAGGATTACCATCATCACCATCATCACACAAGCGAGATCTCATGACTGGAGCAATGTGAAACGCTGATATCGCTCATTCCTTCAGGATATTGAGGAATAATAATGAACAACGCGCAAGATATGTCTCCCGATTTTGTCTTGATGCGCCTGGTCTCCGCGGCCGAGGATGACCGCTTGGACGAGGAGAATGGGAATCTGTCGTCGGGCACCGGACTGACGGTGGCTATCAAGGGGAACTTTGAATGCACGCAGAATCACGGCCACATCTCGGCGGTGAACAAAGCTCCGCAGGCCAGCGGAACGGAGGCACCTGACGCGGGAGTGATGGCGACTAGACCTGCGCTGTCTGTGCCGCCTCCTCCTCTTCATCCAGCCGAGGCCCACGGGTACGATCTCAGCCACCGAGGTGGAATGGGGCCTCAGCTGTTGGTGTTCAGAAACATATCGAGAGACTCTGAAGGATTTGCCGAGAGCAACTCGGAGGATCAGCGCAGGGCTTTTGAGGACCAAGCGGTCCTCGCTTCCGAATCTGGCGCTGTGGACGCTCAGCATCCGCCTACATGGACGCTGCATCCACAGCTCAAGCTGCCAGCGGTTGCTACGGATACGGATGGAGCCGAGCTCTGCCACCGGCATCGCTTGATCACGGACAAACAGGACTGGCCGCCGGTGGTGGATCACAAAACGAGCTCGATGACAACGGCGCAGCGGCAGCTCCAGCTGCCCGACGGTCCCGTGCTGGAGCTGGCGAGGAAATTCGGCGAGCTGGGAGTCGCTCCGGTACCCGAGTTTCTGCTCAAGGATGGCGAGCTGCAGCACTGCTCGTGTCAAAGCGTGCTCGGCTCGGCTGGAATCAGGCAGGGAGAGGACCCGACCGAGACCAGCGATGCGCTGCTGGTGCTGGAGGGCCTCGGGTCAGAGGAGGTGAACGGCCTGGGCATCAATGCTTGTCAGAAGACCGAGTCTCAGAACGCTGAGCCGGGCGCGTTTGCGCTCAAGTGTTTCCCGTCGGTGCTTTCCGGACAAGCTATGGGGGTGTCCGGGGGACTTTGCTCGCCGGCGTGTTGTTTGTTACGAGACTCGGTAAACACCAGGCCTCAGGCCCCTGCCAGCGACAAACTGACTCCCGAGGTCCTGTCCCAAACCGAACCCAGCCAGAACACCCCGTGCTCTAGCCAGGCGTCCACACCGAAGGCCCGGCCGGACAGGAGCACGACCCGGGCGCATCTTTCCGGTGCGAGCGGAGGAGAGAAGACTCTGAAAGTACCAGGGAAATCCAGAAAGGGCTCGCTTAAAATCCGCCTGAGCAAACTTTTCAGAACTAAAAGCTGTAGTGGCTCTAACAACCTTTTGGACAAGAGACCTTCTGTCACGTTCTCCATATCCTCAGCGGGCAGTTTAGTTGACATGTCTGGAGCGAGCGGTGGGGAACAAGACACGGCCAGGTGAGCTCTACTGCCCAAACAACCTTGATGAAATATTTTGTTTTCTATGATTATATACATTATTTAGACACCAGATATAATGTTTAGACATTTTTACTAGTGGGTGCAGGACGCTATAGTTAATTTATGTAGGCGATTGCAAAATAAACTGAGACATATTATACCCCAAAATTCTTCATGCAGTGGACTTCCAGTAAAATTGATCAAAAAGCACTTTGACCTGACCATGTTTTGTTACATACGTTTCCATCATTATCTGACATTATCGAGATGAAATTGTTCTGGCACAGTTTAAATCTTAAGTTCTTTTAAAATTTTATTACCATTTTCTAAACTATATAGAATGTTTGTTTTCATACAACATAAACTACATACACAAAGTTACCTCAAACCTAAATTGACAGCATTTTTTTAAATATTGCTTTTAAAAACAGTTGGTAACAACTTGTTAGATAATGACTACAACAAATCACACAGATTTTGACCACCATTGTAGTCCCACTAGGATCAGTAACCTTTTGTACACACATTGGCTTCAAATCGATGTGTATTTTTATGTTGTAGAACAACACAGACCTAAATTTACTATTACATTTAAAAACTCTTTTTAAAAACACATTGGAAATGACATAAGTAGCACATGGCATGTTAGCATTCATTGTTTATTTACCTTTGATTTTTCATCATGTTGTGCAACTTAAAATTTGACCCCAAAATAAACATTTCGATCAAAAATGTAGCCCCTCACACTTACTATAGAAGTTACCTAGGAAATGGGACACCTTTTTGCACGTTTTTTTAAATACAAATTTTGTTACTCCGTAAGTATGTGTATTTTCTGTCATAAACTCATTAAACACGTTTCCGCGAGGTCCTTAAACTTGTTACTTTAAAAAATAATGATTTTTAATAGTTTTCAATATGGCTCTCAATGTCATATTTGAGCCTCGGATCACAGGTGAGTGCAGTTTCTGTATGAAGGATACAACATTTATAATGTGTGTACTTCTAAAGTGTCATGCATTTTACACTAAAAATGATACAGTAAACAAATGTGAATTAATATGTTGTCTTTCTCAAACTCTACTAATTAAAACAATGATTTTCTTTCTGCAGCCAACCTGGACTAACAAGGGCACAAAGTGCCTTTTCTGCAGCCTCTTTTACTCCCGTTTTTACAGGTAAACGAAGATTCAAGGGAACATAATGGGGTGCAAGCTAAAGGAATCCTTGGAATACATTAAACGAAGGCACATTTGCAAACCACTAATGAGCTTACACAGTGCATGGGAAATATAATGACACAGATACACGATTTGGATGAGATTAGTCTCATTTTAGGCCAATCTTTGGAATTATGCTACATTACTCTAACAAATTAATGTTGTTCTTATGGCTCTTGTCATTAAGTTCTGTATTGTGGCTCTGGTCACAGGAGAGACCGTGTCCTTGGTTGATGTGGACATCTCTCAAAGAGGCAGGAACTCCCCTCATCCTCCCACTCCTCCACCTCCCCCTCGGCGGAGCCTCAGTCTTCTAGGTGAGCCGCACTACAGATGTTCACACACCTTCTTGATCTCCTTCGCTTCTGCTCCTCTTCATTCATACCTTTCACATTTCCATCTGTTTCACACTTTTTAAACATTTCTCCAGTAACCTCCCCCCTTCCCTCACGGTGTATTCCCTTTATACTTTCTGCTTACACCTCTATGTTTTGTATCTGTCTGCGCATAGTTTTTAGAAACTACCGTTTAAAGGTTTGGGGTTGATACGATTTTTAAAGGGATAGTTCACCCAAAAATTAAAATTTGATGTTTATCTGCTTACCCCCAGGGCATCCAAGATGTAGGTGACTTTGTTTCTTCAGTAGAACACAAACTAAGATTTTTAACTCAAACCGTTGAAGTCTGTTAGTCATATAATGGCAGTGGATGGGCACCAAACCTTTGAAAGTAAAAAAAAAAACATGCACAGACAAATCCAAATTACACCCTGCGGCTCGTGACGATACATTGATGTCCCAAGACACGAAACGATTGGTTTTTGCGAGAAACTGAACAGTATTTATATCATTATTTACCTCTTGATACACAGCAATATCCAACTGTCCTAAGCGTGTGCTTAGCATCCGGCGTGTTACATGTGTACACGCTCTGGCATAGTATAGGCAAACACCGGAAGGGGAAAAATGAGTGCTGCAGACACTCCACAATTTTACTAAGTTTATAGGTGTGTTGTCCAAGCAACCAGTGAAAAATCAACAGTCCCGGATGAGTTTGCGCAAACGTAATCTTTTAGCTTTAAATCGGTTTGAACAATCAGGATAAGCACAAGTAATTACCATTTTGAATAGCCGCTATACCCACAATCTCTGTGCACTGTGTAAACAATGAGTGTTGTATACACACAACAGATCGCTTCCGGTGTTTGCGTATACTACGCCAGAGCGCGTACACATATAACGCGCCGGATGCTGAGCAAGCACTCAGGACAGTTGGACATTGCTGTGTATCAAAGGTAATAAATTATATTAGTACTGTTTAGTTTCTAGCCAAAACCAATCGTTTCGTCTCTTAGGACATCAGTGTATCGTCAAGAGCTGCAGGGTGTAATTTGGATTTGTCTGTGCATGGTTTTTTTTTACTTTCAAAGGTTTGGTGCCCATTCACTGCCATTATATGACTGACAGACTGCAACGGTTTGAGTTAAAAATCTTCGTTTGTGTTTTACTGAAGAAACAAAGTCACCTACATCTCGGATGCCCTGGGGGTAAGCAGATAAACATGTTTTTTAAACAGTGTGTTATGTTTTGATCAAAATGACAGTAAAATAGTAATATTGTGAATATGATGGCAAAGTAGTGTCATTCAGAAATCATTCTAATATGCTGATTTGCTGCTTAAAGGGATAGTTCACCTAAAATGATAATTCTGTCAGTAATTAATCCAAAAACACACAAGACCTTCGTTCATCTTCATAACACAAATTATGATATTTCTGATGAAATCCGAGAGCTTTTCTGACTTTTTAACAGCAACGCATCTGAAACGTTCAGGACCGATAAAATTAGTAAGGACATTGTTAAAATAGTCCATGTGATGTCAGTGGTTCAACTTTAATTTTATAAAGCTATGAGAATACTTTTGTCAAAGTGTGTTGAAGACTGATACAGGAGAAGAAACTGTTGAATAAAGTCATTCACTGCAAAAAATCCTTTTCTTACTTAGATTTTTTGTCTTGTTTCCAGCAAAAATATCCAAAAATTCTTGAATCAGGAAGAATTTTCTAGACGAGTAAAAATGAGTGTCTTGTTTTTAGTAAAAACAGGTCAAAATTAGGTGAGTTTTTGCTTGAAACAAGCAAAATAATCTGCCAATGGGATAAGAAAAATAATCTAGTTGTCTGCTTGAAATAAGATTTTTTTTCTTACCCCATTGGCAGATTATTTTGCTTGTTTTAAGCAAAAACTCACTTAGTTTTGACTAGTTTTTACTAAAAACAAGACAATAATTTTTACTTGTCTAGAAAATCCTTCCTGATTCAAGATCTTTTAGATATTTTGGCTGGAAACAAGACAAAAAATCTAAGTAAGAAAAGCAATTTTTGCAGTGTTGTTTTTCTTTTCTTTGCGCCCAAAAAGTATTCTTGTAGTTTTATAACATTACGGTTGAATGTCACATGGACTGTTTTAACAATGTCCTTACTGCTTTTCTGGGCCTTGAACGTGTCAACTGCATTGCTGTCTATGCAGGATCAGAAAGCTCTTGGATTTTATCAAAATATCTTAATTTGTGTTTCAAGATGAACAAAGGTCTTACAGGTTTGAAACGACATGAAGGTGAGTAATTAATGACAGAATTTTTGGTGAACTATCCCTTTAAGAAATGTTGCTTATTATTATCGACATACAGACATGCAGAAAGTTCAGAAGAATACACTGCAAAAAATGCTTTTCTTACTTAAATTTTTTGTCTTGTTTCCAGCCAAAATATCTAAAAAGTCTTAAATCAAGAAGAATTTTATAGACGGGTAAAAATTATTGTCTTGCTTTCAGAAAAACAAGTCAAAATTAAGTGTGTTTTTGCTTGAAACAAGAAAAATAATCTGCCAATGGGATAAGAAAAATAATCTTGTTTTCTGTTTGAAATAAGATTTTTTTGCTTACCCCACTGGCAGATTATTTAGCTTGTTCTATGTATAAACTCACTTAATTTTGACTTGTTTTTTCTGAAAACAAGACAATTTTTACTCGTCTAAAAAATCCTTCTTGATTTAAGACGTTTTAGATATTTTGGCTGGAAACAAGACAAAAAAATTTAAAAGCAGTGTAGCATTTACCTAAAGTAGAAATCTTTTGTAAAATTACACATGGCTTCTTTTGTCAATTCAACACATCCTTAATGAATACAAGTATTAATTTATTTTAAAAAATTGTACTTAACCCCATTTTTGAACGATAGTGTACATACATGGAATTAACATCCATTTTGGGTGACTCACTCAGTATTGGGCACTAAAAATAGACATAAATATATAAATATGGGCAAAATATTTTGTGAACATTCAGATCAAACGCATTTAACCAGATCACATTTGTAGTGTAAATGCTAATCTGTGTCAAACAACATCAAAAGATCGCCTACTCACCTGGCAATCTTTTTTTGTTGTTGTGCTATATTAAAATGCAATGACACTGGCATAGTAAGTAATATATGTAGTCTTAAAAAGAGTCTATCTTCTCAAAATGCCATCACAGTAGTTCAATAAAAGCGCATGTTCTTGGTCCACAATCTTATTCACCTCACCGCTGTGATGGAACCCAAGGCGGATGTTGAAGATGCCGTGTAGGATGTCAGCCTACATGCTTATTCTTTCACTTTGTCCTTTCATTTCCCTTTTTTATTCAGACTTCATTCTTTTCATTTCATGGTTACCGGAGTCTCTGATTGCATTCTGCAAGCATAAAATTCACAGAAGCGCCACTTCAAGTGAGTTATTGTGTAGGTCTAGGTGTGGTTTGACTTGACCAGTATTTGGCACACAGGCGAGCAGTTCCGTTTCTAAAAAAGTGAGGCCTCTGCTCACGCTCTTCCAGTACATCAGCTCACTGTGGTAGTGTGGTCTTTGTAGTGACGATTGAAATGATCTCTGTACTGAACATCTGAATAGTTATATATGAAGAAGCAGTCTTTGTCAGGAGTGAACCAAGATGATTAGGTATGTGGATTATTCAGTCTTTGTTTGTTTGAAGTTGATTGTTTATCATGTTTAGGGTAGAGCTTTTAAGGAATATGTCAGGTTTCAATACAAGTTGAGCTCAATTGACAGCATTTTTGTGGCATAATGTTGATTGCATAAAAATAATTGACTCTTTTTATTAAAAGAAAAAAGAGGTTACCAAGGACATTCTTACCTTATTTTATAAAAACATGTACATTATTTATTTAGTTTAAAATGGTGCATTTTTGAGCTCTAAAGCTGCGTTTTAAAGTTTACACTGAAAAAAAGTTGTAAGTAGTCAAACGATTAATCGCGATTAATCGCATAAAAAAGTTTTTGTTTACATGTGTGTGTACTGTGTATATTTATTATTTATATATAAATACACATACATGCATGTATATATATTACAAGTATTTATATGCAGTTGAGGTCAAATGTTTACATCCCCCTTTTAGAATCGAATTATTATTATGTAGAATTATTTTATTAATTAATTTTATTATATAGAATTATTATTATAAGTTATTGTTTATAAGTTATTGTTTATTTAGTACTGACCTGAATAAGATATTTCACATCATGAAAGATGTTTACATATAGTCCACAAGAGAAAATAATAGTTGAATTTATAAAATTAACCCTGTTTAAAAGTTTGATTCTTAATACTGTGTTGTTACCTGAGTGATCCACAGCTGTGTTTTTTTTTTTTTTTTGTTTAGTGATAGTTAATGAGTCCCTTGTCTGTCCTGAACAGTTAAACTGTCTGCTGTTCTTTTGAAAAATCCTATCCAAATTCTGTTTTTCCAGCATTTTGTGTATTTAAACCCTTTCCAACATTATGTAGGTAAATGTAACTTACTCTGTCTTCCGGGAAACATGTAACTATCCTCTGTAACTTCTGAAGGGCAGTACTAAATAAAATCTCAGATATGATATTTAGAAAAAAATATTGATCTCCATTCTGTTCAAAAGTTTTCACCCCCCATCTCTTAATAGTTAACTAAAAAATAGCCTAACAAAAAAATGTTAACTAAAAAATAACTAAAAAAATGTTAGCTAAAATAAACAAAACACTACCTAAAATCAAATAAAGAAAAAAAAGCTAGCTGCCAAGGCAACATTTTTCATTTCTCAAAACTAAAACTGATATAAAATGAATAAAAATATTCAATATTATACAGTCTAATCAAAAATGTAAAAAGTTCATTTATGTAAGTGAGGATAGCAGAATAAAGTAAACTGTGACATATTATACCCCCCAAAAAATCACACAGTGGATTGCCAGTAAATTTATGAAAATTTGGGACCAAAAATTATTCAGACACTTTGACCTGACCATGTTCTTTTTAATTGCTAATGTGACCTTTTTACACCACAGACTGAACAAAATTGAGCATTGCTTGGTAATTGGTCAACGAAGAATTGATAGTTTGCAAACATACTAACAGTTGTCTGAAATTTTGGTCGATTGTAGTCCATTATATAGCTTTCTATCAAAGTTATCTGACATTATCAAGATGATTTCTAAAATAGCGAGTAAACTGTGATAGTGTGAGAAATGGTTGAAGGTGTCTGAATAAATTTAGCTTTGACTGTATTTTTTTTTCTATTATATTAAAAAAATGACTTAAAATTCTAAAAAACTAAAACTTAAATTAAAAATATAATGAAGTATTAAAACTACAGTAGTATATCATGAGTGTTGGGGTAATGCAAGTTATGTAATAATATTACTTTTTCCAAGTAACTAGTAAAGTAATGCATTACTTTTTAATTGACAAGAAAATATCAGAGTTATTTTTTCAAATAAGTAACGCCAGTCACTTTTCCCCCATTTATTGATTAAGAGCTCTCCTGTCCCCATGTTGAGAGAAATTGTAAGTATGATGTTACTTTAGTTCTAGAATAAATGTAAACATATATAAATTCATCTCATTCACTAAAAAAACAGATACAGCATTCTTCAAAATGAATAAAAACAGTGAAATTCAACGCAAACCTGCAATAATTAATTGTTAAATAATACAAATATCCTTTATGTATTTAATCCCAATTTATTAACTGATATCTTCGCTGCTGACCTTCGATGATCCAATTCATCCATACTAATAAGCAAAAATCACTCAAGATAATCTAACATTTGCTTACCTTCTTTTAACATGTTTTCCTCTGCGGTCTACTGTACAGACGCGAATTTACTTTTCTCTAAGCCTTCGGCTTTTGATGTAAAACGGCTTTTACATTTGCCAAAAATATCACTTTTTATATTAAAAACAAACAAGCAACCCCTTCCCAGATTTAAAAAGTAACACAAAAGTAATGTAACGCATTACTTTCCATAAAAAGTAACTAAGTAACGTAATTAGTTACTTTTAACTCAATATTGTAATGCATTGCTTTTAAAGGTAACTTTCCCCAACACTGTATATCGTTAATAAAAGGCACTGTATTAAACCTAAAATATTCGGCTGGGAAAAAATGAACATTGAGTTGTGAGTGCCAGCATGTGGATTTATTTTTACAGATGCCCGTGTTGTTTTCCCATGTCGCAGTTCCCCACGTCAAATGCTTCCTGTCACGGTGTCTTAGTCTTCAAGTGCTATAAGAGGATCAGATATTGTCACATAATTGGAGGATTTGTCCTGCTCCTTTATGGTTCAGACAGGCAAAGCTACATGTTTTTCACACGAAAAGCATAGGTCATAGGAAGTAATATTCATGTTAGTTCCACAGTATAATCTAGCTGCATTTTGAGCTATTCCTGCTAATATATGCAAGAACGTATGATATTGCCATCCCTTTGCTCCAAAGCCGAATGGCGTTAGGATTGAATTCAGTCATGTTCTGATTCCTCTTCATCGCCCGTGGCACCTGTCTCATTCTAATAGACTCCAACCTTCTGTCTACCCTTCCATTGCTTTTTCTATGACATCTCCTTATTCTCCTGGCTCTGAACCCTCCCTCCTGCTCTCTTCCAGACGATATAGGTGGGCCGCAGCCTGGGCCTTTCCTAGTGAGTGTAATGGGGGCCTCCCTGCAGTCTCTCCCTCTGCCTCTTCCTCCTCCTCCCCCTCTCCACGCTACCATCCAGCATAGTCTCAGCCTCAATGGTAAGACTTGGGTGCAGTGGAGGAGGCGGTGTGTGTGTGTTTCAGGGTGTCTTTCTGGTTCTGAGAGCAGATCCCAACCTCCCCTATCTCCTTTCTGCAGACCGGCTCATTTTCTGCCCTCAGAAGCACCTTTATTCCATGAAACGTAAAGGGTAATGGAATAAAGTGCGAACGTAACTTGTGAAAGGCAAAGGCAAAGACAATACACGTCGCTCGCTGCATATATTGTTTAATTAACAAAGGCATTGGTTAAACGTGTGGTTTCGATTCTCAGTTCCTTTTGCAGTTCAGAGAAAAAGGGCGCTGTGACTAATGTGCGTTTGTAGGGAGAGGAAGTGTGAGCGATGGTGCCGTACTGTAAGGTTCAAACTTAAGCTGTGTGTTGTAACATCTTTTGATCAGTGTCTCATACGGAAATACAATAACTTATATACAAGGCATAAGGGAGATTGAAGAAAGTATAGCATGTACATATGTTTATTGATAGTTGATATGATATTTAATCAGTATCCTACAGTGTGATATGCTGCTATAGGGGAGACCAGGGCAAGTTGTCATAGAGCGGAGTTATTCATGTCTTTCTTTCTTCAGTCGTAAAGAAATTATGTTTTTTGAGGCAAACAGTTCAGAATTTTTTTCTATGGT
>NC_133380.1:37062787-37261952 GCF_049309525.1 Garra rufa | reverse complement strand
ATTCCGCTGACATGTCGATGGAGAGCTTAAACAGTATTTATACAGTAAAAAGTATTTACAGGATATACAAGAGTAATTTTATTTTGAAGAGATACTGCTTATTTTCTACTTTTAATATTTAGTATTATTTTTATAAATAATTTATTTTGTTTCCAAAAGTGCAAGTTATTTATTTTCACTAATTTAAGAAAAATGTGACTTTTCATTTTAAGCAATGTGTGCTTTAATTTCAGTTGTTCAACACTGATGTTCAATAAATAATCATAGATAGTAGATAGTGTGTGCACCCTTCATTCAAAAATCTCTCACTTGTAATATGTGCGCATATTTACTGTACAAAACTTGTCAGTGAACTATGAAGGCCAAAAAAAAAAAAAATTTAAATATAATTAAATATAATTTTATTAATGAATAAAATAATCGTTCATTAATTCGTAATCGGGTTAAAATGTTCAATTAATCGAGATTTTGATTTTAGGCCAAATCGCCCAGCCCTACTTCCTAATGATTTTTGACAAAAAAGAAAAATCAAAAATTTTGACCCATGCAATGTATTTTTGGCTATTGCTACAAATATACCCCAGCAACTTAAGACTGATTTTGTGGTCCAGGGTCACATATATATAAGGAGCATATTAATTGTATTGTTCTAAATTAGAAAAAAATACTTACTGACAAATGTAGGATAGTTGCACATTTTAAAAATGTAGAATTATAACTAATAAGTATTTGGGGTGAAAGAAAATGGTCATAAATTGATTTTTGTTGTAAATATGCCTGACAAGGTTGTTACACTAGTGGGTGTCTTCTGTATCAAACCTAACTGGGGCATGTTGTAACGAAAGCTCAACATGTGTTTTGTGAATTGAACAGGGTTCAGAAATCTATTAAATTAGAATTATTTTTGTAAATTCTGTTTGCAGATGAAACTCTAGCTGTTGGGTAAACATGAACACAATATATGACAAAACTGGGGCATGTTGTCACTAAAGCTCAGCATGTGTTTTGTGAATTGAACAGGGCAATTTACCAAAATGGAATTGTTCAGTTGTCTGAGAGAAATTAAAGGAGAGAACAAAAATTTACAGATAATTTAATCACCCCCTTGTCATCCAAGATGTTCATGTCTTTATTTCTTCAGACGATAGGAAATTATATTTCTTGAGGAAAACATTTCAGGATTTCTCTCCATATAATGGACTTCTATGGTGCCCCCGAGTTTGAACTTCCAAAATGCAGTTTAAATGCAGCTTCAAAGGGCTCTAAATGATCCCAGCCAAGGAAAAAAGGGTCTTATCTAGCAAAACAATCGGTTATTTTCTAAAAACATTGACAACTTATATACTTTGCAATTTTTTTTTTTTTAGAACATAACCCAACGTTTTGCTAGATATCCCTTGGCTGGGATCATTTAGAGCCCTTTGAAGCTGCATTTTGGAAGTTTAAACTCTGGGGCACCATAGAAGTCCATTATATGGAGAGAAATCCTGAAATGTTTTACTGAAAAAAAAATATTTTCTTTACGACTGAAGAAAGAAAGACATGAACATCTTGGATGACAAGGGGGTGAGTACTTTATCTGTAAATTCTTGTACTGAAAATGAACTACTCCTTTAAGAATCTCATATTATTCATTTGGGATATTTGTATATTTAGCAGTTAAAAATTAAAACATAAATTACAGCTATGTCACACTATAATGAAAAACCTGATAAAATCAGTTACAGGACCTAAAATATACACTTTCCCTTATATCGATATTATTATTTGTCATTATTTGTCAACTTCTACTACGGTACAAAACTTACTACCGTTGAGTCTTTAATAAAAACTTTTTTTTAGCAAGGATGCATTAAATTGATCAAAAGTTACAGTAAAGACATTTGTTATGTATAAATGCTGTTTTTCAAAATTTTATATTTATTAGAGAATCTGGACAAAAAGTGTCATGGTTTCCAGAAAAAAATATTAAACAACTATTTTTAGCATTGATAATAATAAAAAATTCTCTTGATCGGCAAATCAACATATTAGACTGATTTCTGAAGAATAGTGTGACTGAAGACTGAAGTAATAATGTTGACATTTCAGCTTTGCATCACACATATTTATATTTTAAAATATGCTTAAACAGAAAACAGATATTTTAATTTAGAATCATGTTTGAAAATACTACTGTTTTTGCTGTACTTTTGATCAAACTTTTGAATGGCTATTTAGCTACTTTTAAATGAAATGCAACTTATTAATTGCTGTTGTATTTAAAAATGCTCCATTTGTGTCTCAGATGCTTTCTTCCGGGCACTTCCACATTCGACCCCATCACCAATGGAGACCCCGGCCCCTGCTAGAGTGGCCCCGCCCCCAATCATGTGTCCATTGAGAGGAGCCGATTCCAGCAGCTTCACTGCCAGCCTGAGAGAGCTGGAGCGGGTGAGAGACAAAAACAGTTGACATGTCAAGAAACAACTGAAAATTTCCACTCATTTGATTGTAATATCATTTAGCATGTTTATTTATAGATCTTTTAACTGTGAATAATGACTGTGGTTTCCTGCGGTTGTGGGTTTCACATGTTTTTTCTATAAGCATCCTTTCAACACCTTTGTATGGTAATTGTGTGTTTATGTCATCTGGCAGTGTGGCTGGTATTGGGGGCCGATGAACTGGGAGGATGCTGAAATGAAACTGAGAGGAAAACCAGATGGCTCGTTTTTGGTGCGGGACAGTTCAGACCCACGTTACATCCTCAGCCTCAGCTTTCGCTCACAGGGAGTCACACACCACACGCGAATGGAGCACTACAGAGGTAAACACGTGTGTATAGACATATCTGAAAACTCTGTGAAAAATGTAGCCAAATGCCAATGCAAACTAACTAAACTAACAAACTAAACCACATCCTCCTGTGTGGTTTGAAATCCGTTTAAGATCAGTGTTGATTGCGCTTCCTGAATAAACCGATAAGATTTCACCACCTGCAAATTGACAGTTATTCCTGCATCCATATTTGAAAACTCAAATCAGTAGTCAATAAATGTTTTTGTTTAACCCTCAAAGACCAAGACAGCCGCCCTTGGCTAAAAACAACTATTGTTCTTAAATGTTTAATAACTTTTGAACCGCTAATCCAATTTGAATGCTTTAAAAAGTCTTGTAATACACAGAGTCTGTTTTTTCAGTGATATCGCATTTGTCTCATTTGGATATTGAGAGGCTTCGTAGTGTGCGTGATTACTTTTTTTTTTTTTGTAAGTGGATAGCAGAAACTGTGATGCATATTTTGAAAAGTCATCACAATAACTATTAAGGAATTTAAAGTTGTCTTATATCGAGTAAATTAATCATGTACTAACAAAACGTTATTACTTTTATCTACTTTCATATAGCTAATTTAAAAATTTTAAAAATGTAAAAATAAAGAACATATACATGCAGTGCCTTATTCATTCATACCCCTTTAGCTTTTTCACATTTCGTTATGTTGCTGCCTTATGTTAAACTGCTTTAAATTACCTTAAATTACTTGTTGATGTGCAAATCTTGCTGCATCATACCCAAAAAGACCTTGTGCTTTAGGGTATGAATACTTATGCAATGTACTTATTTCAGTTTTTTATTTTTAATAAATGTATGAAGTTGTGACAATTCTGTTTTTCCTTTGTCATTACGGTGCATGGAGTGTAGATTGATGTGGAAAAAAAGGTAATTTAAAACAAAAGGCAGCAACATAAAATGTAAAAAAAAAAAAAATGAAGGGGTATGAATACTTTTGCAAGGCACTGTATATAATATTGACATTTTTTCATGTCTAAAGAAAATACATTGATATGGTCTCAAATAAATAAATAAATAAATAATCATTTTACTTTGTATGAATGTTTTTGTCTCTGGAAAATTGATATAATTAAAATGAAATAAAAATGTAAGGTTTGAGCCAAATCATAAATGTAATTTGAAAAAATTGGAGAATTTTCTTAAGTATATCCAAAGTATATTTTTCGAGTGTATTTTTTTCCCCTAAAGTTTGTTTTTAACTTTTCAGGAACCTTCAGTTTATGGTGCCACCCTAAATTTGAGGACCGCTGCCATTCTGTGGTCGAATTCATTGAGCGAGCCATCATGCACTCTAAAAATGGAAAATTCCTCTACTTCCTACGTTCACGTGTACCTGGTAAGGCTACAAATATCCTGCTCAACTGACAAGACATTGCAGACAGGATTCTCAACCAGGTAGCCAAAATTGTTCTACACACTGGACCAAAAAATCAATCAATCAATAATATATATCTTTTTTTTTTTTCATATGCAAAAGTCAAAAAGTGACAAAATTGCAAGTAGCCTTAAAAACAGACCAAAGACTAGAAATTTCAGCCCATGCTTTCTTCACTGCTCTTTTTTGGTCTGATTGCATGTTTCAAGTGGTTCAGCTACCTGGTTGATATATATACTTCTTTTTATTCTATGCACCTGAGAACTATTATATAGAACTATTATATTAACTATTTGATAAATTAGGATTCTCAGCCACTACTGATGAATAAAAAACAATTAATTGTTCTGTTTACTAAAGCAGGAGGGATAAATAGGGACAAAAAGTGCCTGACACTACTTTTTAGTCTTTTTTTCTTGGAAGATAATGGGTGGGACATAATACATTGGCTAAATATGTGACTCAAGTAGAACAGGTGTATTTATAGCAATAGCCAAAAATACATTGTATGGGTCAAAATTATCGATTTTTCTTTAATGCCAAAATCATTAGGATATTAAGTAAAGAAAATGTTCAATGAAGATATTTTATAAATTTCCTACTGTAAATACATCAAAACTTAATTTTTGATTAGTAATATGCATTGAGAACTAATTTGGACAACTTTAAAGGTGATTTTTTTCAGTATTTTGATTTTTTTGCACCCTCAGATTCCAGATTTTCAAATAGTTGTATCTCGGCCAAATATTGTCATAACCTAACAAACCATACGTCAATGGACAGCTTATTTATTATTGACACTTATGACTGGTTTTGTGGTCCAGGGTCACATATTACATTTGAATATATGTAATTTTAAGGGGGTATAGAGACATTTTATGTTTAAAACTAGCAGCATTTCATGATAGATTAATTCTATGTTAGATAATAGTTTTAGCATGTAGATAATAGCCTGATATATTCAGTAGCTCTCAATGAAAACTTAATTCTTTTAAAAAAGTAATGTAGCAACAATTTGGCTCCTATTAGTATGTAGTATTAGTACTTTCAGTTTCAGTACTTATCTGATATTTTTTATTTTATTTTAGCTTATATCTTATAACTTTATTTCAATTAAGGCGAGACACTATAGGGGAATAGGGTAAAAAAAATTAACTAATAGTTGTCACCTTACTTGCCCAGTTGATTGATTACATTGATAATTGCAAAAAAAAATGTATTACAAGTTTTCTAAAATGTTAGGTTTAAATATGCAAATGAGGCATTGTTTAATGAAATATGCCCTAATTTGCATACATTTCTAGTACAAAAATCTAAACACTGGATGAAGTCAGTTTCAAAATTCTTGTTTAATTTATTTGACATATTAGAGTCAAAACTTTTTCAGAGGGGATTTGGGGTATCTCATTTCGTCACTCCATAATTCAGAAAAAACAGAACAGACAGAAAACCATGTATTTTTTTACCATTTTTGGGAAAAAAAATGTATAAAATCAAGCAAATTATATATGAACAAATACCTCTGTAAAAACCTTCAGGATATAGACAGGAATAAAAATATAAAGTTTGGTGTGTGTAAGTGCTACTGAAGTGGAGATTTATGGCTCAGTGTAGGAGAAAAAAAAAATCATTTTCAGAAAACGGCCTTTAAAAATATGTATTGTCATTGAAATCTATTGACACAAATAGATGAAGTGCTATAAAAGAAACACTTAACAGTGTCTTTTGGATGCTTTCTTTACAGTAGTATGAAAAAACACTTTATGAAACACCAAAAAGCCCAAAATCTCAAACTTGACAGGTGCATGAAAAAAACAGTGTTTTTGCCTGCAGTGTCTCCCCTTAATGCAAACTATTTTTAATAGTTTTGGTTTTTGTTAACAATAACCATTGTTTAGTCTAATGTGCTTGTGGTAGCAATATGCACAGACGCAAAAGGCAGAGTTTATTTATATTGCTTGTAAAAAACCAAAACCACGTTTGAGGGTGTTAGAGATGAAAGGTGAAAGTAATGAAATGTGTGGTGTCTGTTTTAGGGTTGCCTCCGACCCCTGTGCAGCTGCTCTATCCGGTCTCACGCTTCAGCAATGTGAAATCACTCCAGCATCTGTGCCGTTTCTGCATCCGACAACTCGTCCGCATAGACCACATCCAGGAGCTGCCTCTCCCCAAGTATGACTCACTCACACTTATGTTATTTTGCTCATTTAGATTTGTGATACACTACCATTCAGAAGTTTGATATCTGTAAGATTGTTAAAGGGGTAGTACACCCAAAAATGAAAATTCTGTCAATAGTTCCTTACCCTCATGTCGTTACAAACCCATAGAACTTTTGTTCATCTTTAGAACACAAATGAAAATATTTTTGATGAAATCCGAGAGCTTTCTGACCCTGCATAGACAGCAACGTAGCTGAGGCCCAGAAAGATTGTCAAAAAGTCCATGTGATATCAGTGGTTCAACTTTAATTTAAAGGGGTCCTATTATGCTACAGCAGGCGCAGTAATATCACGCAGCGCCTGAAATTAGTTCCCAGCTAGGTAACTTCCAACGAGGAACGCTCCCTGTGCATGCAGTTGGTCACGTTGTGCTGCGATGTGCTGCGTGATATTACTGCGCCTGCTTCGGCCATGTTACGGCAGCAAACTTCCTCGACTATTACGCCGGAATGGGAGTGTAGTTTCTAATCTTATCGGCCTAGAAAATCACATCTTTACATTTTCCGCCGGTCTTAGTACACAATATAACTACAGAAGAGTCAAGTTTTAAATAGGAAAAACACCGAAACTGGTTGGTCATTTTTTACGTTATGCTATTGGTCTAATAGGATTCAATGATCTATGCTAAGCTATGCTAAAAGTGATATCGCCAGAACAGGAGAACGGTAAAAATCAATAGAGAATTAGCCTATTTCCAAAAAAAGTGGAGTGTTCCTTTAAGCTGGATTCAAAAGTATCTAAAATTGTGAAGTTTCGGTAGTGACATCTAAGTTTTTTTTTTTGGTGTTATTCCCTAAAATTGTCACTACCGAAACAGTCACAACCAAAACATGTCATTGTTTCGGTAGTCACAAAAGGAAACACATAAGTAAATAAGCAAAATTTAAGTACAGTTTTATAATTTTTTTTTGTATGTTTTAGTACTGTTTTATTATGTGCGTTAAAAATCTGTAATGTGATCTGGTCACTACCAAAACATTACTGTCACTATTGAAAATGTGCAGTCACGACCAAAACATGGGATGTTTTGTCAAAAATAAAGTATACTGAATTATCATCTAAGATGTTATGATAGTTTTTAGTTCAATGTATATTCAAACTAATCAATCCTTAACTTTGAAATCAGTATGACCAACTTTTTGCCTTTTACAAAGAAAATTGGATTCAAAATACAACAAATCTCATAAATCACACTTGAAATATTGTTAAAATTGTAGTTATTATTGATTTACCTCTAAAAAATTTTTTTATAAAATTGAAAAAAATATATATTTACAATGTAGATGTAGACAAAAGCCGCTTTTCCACTATCGGGCCGAACCGTTCTCAATGCTTAACCGTTCTGTTCCGTGCCGATCCGGGCCAGTCAGCACAGATACGGTTTGATTTTCCACTGTGGTGCAGATAACGGAACTCTTTGGAATGTAAATACAAATGCGTCAAGTCGTTGCCTTGGGAACGCAAGAGTAGACAGCCCCGCTTCTACTGTTATTGTCCTTTTGGATGTGATATGTATGTTTGAGTTTTTTATTTTTTCCCGGCACTGTTTTGAACTTTTCTTAATGCCCTACTCTGCAAGACACTGCGCTATAATTTTAAAAACTTTTTGTTTCTCTTTGCACCCTCCAGCTGTTTTTGAATTTTTCTTTCTGTCCAAATATCAATATTAGCGCAAATGTTTCATCCACAGACCAAAGTGTCTCAGCCATTTATATTTATATTTACCGTATCTGCTTACAGCGCATCCGCTTAGCCATAAAGAAACTGGTAGCCAGGCAACAGCATGGCGACGTCATGCACACGCATTTTACCAGCCCGGTTCAGCGCGGTTGTCTAACCGTGCCGAGAATTCCGGGCCGAGAACGGTTTGTAATCGTTCCGTGCCGTACCAGGCTCAGGTGGAAACACAACTGGAACTGTACCCGACCGTTCTAAGAACGGTTCGGCCCGATAGTGGAAAAGCGGCTATAATCTTAATAGGTCAATATAACCCTTCTTATTAAATTATATATTACTGTGCTCCAGTAGTAACAAATTTGGGGGGAGGACAAATATTCCAAAACTTCCTAAAAATACAATATTAACTGCATAATTACTAGAAATGTGTACCTTGGATATTATACAATTTGCAATTTGGAAAAAGACAATTTTTTTCAAGATGTTTCCAACTCTGACTTTGAACCAATTCTGTTGAATGGCCCATATATAGAATTTGGCATGCAGTTGTCCTATTAAAAAAATGTATTAATCGAAAATTAATACAATTACGATTATAATCATTTACAGTTATTTTTGTCATAAATGAGCTAACTTTGAGTGTATCACATATTTTAACCGTATGTCATGTGGCTTCATTGAAATAAAAATGTAAAAAACATTTTAAAGCAATACAAAGTGCCTAAAAAGACTAACTCTTATTTTTTTTCATCTTAGACCGCTCATTGTCTACTTGAGGAAGTTCTATTACTATGATCCAGAGGAAGAGATGTACCTGTCAGTCAAAGGCATGCGCCAGGCATCAGGTGTGGAACAGGAAGCCGAGTCTGAAACATAGCCAGATCGCTCCTTTTCACTGTACGTACTAGCTATGATCCTTCTACATTCATTATATTGAACTCAATGCCAACATGTTTAAATAATGAAACGCAATTGTATTCTTTTGTAGGATTTCTGTGTGTGGATAATAGATGGAACAGCGCATGGACACTTCCTGGTGCACAGCTCTGCTCCAACTCCCTGCCAGTCTTCCAGCAGAAGCCAATGAACATCAGCCGACTGGCCCCTCCTCTTTGACCAATACGCGGACAGAGGGAGTACAGAGGAGTGCTGGAATACTGTCTATGTTGAGCAGGCAAATAAATCCAGAGACTGACATGATAGACAAAGGACTTGAAAGGTCACTGGACAGCAAACAGTGGACTTATATAAAAAAATAATAAGTAAAAAAAAACTGAACGAGGACATTTGACTTGGGGTACTAGCAAAAGCCTTCATCTGTAGGTTATATTACACTGGAGTTTTTAAACTGGCCAGTTTGTGAATCCGTCTCTGTTTGGTTCTTCTTTCTTTCCTCATCAGGCCCCTGCCCCTGGGTGGAGTGTGTGACCCCTTTATTTGTCCTTTCCCTGATTGTAACTCCTTCAGTCTGATCAGGCCACATGAACTGTATTTTGAGTAAAAGACAAAGTAAACTTGAAAATAAGTGGTGGTATACTTGATGACTTTTCACATTATTTATGATTTAGGATTAGAATCGGTTGGTCTTGCCACTGGATGCATCTGTTTTTCCTTGCAGATCACTATAGCGAGTTACTAATGTTATTTATTTATATACATATATAGTTAAAGTCAGAAATTGCACAATTTTAATTATTTTAGCAAAATAAGAGGAATCATACAAAATGCATGTTATTTTTTTAGTACTAACCTGAATAAGATATTTCACATAAAAGACGTTTACAATTTATAAAAATGACCCAGTTCAAAAGTTTACTCTTGATTCTTAATACTGTGTTACCTGAATGATCCACAGCTGTGTTTTTCTCCTGAATGGTCAAACTGCCCACTGTTTTTCAGAAAAGTCCTTCAAGTCCCACAAATCATTTGGTTTTTCAGCATTTTTGTGTATTTGAACCCTTTCCAACATTGACTGTATGATTTTAGATCCATCTTTTCACACTGAGGACAACTGAGAGACTCTAACTATTACAGAAGGTTCAAACACTCACTGATGCTCCAGCAGGAAACACAATGCAGTTAGAGCTGGGGGTGAAAACTTTTGAACAGAATGAAGATGTGTACATTTTTTTTCATTTTGCCTAAATATCATATTTTTTTATTTAGTACTGCCTTTCAGAAGCTACAGAAGATACGTGCATGTTTCCCAGAAGACAAAATAAGTTACATTTACCCTGATCAACCAACTTAAAAAATGACATGCATTTTGTATGATCTCTTTCATTGTAAACGTTTGACTTCAACTGTAGTCAAGTCATGATTATTTATACAGCACTTTTTACAATACAAGTTGTGTCAAAGCAACCTTACAGTATTAAAATAGGACAATAGTGTGTCAATAATGCAAAAGTTCCATGTTGCATCAAAGTCAAATTGCAGAGGACTCATCTGGTTCCTGTGGCCTTGATGATCTGTCTCTGGGGCTCATCTAGTTGACATGGTATCCGCTGATATTTGGCTGTAGGTGCTGATGTACCATCTGCTCTTGGTACGGACTGGATCCGGGGGACTGCAGTGACCATCTGCACTGGATACAGACTGGATCTGGTGGCTATGGTGACCTCGGAATAAGAAGAAACAGACTAATATTAATGTAGATGCAAAAGTTCCATGTTGCCACAAAGTCAGATTGGAGAGGACTCATCTGGTTTTTGCAGTCTTGTGTCGATGGCCGTCTAGGTGATGAGGTCTTCACTGATGATCTGTCTCTGGGGTTCATCTAGTTGACATGGTCTCTGCTGACTTTCAGGGCTGTAGAGGTTATCTCTAGGTGCTGATGGGTATGGACTGGATCCGGGAGAGTGCAGTGTCTGTCTGATCTGAATACATGATCTGGTGGCTACGGTGACCTCGGAATAAGAAGGAAAGATGCCATTCTTCTTCTGATGCAACGAGTACATCAGGTGTTATGGGAAGTGTTTCCGGTTCCGGCTGACCTAATTTATGCAGCCTAACAATCCTTTAACAGATTTGGATTATAGAAATAAAGAGATGTGTCTTTAATCTAGATTTAAACTGACAGAGTGTGTCTGCCTCCCGAACTGTGTTAGGTAGATTGTTCCAGAGTTTCGTAACTAAATATGAAAATGATCTGCCGCCCGAGTTTTGAGAAAGCAGCGGACGTGAGGGACTATAATATGATAGAGCTCGCTCAAGTACTGAGGAGCTAAACCATTCAGGCCTTTATAAGTAATTAGCAAAATTTTAAAATCTATACAATGTTTAATAGGGAGCCAGTGCAGTGCTGACAGAACTGGGCTAATATGCTCATACTTTCTGGTTCTAGTAAGAACTCTAGCTGCTGCATTTTGGACCAGCTGGAGTTTGTTTATTAAGCGTGCAGAACAGCCGCTCAGTAAAGCATTACAATAATCTACCCTTGAGGTCATGAGTGCATGAATTAACGTTTCTGCATTTGACATCGTGAGCATAGGTCGTAATTTCGATATATTTTTTAGATGGAAAAATGTGGTTTTGCAAATGCTAGAAATGTGGATTTCGAAGGAAAGATTGCTATCGAATAGGACACCTAGGTTCCTAACTGATGACAAAGAATTGGGAAGCAGCCATCGAGTATTAGACAATGCTTTAGGTAATTACATGCGGAGGTTTTAGGTCCAATAATTAATACCTCTGTTTTTTCAGAATTTAGTAATAAGAAATTACTCCAATTTTTTATTTCAACTATGCATTCTGTTAGTTTTTCAAATTGGTATGTTTCGCCGGGCCGCGAAGAAATACAGACCTACGTATCATCAGCATAACAGTGAAAGCTAACACCATGTTTCCTGATGATATCTCCCAAGAGTAACATATAAAGCGTAAAAAGTAATGGCCCTAGTACTGAGCCTTGAGGTACTCCATACTGCACTTGTGACTGATATGATACCTCGTCATTCACTGCTACAAACTGATGCCGGTCAGATAAGTACGATTCGAACCAAGCCAGTGCACTACCCCTAATGCCAACATAATTTTAAAGTCTATTTAAAAGAATATTGTGGTCAATAGTATCAAACGCAGCACTAAGATCCAGTAGCATAATAGAGAGATGCATCCACGATCGGATGACAGGAGAAGGTCATTTGTAACTCTAAGTCTCAGTACTATGAAAAGGTCTAAAACCTGACTGGAAATCCTCACAGATATCATTTTTCTCTAAGAAGGAACACAATTGTGAGGATACTACCTTTTCTAGTATCTTTGACAGAAAAGGGAGATTTGAGATTGGTCTGTAATTATTTAATTAGTTGGGATCAAGTTGTGTTTTTTTAATGAGAGGCTTAATAACAGCCAGTTTGAAGGTTTTAGGGACATATCCACTGTACATAAATATAAGGCGAGGCACTACAGGCAAAAACATTGTTTTTTAATGCACTGGTCAATTTTGAGATTTTAAGAATTGGCTTTTCATAATGTGATATTTCAGACTAGTGTAAAGGAAACATCCAAAAAACACTGTTTGCATCTACTTTGATAAACTACGTTTTTGTATTTTATTTACAATTGACTAAGTCCCCAAAGAGAGGTTTTGTTAGATTTAGCTCACTTCTGTTTACAAAAATATGGTTAAATATGTCTTTTTTTTTAACCTATATTAAGCTAACAATGGCTAAACATTAAAATGAACTAATATTGGGGTCACTGAACAAACAGCATTTACAAAATCAAAGCATTTTGGCCTTGAAGCAGCTGGTTGCATTAATGAGATGCACCATCCATCACCTGTAGGCTGCGCAACAGCCATATATTCTGATGGAGCACCTGCTTTCATATTGCAATAGAAAAGTAACAAAGTGCACGCAGGTTGATCGATCGAAATAGTTGTCAATTACTTTTGATTGATATGCTTTACCTATTTCTAACTGGGCGAGCTAAACGTCAGTGAAATTCAAGCCTGTGTGTTATTGGCTCGGCTTATTATTTTGACTACTCCACAACGCCCGCCTTTCTCCCGAAAACTCGACAATCAATTGGCCAAAAATATATCCTTCAACTGTCATAGAAATACTACCTTACCTCATTGGCCGGAACAAACGTCAATCAGAGCAAATCTGTACTATGATTGGTCCGAACCGTGAGCTGGCGCTGATTGACAAGCAACCTGATTGGCCAGAGGGCGCGGGTGGGGCGGTATCTCGTGTGGGCTCTTCAAGGCTTCACGGAGAGTGAATGTCGTCATGAGCGGTGGGTAGGAATTATAACGTTGGTGTTTATATTACTATGTTACTTTCCTTAAACATTTTCTTGAGCGAATGAGCCGATATATATTTAGTATCGTAGCTAGCACGCATGAGTTTTAAAAATCATGCGTAGCAAGGCGATTCTAGCAAATGCACACTTCCGGAATCAGGGTTCTTTTCCGCAGCGAATAGTTTATCTGGCTAGTTAGCACTTTAGCATGCTAAGCCAGCAGTTTCCTCCTCCATCAGCGCACTCTCGAGTCTGTCTGCACGCAGACAGAATAACCATTTAGTAGCGCACTGCATGCTCGTAGAAAAACGTAAACTGATTAAAACGTAATACAAAGTGAGGTTCAATAGAATATTTAAAGTATTCAATTAGCATAGCTCAACCACTTGCAGGCTTCTGACGTTTAGCCTGTTAGCGTTAGCCGCTGGTTTCAGCCTGCAGGTTTAACCAAACTGCATTTTTCCTTTATACATCCATAAAAACACAATTTCCCCCGTCCAACTACGAATTTCGTTGTAAATACACAAGGTTTGGTTATCAGCGGTTGTGTCCTGGTTTTCAGCTTGTTATGAGAGGAAGTTCTGTATGTAGTAAAGTTAGAAAAGCGTTGAATATGATGCTAGATAAATCACTGTGGTCTAATTTTTTTTAGACTTGCTATGATTTTGATCCCGTTCGAATAAATGTGGATAAACTCTTAGTTTTGGCAGCCAATTAGCAAGCACCATAACATCAAGTGTTTATTTGGGTTGGGATCTGAGATCTTGGTACATGCGGGGTCAATGGGGTCAGTGCTGGGTGTTTACCATAGATGTATATATTCTAGAGCAGCAGCTCTAAATCCTGGTTTTGGAGAAGCCCAGCACTTTAGGACTAGGATTGAGAACATCTCATAGTGTGCTATTAGTGGATTGAGTTTTAAACCCTGTCCCGTTGAATCACTCCTCTCCAGGGTTTAGATTATCACAGGTAACGCCTCCTTAGCTATGCTGTCATAACCGAAAGTGCATGCCATTCATGTTTTGTTTATTTTGTGTGAACTGAAAGAGCAGCTCAGCGGATTTGTTCATTATTTCCAGTTTCTGTGCAAACACTGATCACAATACTGTGATCAGTGCAATCGAAGAACAGAATAATTTAATAATTTCTCAAATGGAAATCACAAATGGAGAGTTCGGGTGTTTTCTTTGCATAAATAGATTCATATTCTTCTCACAGATCAAAAGGACAGTATGGCCACCACTGTCGCAGTCAGCCCCAGTGAATATCTTCAGCCCTCCACCAACACTTCTCAAGTAAGGCTATTTTTAGACTGTTTTAGGGATGAGCTAATATTTAATTGATAAGGCAATAATTATTTTCAAGCTGTCAATGAAATCTTAACAAGTCATTTAAACCACTTAAATGAAATTACCTTTAATGGCTATTCTTAGAGGATACACTACCAGTCAAAAGTTTTTGATTTAAGTTAAGATTTTTGAATGTTTTTTAAAGTCTCTTCTGATCACCAGGCCTGCATGGATTTGATCCAAAGTACAGCAAAAACAGTACAATTTTGACATTAATATAAAATAACTGTTTTCTATTTGAATGTATTTCGAAATCTAATTTAATCCTGTTATTAAAGCAACATTTTCAGCTGCATTACTCCAGTCTTCATTGTCACATGTTCTTCAAGTAATCATTTTAATATGGTGATTTGCTGTTTAAGGATTTTTTTTTTTTTATTATTATCAATATTTAAAACAGTCGAGTACATTTTTTCAGGATTCTTTGATTAGAAAGATACACAGATCAGCATTTATCTGAAATAAAAAGCTTTTGTAATATTATACACTATATCATTCCGTTTTTTCATTTAGCAAGGATTCTTTAAATTCATCAAAAGTTAAGATAAAGACATTTATAATGTTACACAATATTTCTATTTTAGATAAATGCTTTCTATTTATTAAAAAAGAAAAAATACTACTCAGCTGTTTTCAACAATAATAAATGTTAATAATAAATGTTTTTTTGAGCAGCAAATCAGAATATTAGAATGATTTCTGAAGGATCGTGTGAATGGAGTAATGATCCTAAAAATTCAGCTTTGAAATCACAGGAATAAATTACATTTAAAAAATAAAATTCATAAATAATAAATGCAGGTTTGGTGAGGAGAAGAGACTTCTTTAAAAAACATTAAAAATCTTACTGTTCAAAAAATTTTAACTGTAGTGTATGTTCTTATAGATATCTTTTGAATAGACAAATTATATTACGACATAATGAAAGGTCTCAAAAATATTGAAATAAAAATCTTTCAATATGATGGTTTTGCTATAGTTAATGTAGTTTAAATTCTACTTTTTTATAATTAATATAAAGGGTGTGGATGTACCAATAACATGGTAACAGTCAGAATTTTAATCGTAAACTCAGTAATTTACTATTTTTATTGATTTATTTAATGTGACAGTTAAAACTTGAAAATGAAATGTTTTTGCGTTTACTTAATGAATTTGAAATTATCAGATACAATAGACTGTTTACTAAGCTTATGCTCCCTGGACCTAAAAAAAAGAAGCAAAAATTAAATGCATAATTTGTTTTTTAATGTACCATATAAAATAGATATTAATTGTTTTAAATATTGGTACTACTAATAATAAATGTTTATTGAGCAGCAAATCAGCGTATAAGAATTATGTCTGAAGGATTATGTGACACTAAAGATGGGAGTAATGATGAAAATCAAAATGTAGCTTTGATCACAGGAATAAATTACATTTTAAGATATATTCAAATAGAAAACTGTTATTTTAAATAGTAAAAATATTTCTAAATATTATTGTTTTTGCAGTACTTTGAATCAAATAAATGCAGGCTTGGTGAGCAGAGGAGATTTCTTAAAAAAAAAAAAACCTTACTGTTGAAAAACCTTTGACGGGTAGTGTATTTTAAAGACAGACTCAAAATAAGAGTTAAATTACATCAAATGTTCTTTAAATGTAAAACCTTTACTTCTTTTTTTTTTTAAACCATATTATTACTCTGAAACACTTAATTCAGATTTTTTAATTGCTTCATTTCACACTCAAATATTTAGTTATAAATTAAACAATTTTTTAATTTTTCTACTTCATAAATGTTACATTTACTGTTTCTCTGTAATTATTTGTAAACTTTAATAGCAGCAGTTTCTCGATAGTTTCTAAGTGAAAATTGTTTCAAAGTAAATCCTACACCAAACCTTTCTCGTCTTTATTAAAGGCTGGAATACACTACATGACTTTTGCCAAGATTTTCGCCCCAAATTTACAGTCTGGACAAGTTAATGTTAGTCAGAGCCAGTCTGCAAATTTATGTTGAGAATAACACGTAGTGTATGATGGGCACAGACACAGATTGTTTTTAGCTTTAGACTATAAATCCATTCGGCCGTTGGAGATCAAACAAGTTGAGCCAGAGCCACTTTTAAAACACACATTGTTTTCATTTCATATACTTTTCCTAGCAACAAGGCACGTGTTTCTGCATGCGTTTTTCTTTGGAAAGTCTGGTAATGTGTGATAGTTTAGTGTATGATGCCCGTAACTATTAACAGACTCTGTAAGTGTGTATGATGCCTGTTCAGATTTTTAAAAAGTCATGTAGTGTATTCCAGCCTTAAATATATTTGACAGCTGTCCCAAAAAGCAATTTTCTTACATAGCTGTGCCAATATAATGTCTTTTGTAGTAGTCTCTTGTAGGGCTGTGCAATTAATTTAATTAATTTCAAGTTAAATTCAAACGATCATGAAAATACAGTAATCGAGATAAAACGATAATTCTGCCACATTCCACCCCTTTCTAGTGGTGCGCTGCTTAAAAGCTTAATTTTACATGCAAAATGATGTAACGTGACTTTCATATAATGGGACATGCTTGATTAATTAATGTTTTTTGATGTTATATTTTTAAAAGCGAGAAAGACAGCTTTCGCTGTTCTATGTATGCGCTCAGAGACGGAGCAGAACACGGACATGTAGTTATCTTTTAGCTCAAGGTCAAATACGCACAAATATTTCAAATGAGGCGCTTGGTGATTATTGATGTAAACCCTTGTCAGTTATGTCTTAAATGATCATAAACGGTTGGAAATGAAATTATTGTGTAACAGTATATTGGATCCGTGTGGCTCTTAAAGCGGCTACAAATGATATTCCTTCTGCCGTCTCTGTTTAATATTAGTAAAACGTAAAAATACAAAGAGAAAAATCACTCACTGCTCTTGAATGAAGGACTTTTGTAGTTTTAATAAGAAACAAAGCATATTTAATTCTTACAGTGAAGACGCCGTTTTACTTTACATTCAAATAATTACATTCAATTTCTGTGGTAGGCTGTTGGACTACTTTAGACTTGCATAAAAGTATTCAGTTTTTTTTTGTTGTATTGCTATCTTAAAATTAATCACAAGTTTTGGACCCAGTCATAATCGTGTTAAATAATCATTATTTAATTCATTTAATTACAATATTGACCAAAATAATCGTGATTATGATTTTTGCAATAATCGAGCAGCCCTAGTCTCTTTTTGTCGCAATTAATAGTTTTTCACATGCTTGCTCTCATGTAGGATTCACAGCCCTCCCCGCTGGCACTTCTAGCGGCTACCTGCAGTAAGATCGGGCCTCCAGCTGCCCAGGCCCCAGTCAGCACGCCGCCGTCTCAACCTACCACACGCCGTCTGCACCCCATCAAGCCCGCCCCTATCGCCCCGGCTCCACCCAAAAACCTTGGGTTCCTCTCGGCGAAAGGAAATGTTATCCAGCTGCCCGCAGGACTTGGTTCGTCGGGGGCCAGCCCTATTGTCTTCACTATCCAGAGCCCTTCACGTCCAGCAGGCACATCCAATGCCAACATCCAGTACCAAGTGATTCCTCAGTTCCAGGGCTCTCAGACCATTCAAATGATGCCTCAGGGAGGACAGATCCAGATCATCCCCGGAACCAACCAGGCCATTATCACCTCACCTGTCACCGTTCAGGCTGCCACGCAAGCCCCGCCACCTCTGGCCCCGGCGCCGGCCCCTCAGCAGAAGACTGTGGCGATCAAGCCGTCCTCCCAGAAGAGGCGGCAGAATAACGCCAGTTTAAATGCTAATGTTGTACGGCTTCCTAGCGGACTCACGCTCCCACTTAATGTTACTACGAGTGATGTGGGAGGAGCGCACGTTGTAACAGAGACTGCTGCTGCTCCGGTAAAGGGCAAGAGGGGGAGAAAGAGACAGGTGGCTATAGCACCACCCACCCCGACCCCTCAACCGGCCTCACCGCCACCTGTAGCTGAACAGGTTGAAGCCTTGCTAATAGAGACCACAGCCGACAACATTATTCAGGTATGTGTGGTTTTTTTTGTTATTTTGCTTTGGCTTCTTAAAAAACCTGTAGTGCTTTGGCTTAAAATTGTGAAATTTTGTCACTTGCTGGTTTCCTGGGTGTTGTCTCATCTGACAGATTTCTACATCAAAATGACCTTTGTTGTTTACACTGTTCTATGTTGTTCCATGTGTCTCAGTTACTTTGTTTGTACAAAACTGATCCTATTCACCCCAAAATAAAATATATTATAGGCAGGGCTTGACATTAACGCTTGTCCGGGACAAGTGGATTTTGTGAAAGGGCAAGGGAAAGAAAATTTTACTTGCCCGACCGGACAAGTAACCTGATTAAAACATCAATAACAAACAATAACTAACGCAGCACCAAAACTTTGGTGAAAATTATGCTTATTGTATTACTTACAGTTTAAACGGTGATTGAAAACAGACTCACGGATAATCAAAGCTAATAGGCGCAACAGCACACACAAAGAAACAAACATGAACAAACATACTGTGGTAGAAAAAAAATATAAATATTGTATGTAACACATGATACAGGTAGACAACATCACACGACCAAGCACCATTACGATTGCAAATGTGACATTGATTTTATACAACAGTAGTTTAATAAACTAGTTAATATTAACTGAATTACATTTTAGACACATCGTTGACTGTTTTTGCTAACGAAAATAGTTCTAAGCAAAGCCACAGCAGAACCATTCGCGAATCTCCGAGCAACACACAGCGGTGTTTCAGTACTGAATGATTCAGCATTTTTTAAATAATTGGGTGTGTCAATGAATGAACTGGTTGAATCAGTCTATAATTGAATCCGTGACTCACTCATTAAGACAGTGACTTACTGCCACCTACTGGTTGTTTGGTTTCATATTTAAAATAGTGTCCCCGGGGTCTTAATCAATTATGACAAAATGAAGGCCCTTAAAAGGTATTAAAAAGTCTTAATCGCGTTTTTACGAGGTCTTAAATTTTGTTCAAGCGTTGTCCAAAGTGTTTGACTCCAAAAAGCATAAACATATTTATTTTCCTCCTAATATTAACAACGGCGTGCTCGATCCACGCGATTGGTTCAGGCCGGGGCGCGTCCGGGTGATGTCACGTAATTTGCGACAAACGCGAAAAGGTGATGTGACGCTCTCCACATGTAGCGGAACCATAGAGCAAAACAGACGGCAAAATGGGAAAATGTAAGTTTGCGTACTCCTGGTTGGAGAAAGACGAGTTTAAACAGTGGCTGAAGCCTGTCGCTGAAAACAACCGCGAAGTTTCCGAGCTTATCTGAGTTCTGTTGCATGGTTGTGCTCCATTGATTTATTTAACTACAACTGTTTATTAACAACTGTTTATTAAGTTAAAGGTTTGTTACTGATTAGAACTTGAAGTGGCGATGATGTCTTAAAATTTTCTGAGAACGTCTTTGAACAGTCTTAAAAAGGTATTGAAATTACCTTTAGGATTCCTGCATATACCCTGTAAAAGTATTGCATTTTTCCAACATTTCAGATTTATATGTTAAAAAGTAAAACATTAATCTTATAACATTATGCATTTGTAATTTTACTGTGTAAATGCATTTTTTGGAACCTCTTATCTTCATTAAACAGTCTGAGTAAATACATTTCAATGGTACTTTCGATGCAGGTTCGGTTTTTCCTGTGCAGTGGAAAGATGGAGTTTGTTGATACTGATTTAATTTGAATGGTAACAACCATACAGAGTCTAATTATTCTAACTGAGTGTATTGATGAAATTGATGTAAAAGATGACGTACATTTTAGGGATGCACAATATTTATCGGACAGATAAATTATCGACCGATATGGGTAAAAATTACGTCATTTTTATTGCTCCGATAAATAAATGAAATCCGATCCGATAAAGTACTCTTGCTGGTAAATCAATCAATCAGTCTGGTTTATCTGAGATTCATCTGCTTTCCGAGTGCAAGTGACTGCAGCTGTAAACTGCAATGACTCTCGGACTTTGTCGCGTGTAATACGTCATCATCTGATCAATATGATCAATAAGAAGCTTTAACGGACATTTGGACATCTGACGTTACTCCATGATGCACTTTTCATTTTTTCCAGGTTGACAAATGTCAAAGCATTTTATTTATTTAGAATTGTGGTGCCTTACACAAAAAATAAACATTTTTGAAGAGTCAGGACTGATGTTAGCTATGATTGTTAGACCCAGATATATACAGTAATATACATTTCATTAGTTTATCTCAGATTTTGTATTCTCCTGGGTGCACAAAATTATCATATAAAAATATGAACGTATCGGTATCGGCCACAAGAAGGACTTAATTATCGGCTATCGGGATCGGTAAAAAAATTTCATATCGTGCATCCCTAGTACATTTAGTAAGGTTAGGAAAATATTGTCCATTATAAAATTAAAATGTGTCCTAGAAATCAATATAAGGCAAATTTCACAAATATGCTGATTAAAGTAAGACCTCATAGAGTAGTGATAAGACTATTGCTTCAGAATGGATTACATTTTCCGCCAAAACAAAAAGGCTTTTTTTTTTGTCCCGGACAAGTAAATTTTTTACTCAGACAAGTAAATGTTAGATTTATTTGCATGTGTCAAAGCTTAATGTCTCCACGTCTAGGAGAACTCACAGCTCTCTGGTAGCCTATCACACACACCGGATGCATCGCGTTCAATTCAAGCAGCGATCTACAAGAGTTTATTTGATCACCAAATAGGCAAAAGAATTCTGCTGTCGTTTCTTCACTAATGCAGCATCTAGTCAACAAATTAATCACTTAGTAATGATATGAAAACATGCACTACAGTATACTGTGTACACAACGCTTCGTTGTCGATGTTTTAAATCCGCCTTTGAAGTGTCCCACTGTGTGCAGCATGCAGTGTCGTGTCTAAATAAACTGCATGTGCTGTCAGTGATTTCTGCCACTAGAGGCCACTCTCCTGTAAAAAAATATCGATTCTCCGATTTTAATCGATCTTCAGTTTAACGCAACTATATCGATTTGGGAAATCCCTGAATCGATTCTTAATGCGCATGCTTCACCTAAGAGGATATGAATATTCACCTCTCCTCCTGAAGGTGTCACCATCAGCTGCTTTTTTTGCAGAAAAATCTGGTGATCAAAAATGATTAGGCTGTAGTTAAGAACTGTTAGTTTTATGGACAGTTAGAATGTTTTGTATACGCAGACAAGGGCTTTATGATGGGCCTGTTTTGAACGTTTTGAATTTAGAAAAATGTTTTATTTCTTAAACATGTTTGAAGATCTTAATAGATTTCACTGTTGCACATTTACAGTCTTTTTATTTTTTTACAGTAATGTGCATTTTGCAGTTTGTTTACATGGTGTACAATGGATGCACATATTTATGACTTCTTGTTACAGTGTTCATTTAAAATAAAATGCACCCTATTATTAATGTAGATGTGTATTTCAGTAATAAACTTAAGTGCAGAGTTTCAGTTACCAGCATTTATATCAAAATATGGATCCCATGTCTGCAAAACGAACATTTTAAATTAAATGTTGATAGCTAATCGATATTGAATCGAATCGAATCGAAATCACAATTGAATCGAATCGAAGCCATAAAAATAAGAATCGAATCGCAGAATTGGTCACAATACCCAGCCCTAATAACAGACTAGGGACGTTGCTGTATAATGAGGACCTTCTCAGCGCTCTAGCAACAGACAGAACCGGAAAAACTATCAGCATGGATTTTTGCAGATAACCGATAGTTCCGCCAGTCAACTATGGGTGCCGATTAATCGGCAAAACCGATACATCGGTCAACCACTAGATGTAATGGCATTATCAATATTGTGGTATCACATGACGAGCAAAAAAGTGTTGTTTTTAAAATATATTTAAACTTCTTGTTCTAACATAAAAGTTTTTTTAAAAGTTGTGATTTGGGCCATTATGCTTTGGGACAGTATCTGTCAAACTAACTACAACCAAAAGCACAATATGGCTTAATCCCTTCATCAGATCTGTTTTCGCTGCATTTCAAAGTGAAGTTTGCTCTTAATTCAGGCGATCAGCTCATGATCCGGTGTTTTCCGTGCCTCAGAGCGACTCAGTTCGCAGTGAATAAATGCAGTGAACTTGTTTAATGCATGTGCTGTGAGTTTAGCACGTGTTTGGGAACACAACGGCCACTAGTTATGCTTGATTTTCATGGGAGATGATTACAGCATTTCACTAGATTAGCCTGTTTTCACTGAAGCTGGAGTTTTCTGTCAAAATAAAAGCTTAAAATTGCAGTATGAATTGCTGACAGCTAGTGGTTTAAATGGATAAGGTTACTGCAGTCCAAATTCAAAATATCTCTTTCAAGTGTAGAAATCAAGAAGGAAGTATTGTAATTTCCCTACTGTAGTGTAAGGCAAAAATAATATACCTATGAAATTTTCATTTATTTTATAGTGCAATTGTTTTACAGTTCATGATTATTAATGTCAGGAATAACAATAATAAAATAGTTGTTGTTATTATCATTATATTCTACTTCGTTTGGCTTCTAAAACATCAGTGTGAATGTAATTTAGACTGAGACCGTATATCACAACCAAAAAGAGGGTTGAGTCCTCTTTAAAGTTCAGGTACAAGTCCATTTTTTTCTGGTTTAAGTTTTCTTAGTTAAGAACATGGCTTAGAGCTTTTAATTTTGAACTCTTAAAGTGCATTAGATGGGACAATTTAACTTTAAAATGTACAAAATGTCTTTTTTTTTTTTTTTTTTAAATATCGCAATAAAAATTGTATTGTGGACTTCATATCAGATATTATCATATTGTGATATTTTGATAGCATTACATCCCTAATTGGAAATGATATTATGCTGAAAAACATGCTATTTTTTAAGGTTTTTTATATCGTGACAACAGTAAACAGTAGTCAACATTTGAAGTAGATCAAAATCTTTCATCAAAATTGTCCTAATGCTAAAAAAATACAGAAACGAGGCTGCTTGAACGATTACTAATGACTGATGAGCAGCAGAGGTTTTATTATGCCAGAGTCGACCGCTTCAGCTCCTTCCAGTCATGTCTTTGTGGGGTAAAACAGTGCTATTTTATTATACTAGATACATTTGAGTGTGTTGAAAGTTCTGTTATAATGCTACTCTATGTGTTCGTCATCTGTCTAATACAACGCATAACCAAGTAAAGCGTCTTTAGTGTTTCCATGTTTTTCACAAAATAAAACAAGAAATTAAAGCTGCTTGATGTCTGTTACACTGCTTAAATTCTTATTTCTCTAGATTTAAACATTCTTTGAAACATTTGGGTGTAATGTAAGTACATAAGTCAACAAAATATATAATACTATTCTGGTGGGTTTTGGATATTTTAATCAAAATATTTTACATATTGTGCCTTTAAACTTCTAAAATTAATATTCTTTTTTTTTTTTTTTTTTTTTTAACAGAATTAATTTCAAATAATACCGGTGTTGTAATGGTATTAGTTTTAGTCAACACTATTGACCCTATAAAAAAAAATGGTGGAAAATATGTTTGTCAATAATGTCACAATGCAAATGAAATGTTCCTAAAATTAGCTTGACCTTTTTGTTTTGAGTGAATTATAAATAATGATATGTTTTATGTAATTCACCCATGAAGTATACAGGCAGCTGTTTTTGTTGATTGCGTATATCCCTAAAAATGTCTTCCTGTCCCAGGCAGGAAATAATTACCTGATCGTGCAGAGTCCAGGGGGTAGTCAGCCTGCTGTGGTGCAGCAGGTGCAGTTGCTTCAGCAGAAATCAGATCAGCAGGTCGTTCAGATCCCCCCGCAGGCTTTAAAAGTGGTACAGGCCGCCTCTGCCACCCTTCCCCCTGTACCACAGAGACAGACAGTCACCCCAGAACCCACACAGGTACGTCAGAAAACAGCTTTTTTTATGATTTATCATTAATTTAGAGTCCACATGTCATGCATGTGCTCTGCTTTCCCAGGTGCTGATTAAAACAGCCTCAGGTGAATGGCAGGCTGTACAGCTACAGGAGACAACTGTTACCACACCAACAACACCCACGAGCACCCCTACACATGCAGTGGTCACTAAAAAGGCTCAAACAGGGACACGGAAAGAAAGGACTCTCCCTAAGATTGCCCCGGCTGGAGGGGGTCTGATAACACTGAACGCAGCCCAGCTAGCTTCTGCTGCTCAGGCAGTTCAAACCATCAATATAAATGGTGTACAGGTGCAGGGTGTTCCTGTAACAATCACCAATGCTGGAGGTGAGTGAGTGCTTTGTTTCGACAAACAGATGCGAAAACTTATAATTGATTGTTTTACTTAAAGGAGAAGTCCGGTGTGACATTGACCTAAAGTGTGTTGAATCATGATACCGAGTGTGAACGTACCTTGCATATCTCATCTCGGTTTGTGCCCTGCAGTGCAAAATCTGGCGTTAGTTAGCCGATGCTCACAACAGGTTGTCAATGAGGGTGAATAGGGCATCGGAATAGCCATGTAAATAAATCACTGTTTTCTGCCATTTACGAGGCACTTTCTGAGTTCTCAATGTCTCGTTTTAAATGTCAGGGCCCTTGGAAGTCTACCAATGAAGTGTGGAGCTACTTTGTGCCTCGTAAATGGCAGAAAACAGTGATTTATTTACATGGCTACTCCGATGCCCTATTCACTCTCATTGACAACCTGTTGTTAGCATCGGCTAACTGACCTCAGATTTCAGACTGCAGGACACAAACCGAGATGAGATATGCAAGATATGTTCACACTTGGTATAACGATTCAACACACTTTAGGTCAATATCACACCGGACTTCTCCTTTAAAGGGGTCATCGGATGCAAAACTCACTTTTACATGTTGTTTGAACATTAATGCGTGTTGGCAGATTGTGTACACAACCACCCTACAATGATAAAAATCCACCCAGTAGTATTTTTTAAATCTTTAAATCCCTTTTTTAAAGCAAGACAAGACTGTAAAAAGCACATTTTAGCTACATTTATGCAACAGTGAAAAAATTGGCAAAATACATTAAAAAAAAAACACGTTGGGTAATCAGCCTTTGGTCCAGTGTTTAATTTTGTCCGGCATCGACCAAAATTTTTCATTTCAGTGCATCCCTATCAAAAAGTACACTTTTGTACCTATTAGGTTCTAATATGTACCTTTAAGGTACCAAAATAGACCATTTAGGTACAAACGTGTACCTTTTAAACCTTTATTAATCATGTGGAACACCTTTTATGATGGATTCATACACTTTTTGCTTCAAAATCTTTACCACCATTCACTGCCATCATAAAGCTTGAAAGAGTCAGGACATTTTTGAATATAACTCTGATTGTATTCGACTGAAAAATGAAAGTCATATACACCTAGGATGGCTCGAGGATGAGTAAATCATGGGGTAATTTTTATTTTTGGGTGAACCGTCCCTTTAACTCTTTCGAAGACTTGGAGTGATGCATTGTGAATGATGTAAACATGATCTTGGTGGCATTTTGTTTAATGTGTTCATGTCTTTTAGGCCAGCAGCATCTCACAGTGCAGACGGTTCCAGGAGCGGGTCTGCAGCTGGGCGGTGTACAGACACAGACGCAGACCATGCAGGTGGAACAGACACAGACACTCGCACTGGAACTGCAGAGTCAGCCAGGAGAGAAGAAACGGCGCATGGCCTGCACCTGTCCCAACTGCAAAGATGCTGAAAAAAGGTGGGATAGCTTTAAATATAATGGCATTTTTAAAATAGGGCTGGGTGATATAGCCAAAATGTTTCTATATCATTCGATATTGCTGTTTATCACAATAATAATTTCATACCACAAAAAAAAAGCTCTCCCAACAATGCAAGCTTGTTGAACTTTATTTCAGCAAATTTACTCTCAGGCCTTCATCAGAACAGAATTGGAGAAATTAATTATTACATCACTTGTACATTAGTGGATCCTCTGCAGTGAATGGGTGCCGTCAGAGTCCAAACAGCTGATAAAAACATCACAATAATCTAGGGCTAAAAAAATAAACAAAATCGATTATTATCGATAATGAAAATCATCGACAATGATTCTCATTATCGATTAATCGGGTCCGCCCACAGTGCATGTACAACTTCAGAGGGTCGTGTCAAATTGCTGCACTGAATGACGCATTTCTATGGACAACCTGTGAGGCGCTTTGACAGATTCGTTTGCATCCTCAGCATGAAAACTTTCAGTTTACAGTCATATCCTTATCTGTAAATGTCAGAAATTCACAAAGGCATTTCCATTTTTGCATAAAAGTCCATCCTGGCAGCCTGTGTTAAGTGTAAATCTTTACTGAATGAGCATCAGACAGCTGCAACGCAGAGAGGGAGACAATTAATACTCAGCGCAAAAACATTCATTGTGCTGGAATATCGTTCAATGGTAAATTTAGGTTTAAAAGACAACATGTAGTGCACATATGTATGGAGAGTAGGAACTGTAAAGGGATAACAGCGTGTAATTATCTGAAATATAAATATCAGACGCTATATAAAGAAACGTGACTTTGATCAACTTGAACGTGTGTTCCTGCAGAACATTCCTCTTACCTGTTGGTTAACACCGAGTTTGATTTTATTCGTCTTTATTATCTGTATCAGGCTATTCTTTTTATTTTTAACGTAGATATTTAAACTTTGTTTACTATATACAGTGTTTAACAAATGATGTAAGGTCTGTGCCACTGCTGCTCTACACTAACAATATTGGTGATTAGCAAAATCATTTTTTAGCTTTCTGTATTGATTAGTCCTCCAATGTGCATAAGCTTTTTAGTAACAGTAGGCTATTTCTAATGCTATAATTATTGCTGTTATCTATAAAAAAAAAATAGTCCCTCCCTACCCGCCAACAATTTGAATTTCCGTAGGTGGGATTTACATTGTGACCTCATTGCATGCGGAAAACAAACTCTGTAGTCCAAAGGAGCCGTTCGTTTTAGTTCTTGAAAAGGGATTTTTTTTTAACTAAATATCTACCTGTGGTGTGGACTTTCAGATTTGTAACTTTGTAGATGTTTTTCATGCCCAAACATACACACCACACACTGGCTAAAATTCAAAAAGTGTCCGAAATCACTTTTGCCTGTTGCAGGCCAGGAGAAGTGGGGAAAAGAAAACACATCTGCCACATAGCAGGCTGTGAAAAGACCTTTCGAAAGACTTCCCTCCTGCGGGCGCATGTCCGACTGCACACGGGAGAGAGGCCCTTCGTGTGCAGCTGGGTCTTCTGCGGAAAACGATTCACACGCAGCGACGAGCTGCAACGGCACGCCAGGACACACACGGGTATGTGTATGCCAGCTCCAAACACACACATGCACAAAATACAAGTGTGATGCCTCACTTTTTTAATTCACCTTATTTGTTTTGTCTGTTTTCAGGAGACAAACGTTTTGAGTGCAATAAGTGTCAGAAACGTTTCATGCGGAGTGACCACCTCACGAAGCATTACAAAACACACATCAACACAAAGAGCCTGTGAACGGCGTCTTTCACAGGGTTTCGAGAACTTTGGGGGAGGGAGAAGAAAGAAAAACGCTGTTCCCGGGGCTTAAAGGATGGGAGGAAACAGAGGTCAACCCACCTTCACGTGTTCGACGTGGCCCGGGAGGGTTTCAGGGTAAACTACACTCCCGTTGTCCACTTTTTACTCACCCTCATCCGCAAAGGGAGGCTGGTTGGCTATAAAGTGTGACCCACAACTTCGATAAATGGATGGCTTGGCTGATTTCTCTGTTACACGGAGCAGAAAAGACGTCTGTCTGAGCACCAACAGACACTCCAGCCAAAAAAGCAAGAAACAAAGTTACTTTCCCCCCTCATTTACAATACTTCACATGTATGTTTTTGGTTGTTTTAGCTAAACCAAGCCCCTCACATGAAGTGTAGCAGCTAACGGACAGTGTTTCCTGGCTTTTATTGTGTAAATGTTTGTTTTCATACATACAAACATACATTTGTACATACTATGGCAAATTTGAATACAAAAATGACGCTTTGGACAAACTCTTTGACCCAGTTAAATTATATTCAGTTTAATGATTTTTTTTTTTTTCAGCTTTGGAATTTTTAAACAGAAGCTTGAAACTTTGTATAACTTTGGTTGATTGTTTTTAATATTAGTGGAGGTTTGGAAAATTAATATTTTGGTTTTTACGTACATGTCCACATTAGACAATCATGAGAAGATAAACAGGAGGGGAAATATCTTGGAACTCGCCACGTCATTATATAAAATAAGGAATAATTTATTGAATGTATGCAGGTTGTGTCTTTGTTAAAAGATTGCAAATGTGTCCATTCGCAAAAATGTAGATAAGAGCTCATGTTAATGTTCTCGTGAAAAGCGGGACAAAGTATCTCACCAAACAGGACGCAATGTGATGAAAATTGTGGTTGCATTATACCAGTTGAAGTGTTTTATTTAATTTAAGGTACATGTAAAGCGGTTACATGCTGATGGATTTAATGGTTAGTTATATGCAGTCATTCCATTTAAGTTCATCTAAGCTTTTGTCCAAGCTCTCTAAAAGAGGCCTTAAGAAGAAGAAAAGAAAATCTGTGCTTATGTATGTTTGTATAGTGTCTGAGTTCATACTGTTGTATTTGGGTGTAAAATGTAGGATAATTGTTACACAAATGTGTATTGGCTGTTGTTGCCAAACATGAACGACGTGGACTGTGTACAGTGTAAATGAGAAGGAAAAAAACAACATTGTATAGTTTCATTCCTATAATATCGAAGACTAATAGATTACCCTTTTTATTGACTAAAAGTTGCCTTAGTCTGCAGCACCCCATATTTAAAGAGATTTGTCTTTTTCCAGGGAACTGCATTTGTAGACCTGCTTTTTTTTCATTGTCTAACTTATGAAGTGTTAAGAAATGCCAATTTATGTGCACTGACCAAATTCAGGGTTTTCACTGAGTGGATAATTTAATTTTTTGGTTCATGTACCTACATCTGATTTGACAGAATAAAAACTTCTTTATCTATCCTTGATAAACCCCACATTTAAAGAGCCCCGGCTTTGAAAATCGGTAGGTAACCCTGTGTTTGTATAACTTGTATTGAGGAGCTTAGACCAGAGAACTTGCTATCTTTTTCTACAGTCAGACCACCGCACCCACTCACCTAATAAAGCATAACAAAAAAAAAAAAAAAAAAAACACTTGAGTGTTTCTCTGTTTTTCAATTGTCATCATGACAACACTGTAACAAAAAAAAAGAAAAAGTTGTTTCAACTTAAAATTGGTGAAATTTTTTGTTTAGTCAACTTAAAATATCCAAGTTGTCACTTTTAGTAACTTAAATTTTCAAGTTGACTAAACTAAAAATTTTAAGATGAAACAATTACATGAGCTATTCATATTAACATTTCTGGAAATTGTGCATTTAATTCTCATTTTCAGAAAGTTTTGGAATATGTTTTTAATTTGTGGGACAGCAGTTTGCACCAGTTCTGTAGAATGGCCCATATACTAACATCAGGAGGTTAAACTTTGGATGTAAGGGGTTTAAATTTGGTGTTTAAAATCCTGTTAAATTTGCCAACAACAGACTACACTCTTAAAAATAAAGGTGCTTTAAAAGGTTCTTTACAGTGATGCCATAAAAGAACCATTTTTGGTTTTACAAAGAACCATCTCTTTCTTACCGTTTTATAATCTGAAGAAACTTCTTTCGCCACTTCAGATGCTAAAGGTTCTTTATGGAACCATTTAGACAAAAAGGTTCTTCTGTGGCATCGTGAAGCACCTTTATTTTTAAGAGTGTAGTACCTATGATTAATTTTTTGCTGCTATTATGCCCCAGGGTTTGGGGCAAAAATCACATATTGTTTAATAAGATACACATTCATTCAAATGTCAGTCTTTCTTCAGGCGTCAGTAGAATTTCACAAATGGGCCTGATGTTAAAATGACTTCATTTGGTCTATGAAGACCCAGGGAAATATATGAAAGAAATGCAATTTCTGGACCTGGAAATGCCACGTATATTACTGAAATCTTAAAACTCTGGCATTATGATTGGATATTTTTTGAAAGAAATGGAAACACACGGACTGGAAAGGTCATGAAAATGTATTTGTAGTTTACTTCCAGAATAAAATTTCATAAAAATGCAAACATCTCTATTATGTTCAAAAATGTTTAAGTTTTCACTCTTAATGCATAATGTTTTCTTTGTTTGTTGAATGTTTTTCCTTCTGGAGCATCAGTGAGCATTTAAACCTTCTGTAATAGTTGCATATGAGTCCCTCAGTTGTCCTCAGTGTGAAAAGATGGATCTCAAAAAATATAATCATTGTTGGAAAGGGTTCAAATACACAAAAAAAGCTGAAAAACCAAAGAATTTGTGGGACCTGAAGGATTTTTTTCTGAAGAACCGCAGGCAGTTTAACTGTTCAGGACAAACAAGGGACTCATGAACAACTATCACTAAACAAACAACACAGCTGTGGATCATTCAGGTAACAACACAGTATTAAGAATCAAGTGTATGTAAACTTTTGAACAGGCTCATTTTTATAAATTCAACTATTATTTTCTCTTGTGGACTATATGTAAACATCTTTTATGTGAAATATCTTATTCAGGTCAGTACTAAATAAAAAATAACATGCATTTTGTATGATCCCTCTTATTCTGGTGAAATAATTAACATTTAGCAGATTCTGAAACTTTTGACCTCAACTGTATTAGAAGAGACACTAAAGACCGGAGGAATGATGATGAAAATTCAGCTTTGCATATCAGAAATAAATAGTATTTTTTAAATATTTTACAAAAGTGTATTTTTATTTTTAATAATATTTCACAATTTTACTGTTTTTACTATTATATAAACGTAACCTCTACATGTTTACAAGCTTTTCCTTCTATCATAGATCGAGTCTGACCACATTTTCACAATTCTTTAAAACAATTTCCTGATTCGTCCTCAACATCCTTCACACACATAATTTTTTCCTGATTTTAACAGCTTTACAGTTCCAGTTTCCATTTACATTCATTATATGAAAAAAAAACAGCTTGTACATTCTGTCTATCTTTCTTTCGGGTTTGGAATTACATGAAGATAAATAAAAAATCTTTTTTCGGCGTGCTGTTCTCACAAAATACGAAGCTGACCTTTATTTTGAAAGGGAGTTACACTACTACAAGTGTTGCCAAGTCCGTGGTTTTCCCGCGGAGTTGGGCTACTTCAAAACTGTTGCCGCGGGTGGTTTTTCACGTCCGCGGGTTAAAACGACCCCAATAATGTTATCTTTATCCCCTGGAATGTGAACTGTACAGGGGGAACCCCTCTAAAAACGTGTATTTTTACTGGTGGACCATTAAATGCCATTGGGCTACTTTTGAGTAGCATTTGGGCGGGATTTGTTGTGAAAACCTGGCAACCCTGACTACTAAGCCTTAGCAGAGTTTCGCTTCACTCTCCGCGCTGACGTTCAAGATGCTTGGAGAATAACAACATTGCTGATAAATCACAGGTAGGAAGCAGAAAGCACAAACATTTACACTTAAATGTTAGCAGAAACTTCCTACTAAGTATAAGGTTGCAAAATCAGCTACCAAATGCACTGCCGTCTGCTGAAACACAATAATTAGAACATATTCTGACTGTGTCTTAAAACCTACTGAACTGCCTACCTGGGCAACAACTATGATGCTCAAAAGTGCTGTCACACACCTATTGTTTGTTTGACATCTAAACTTTTCTTTTCGTCCCAGGACCGTATTTCAGCCCTCGGGGTCTTCAGAAGACCATGGGGGGAAATACAGGTGTGTTTGGAGCAGCTGAGTTCATATCAGAGCTCTGTCACACTGATGTGGACAGACCATTTCCTGTGTGGCAGAATGGCACCATCAGTCCCTGTGTCAACCAGCTTTTGTTGGGATCTCTGTCACACGCTATTATTGCAATCATTAGTGCCTGTTACATTAGTGTGCCCAGGTGAGTGTAAAACTATTATATGAAGTGCACTTAAAAAATAGCATATGCTGAAATACAGGGTTTGTTGTGAGTATGATTTTTTTTTTTTATTTTACTCAGTGAGGATGAATTTATTAAATTAGGGCAGTAAACACATTTATAATGTTACACACATGTAACATTATAGCATCCATTTCAAGTAAATGTACAAAGAATCATGGTTTTCATAAAACTACTAAACAGCACAAGCAGTTTCAACATTGGTACTAATATGAAATTCCATAATGAGAAACCTTGAGCACCAAATCAGCATACAGTTGAGGTCAAAATGATAGTTACATTTATAAAAATGACTCGGTTCAAAAGTTTGCATCCCCTTGATTCTTAATACTGTGTTGTTACCTGAATGATCCACAGCTGTGTGTTTTTGTTTAGTGATAGTTGTTCATGAGTCCCTTGTTTGTCCGGAACAGTTAAACTGCCTGCTGTTTTTCAGAAAAATTCTTCAGGTCCAACAAATGTATTGTTTTTCCAGCATTTTTGTCTATTTGAGATGTTTCCAACAATGATTGTATGATTTTGAGATCCATCTTTCCACATTTAGGACTTAGGGACTCATATGCAACTATTACAGAAGGTTCAAACGCTCATTGATGCTTCAGAAGGAAACACAATGCATTAAAAGCCAGGGTGGAAACTTTTTGAATTTGAAGATTATGGCAAATTTAACTTATTTTGTCTTCTGGGAAACATCTGACTATCCTTTGTAGCCTCTGAAGGGCAGTACCAAATGGAAAAAAATATGATATTTAGGCAAAATAAGAAAAATGTACACATCTCCATTATGTTCAAAAGTTTTCACCCTCTGCTCTTAATGCATCGTGTTTTCTTTTGAAGCATCAGTGAGTGTTTGAACCTTCTGTAATAGTTGCATATGAGTCCCTCAGTTGTTCTCAGTGTGAAAAGATGGATCTCAAAATCATACAGTCATTGTTGGAAAGGGTTCAAATACACAAAAATGCTGGAAAACCAAAGAATTTGTGGGACCTGAAGGATTTGTCTGAAGAACAGCAGGCAATTTAACTGTTCAGGACAAACAAGGGACTCATGAACAACTATCATTAAACAAAAAAGCATAGACAGTATTAAGAATCAAGGGGCTGTTTGAACTGGGTTTTGAATTTTTATAAATTCAACTATAAAAATTTCTACACTTGAAAGAGATATTTTTAAATTTGGACTGCAGTAACATTACCCATTTAAACCACTAGCTGTCAGCAATACATACTGCACTTTTAAGCTATTATTTTAATGCAATGGCAGTAGAGCTTTTATTTTGATGGAAAACTCCAGCTTCAGTGAAAACAGGTTGGCCGTTGCATTCCCAAATGCACACTAAACTCTCAGCACATCCAATAAACGAGTTCACTGCATTCATTCACTGTGAACTGAATCACGAACTGATCGCCTGAACGAAGCAAAAACAGACTTGAGAAAGGTATTAAGCCATATTGTGCTTTCAGTTTTAATTTGTTTGACAAATACTATGCCAAAGCAAAATGATCCAAAACACAACTTTAAAGACCTTTTGTTAGAATAAGAATTTAATATTTTTTAAAAACAACACTTTTTTTTTTACCATGATGATATTGAGACAGTTTTGCTTGTTTGATACCACCATATTGATAATACTGTTACATCCCTAGTTTTTAGTCTATAGGTACAGTCACATTGACCATTGTTTAATATATTTTGATGGGCAAAATGTAGTAATTTCAATGGGAATCCACACAATTCGGAATTTCACATGAGGGCGAATTGATTTTGCAGTGGGTTTAAGTTGGTTACATGGATTCACTGTGTGACCAACAGAAAGCTGCTTATGATCCAATCTCCAAATTTAATATCCCTCTCAGAAATACATCATGTTATAGATTTCAAATGGTTTGACTTTCATTATGTTAATAATGTAGATGCCTTGATAATCCTTGTTTTATTACCCACAGGCTTAGCCATATTGTATCCTCCCTTCCCATTGGCTGGGGCTTCAGGGCCACATCAACCTTCCTGATGGCTCTCTTGTTTATAGCAGACTTGGTCCTGGCTTTTCAGCTCCAAGCCCCAGACATTTATCTAGACGTCCTAGCCGATGGATGTGGGGTACTGGCCTGGTTGGTTCATTTTGGAGCCGTTTTGGCGTTACAAAGATCCATGTACAGAAGAACCAGAGGTCCTGCTTTGCTTCCTGTGCTGCTTGTTCTCTCCATACCTAATCTAGGTTTTATCCTCACCGCTTACATCCAAGAAATCAACCACCTTGGAGTCACACAGTCACAGCCACTGCAGATTGTCCGTCTAGCTTTGACGGTAACCAGGGCTGCTCTGGTGCTGGTCTACCTGCTGGGTTATATCTTTCCCTGTTACAGAACTCAAAGAGACCTTCTGTCCTGTAATGCAGAAGATGTAGCTCCGTTAATTGTCTCCTTTGAGCCCGACGGAGGCGTGACGGTAGCTGAGGATGGATGCAGCTGGTTATCCAGACTCCTTTACCTGTGGCTGAACCCTTTGCTCAGGCGAGGCAAACGAGGAGAGCTGGAGAGGCCGTGTGACGTCTTTCAGCTTCCACATCGATTACGTACCAAAGCGGTCACGCTCCGGTTCTACCAGTGCTGGCAGAAATGCCTCCATCCGAGAGGTCTGGAAAGACCTGAGAGGCAGGATCGGCTTCCAAGAGGAAACCTGCAGGACAACTCTTGGAGTGAGGCCGAGCCGGAGAGGATGTGTGAAGGTGGAGCGCAACATGATGTCAAGCTCCTGCAGGTGCTGCACAAGACCTTTGGTCTACGCTACTATCTTCTAGGCGTGTTGAAGTTAATAGCAAGCATGCTAGCCTTTGCAGGACCCCTGCTTCTCGGTAGATTAGTGGATTTCATGGAGACGGAGGGGGCGCCGCTGAGCAAGGGTGTGTGGTGTGCCGCGGGACTCTTTGCTAGTACCTTTCTCGCTGCCCTGCTGAGGAACGTCTTTGTTTATGAAGTATCGAAGGTTGCACTGGAGGCTCGGGCTGCTGTGATTTCCACTATCTACAGCAAAGCCCTAAAAGTCAATGCATCCGCTCTGGCTCGCTTCAACATGGGCGAGGTGGTCAACTTCATGAGCACCGACACGGACCGGGTGGTTAATTTCTTCAACAGCTTCCATGAGGTTTGGAGTCTTCCGTTCCAGTTCGTCCTCGCGCTTTACCTGCTTTACCTACAGGTGGGCGTGGCCTTTTTAGGAGGAGTGGGCGTGGCCGTGCTGCTCGTGCCTTTGAATAAAGTCCTGGCATCCCGAATTCTGGAAAACAATAAACATATGCTGCTACACAAGGATGGAAGAGTGAAGGTGCGACTGTTTTGCATATATTTTAATAATCATCATTAATGATCAGGGTTTGTACAAGGTGCTTAAAGTGCTTGAAGAACTTGAATTTGACTTTTTGAAATTTAAGGCCTTGAAAAACCTTGAAAATAGCAAAATTCCTGAAGAGGTACCTGAAAAGTGTTTGAATTATACAGTAGCAGAACTGATAGTTTGCTGAGTAAATGGTAAAATGCTTTTGCTGAAGATGAACCAAATCAATTGAGTCATTTATTCTGGAACCACTTCAGTTGATTCACACTCATGACTTCAGTCATTTATTTCAAGTGATTCACTAGCAAAAGCCAGATCAAATTAAGGAGTCATTCACATTCGAATTTCGTCATCACTTGTAATGATTTGAAAAAGCCTGTAGTGAAGGGTGAAACTAAGATTTTCGAAACTAGAAAAACTATTAGACTGGAAAACTTTTAGATTAGAACAGGTTCGTGAATCATTTTGTGAACTGAATGATTCAAATCAGTCCCAGTCTAAATCAAATGATCGCTTGAAATGATTTGAAAAAGCTTGTAGTGAGCTTTTTGAAACTCAGAATGAATTGAACCAAACACTCCAATCAGATCGCGTATTACGAATAATTTGGATTAGATTGGAACAACTTCATGAATCATTTTGTGAATTAAATGATTTTGAATCAAATGATTCACGATATGCGATTTAAAGTCCCAGTCTAAATCAAATGATTCGCAATATGCAAAGTTCCGATCTAAGCCAAATGATTCACAATCGGTGCCGAGTCCTGATCTGAAATGATGATTTGCGAATCATTATTTACATCGGGATTTCGGAGCATGGGTCGTGAATCATTTGATTTAGATAGGAACTTTGAAGCAGGTTCACAAATCATTTGCTTTAGATTCGAACTTCGGAGCGCGGATCGCAAATCATTTGATTCAGTTCGGGACTTCGGAGCGTTTATGGCGAATCATTTGTTTCAGATCAGGATTTCAGAACGGTTTAGCCAAAAATGCCATTTTGTTTTATTAGTATATTTTTAATCATATATATTTATCTTTTTTTAGAATTTGAAAGAGAAGACATTTTGTTTGATAAGGGAGATCTCTGATTAAAGTCCTTGAAAATCAAAAAAGTAGTGCTTGAAAAGTCCTTGAAAGTTCTGGAATTTCATTTAACAGTATCAGTACAAACCCTGAATTCTATATAATTTAAAAGCTTAAATTTCATCCTGTGAAAACCATTTTGAAATCGTATATCCTGTTACCATGTAAATGGTACTTTAATATCTTTTAGCGATCTCCTCCTCTTTAGTGGGCGGTGTTAAGTGTCATATTAGAAAAAATGTATTACGGTCTTTTAGAATCAAAACTTTTTAAATACATATTGTCGGAAAGGTCTTAGTCTCAAGATTACATATTTGGTGGTTATTTTGTGGTAGTAGTAATATTGACAGAGAAATTTTGACATTTGTGACAGAAAAATGCATTAAAAAATCAAAAGAAGTTTTAATGGCGAAAAAATAGGTACAGTGAGTTTTCTTTTTCATACTTGAAATGATGATGGGGATAACACTTAAGGGGTTAATGCATTTTTTTTTAAATTTGGGTTTAAGTAATTAGGCTACTGTTTAAAATGTTTGGGGTCAGTAAGTTTTTTATTTTTTTTTATTTTTATTTTTTTTGAGAGAGAGAGAGAGAGAAATTATTACTTTTATTTAGCAAGGTTGCATTAAATTGACCAAAAGTGACAGTAATTACATTTATAATGTTACAGAAGATTCCTATTTCGAATAAATGCTGTTTTTGAACTTTCTATTAATCAAAAATATATCAGTTTTCAACACTAATAATAATAATAAATGTTTATTGAGGAGCAAATCAGCATATTATAATGATTTCTGAAGGATTATGTGACAATTTTCATGTGTTAAATTCAGCTTTGTCATCACAGAAATAAATTTTGTTTTTAAAGTACATCAAAATACAAAACAGTTTTTTAAAGATTATAATAATGTTATTGTTATGTATAAATAATGTTTTTACTGTACTTTTAATCAAATAAAAAAAATCACATTTTTCTTTTAACCCTCTGGGCCTCTTCGGTCATTTTTGACCGAAATTTTTTTTGAATTTTTAAAAATCGTAGCTTCATCAGAATGAGATGACACTTGGTGACTTTTGTTGCATTAGCTATGTGAGTACACAAAAAAATTAGTGACATGATTCAGAAATGTTAAAGGGTCAAAAAAAAAATAGTCACACTTGGCTCCTTCGCGGTCAAAAATGACCGACATAGGAAATGAATGGGAAATACGAAAAAATGCGATAATTCAGAGAATCTTTTGGTAGTACAAGCTACAAATCAGCCACTGTGCTGAAAAGAAGTGTTCAGCAAGCAAGGACTGACACTCTAAAATAACAAAAGTACAGAACTCACGCACACACACACACACACACACACACACACACACACACACACACACACACAGACACACACACAGACACACAGAAATAAGCAGAAAAATGCAAAACCTGATATTTATCCAATCAAAAAATATCTAAACCTTGCCAAAAGTAATCTTGAAAATAAAAATGGATTTTAAATGCTTTTATTCTATTTTAATGTGAAATGTTGTATTTATTGAAAAATAATAAATACATAATTAAATTAAAAAATATAATAATAATTCTAGTGGGAAAAAAATTGTTCATTAAAACTGTATAAATATTGCACAGATTCATAAAAAATGCTCAAAATTCTAAATAATAATCACAAAATATTATTGAAAAAAAAATGTATTTAATTGATTTTCCTGAAGAAAAAAAAAAAGTTACTTTTTAAGGCTTCGGTCACTTTTGACCGCGAGGGAGCCAAGTGTGACCCCTAAATGAGGAGGCCCAGAGGGTTAAATTGTAGTGTAGTTTCGGGGTGATTAAATATCTAAATATCTTTTTGTCTCAAGCTAATGACAGAGATCCTCTTTGGCATTCGGGTCCTGAAGTACTATAATTGGGAGGAGCACTTCACTCAAAAGATTGTGGACGTCCGTAAAAAAGAGCTACATCGCCTGAAGCTTCTGAAGTACCTGGATGCTGTGTGTGTTTACACCTGGGCCGCTCTGCCCGTGGTCATCTCTATCCTCACCTTCATCACATACGTCCTGCTAGGAAACAATCTCACCGCTGCAAAGGTGTGTAGGTCACTTTAGAATAATCCAGCTCTCACAGACCAGTTCGGTGTTTGCAATCAGTGATGACATTTTTTGTGGGCGGAGCTTATATGGTGGCAGAAAAAGACAGTTTTCAAGCAGCCATAGAATAAAAGAATACGAAAAATTTAATTTGAGTTTATATTTCAAAATTCTGACTTTATTCTCTTAATTCTAATCAGCTCGTCGTCTCTCTTTTTTCTCACACTTTAGTTTTTTTTCCTCAGAATTGACAAACTTGCTATTGTTGAATTAAATCGAGTTACAAAGTCCGAACTAGGAGATATAAACTTGCTGAGAAAAACACATAAGAATTGTGAGATAAAATAAACGCTATGTAAAATGTTATAAGTTTTAAATAGTATTTCTTGCTGTAACTTTAATACAATATGTTTCGTTTGAATTGTATATTTGAATATTACTTTAGACAAATTGTTAATGAAATTTATGCTTTTAAAGCAGAGTAATCATTAGGGATGCACCGATATGAAAATTCCTTGCCGAAGCTGAACAAAATTACACGTCGAGCCGAAGGCCGATTACCGAACATGGTTATTCGTGTTTTTCCCCCATGTGTTTGCCTATTTTTTTCACCTTTGCATAAACTATTTAGCCAATGTTTGCTTTTTACAGTTTTGTCTAGATTTTCAAAGAAAAAAATCTATTACAAAACAACAATTTAAAAATATTTATTTACCAGTGAACATTTTTAACATTCTAGGAGACATTATAGCCTACTAACAAAGCACAATTTAACTTAAAATGAATAAGTTAGTCAAATAATATTCTTTGGCCATTTTTAAGACCCCCTTCTTGAATCAGGCATGTGTTTTTAATGTACAAATAAATGCAGCCTTGCTGAGCAAAGGAGAATGTTATAATAAATGTTTTAATAGAGCTTTTGTAATGATTGTTATCATTATTTTTGTGTTACGTTTTTATTTTATTTTACAGAACAACAGTTAAATTACAATACTAACATTTGATGAATGTCGACTTTTATTTTGGCGGAAACCCGCACCTCTGCTGACAGATTCATGAATGATTCTCATTGCGCTGCAGCGCAGATTTTCCTTTTGAAACCTTGCTAATGAGCTCACGCAGCCCCGTCAGAATAAATACAATTTGTGCATGTATTAGACAACATTTTGCATCTTTCTTGGACAGTTTTAAATGCTTCCACACTGCTGGCATGTTTTATATCGAACAAGTCATTGTTCGATATAATTTATTCGGCCTTTTCGCTTATTCAAGCTTTTTTGCTATTTTCGGCCGAATAATTTCGGTTGCCGAACATTCGGTGCATTCCTAGTAATCATAGCAGGTTTCATCAATTAGTCTGTCTGCGTTTAGCTTCAAATGGCGTTTTTGATGACAGTATTTTATAAAAAATGATTGCATTCTTATTCTGACATCCAAAGGCACAGCAATACATCTTTTCTTTTATTTCCTAGATTTTACTCATTTCCCTCCACTTGTTACCAGTGTTTTTCTGCCACCACAATGCGTGCACAGCTGCTGGTTGAATAGATTTCGCAGTGTTTGCAAGTATGTAAAATATTTTTGAATGGCTAAATATCATTCTACACCTTCCCTGTATATATATATTTTGTTTGGCAGGTGTTCAGTACTCTGGCTCTGGTGGGGATGCTTATTCTGCCTCTCAACGCCTTCCCCTGGGTGCTGAACGGAACCCTAGAAGCAAAAGTGTCTTTGGACCGTATTCAGCGCTTCCTCACACTACAGGATCAGGACCTCACTGTCTATTACAGTCAAGGTACTTGGTTTGTTTCTGTAAGGTTAAAAATAGTTCATATTTAAAAGAACAGTTCACCCAAAAATAAAAATTACTGAAAGTGTACTTAGCCTCAAGCCATCCAAGGTGTTGAAAAGTTCATGAGAACATATTTGGATCCTCTGAAGTGAATGGGTGCCGTCAGAATGAGAGTCCAAACAGCTGATAAAAACATCACAATAATCCACAAGTAATCTACACGACTCCAGTCCGTCAATTAATGTCTTGTGAATCGAAAAGCTGTATGTTTGTAATAAGTTTATCATTAGGGTTTGTCATTGAGCTCTCATTCTCACGGCACCCATTCACTGCAGGGGATCCATTAGTGAGCAAGGGATGTAATGCTAAATTTCTCCAAATGTGTTCTGTTGAATAGAAACTAATCTACATCTTCAATGACCTAAGGTCAGTAAATTTTTATCAAATTTACATTTTTGGTTGAGCTGTTCCTTTAAACAAAAAACAAAAATCTTCAGCATGGCAGATTTCTTTGTAATTAAGGCGAGACACTGCAGGTGAATAGGGTAAAAACATTTACTAGGAGTTATCACCTTACTTACCCAGTTGACTGATTACATTGATAATTGCAAACATTTTTTGTTTTACAAGTTTTCTAAAATGTTAGGTTTTAATATGCAAATGAGCCATTATTTAATGAAATATGTGCTAATTTGCATACATTTCTAGTACAAAAATCTAAACACTGGATGAAGTCAGTTTCAAAATTCGGTTTAATTTTTTAGACATATTAGAGTCAAATGTTTTTACAGAAGGACTTCTGGGTATCTTACCTTGTCACTCCATAATTTAGAAAATACTTACAACAGGCAGAAAACTATATATTTTTTTTGGAAATAAAATGTATATAATCAAGGTAATTATATATGAACAAATCCCTTTGTAAAAACCTTCAGGATGTAGACAGGAATAAAAATGTAAAGTCTGGTGTGTGTAAGTGCTACTGAAGTGGAGATTTATGGCTCAGTGTAGGAGAAAAAAACTCCTTTAAAAATATGTATTGTAATTGAAATCTATTGACACAAATAGTGCTATAAAAGAAACACTCAACAGTGTCTTTTGGGTGTTTTTTTTTCACTAGTCTGAAAAAACACTTTATGAATAAACAAAAAAGCCCAAAATCTCAAACTTGACAGGTGCATGAAAAACTGTGTTTTTGCCTGCAGTGTCTCCCCTTAATAATGTTTAATTAGTCCATTTTATATCTGTTATGATTTTTCTGCAGTTTGTCCTGGGGATCCTCTGACTGTTGTTGAGATGGACCAGGCGAGTTTCTCCTGGAAGCAATCAGAGGAACATAATTCTGTCAGTGTACCTGAAGACAAGACAGAGGATGGGTCACAACCACACAGCTTTTATCTGCATACACTCAATCTCAGCGTTAAAAGGGTATGTGAAACAGCTGAAATTAGCCATTAAAGGTATAGTTCATCCAAAAATGATAATTCTGTCTTTAATTACTCACCCTCTTGTCGTTCTTGTCGTTCAAACGGTTGAACCACTGATGTCACATGGACTATTTTAACAATGTCCTTACTACCTTTCTGGGCCTTGAAAAAGTCAGTTGCATTGCTGTCTATGCAGGGTCAGAAAGCTCTTGGATTTCATCAAAAATATTTGAATTTGTGTTCCAAAGATGAACTAAGGTCTTACGGGTTTGAAATAACATGTGTAAGGAATTAATGACATAATTTTAATTTTGGGTGAACTATCCCTTTAGCTTGTGCTTTAGTTGAATCAGAAGATCACCTTGATAACCATGTAAAAAAAAAATTTGTTTTCAAATGTGTCTTCCAATATTTTGTTGCTGTTTTGATTAATGAAAAAGTGTCTTTATTTGTGAATGTTTCTGCTTTCTTGGCTTCAGGGCTCTCTGGTGGCTGTGGTGGGAAAGGTTGGTTGTGGGAAAAGTTCCCTGTTGGCCGCCATAACAGGAGAACTTAGCAGGTACTGTTTTATAATATGAATACATTTATGTAGTTACTGTTTTAAGGCAATTTAAAGGAGAAGTATATATATTAACATTGAAACATTTGGGGGTGTTTAAGATTTTTAAAAAAATATATATTTTTAAAAGCAGTCTTTTATGCTCACCAAGTTGAAGTTGAAGTAAGGAATAATTGATGACAGGCCGTTGAATTCTTAGAAAATAATGCACACTCGAGGTGGTGATGGGATATATATATATAATTAAAACCCTTATTATTTTTGCAGTTTCATTTGGTGCCGCAAGTGGCACAGAAAGTACACACTTCACCTTTAAATATGGTAAAATAGTTTACATTCTTCGTGATATTGTGGTTTTGTCTCCTATAGAAGTGGAGGGGAAGTATTTGTTCGGGGAAGAGAGCACGGATTTGGACTGGCCGTCCAGGAGCCGTGGATCCAGCATGCAACAGTACAAGACAACATTCTGTTTGGCAGAGACTTTGACAGCATGTTCTATCAAGCTGTGATTGAAGCCTGTGCCCTTGCTGATGACCTAAATGTGGGTGTATATCTAGCTAACCCTGTTTTGAGTGCAATTTCTCCCTTGAATTTCTTGTGCTAAAGCTGTAACTGACTCTTAGTTGTTCTATTTTGTTCAGATCTTGCCTGGTGGCGATCAAACAGAGGTTGGAGAGAATGGTGTCACTCTGAGCGGAGGACAGAAAAGCCGCCTCGCTTTGGCCCGGGCTGTTTATATGGTGCAATATGGTGTTTTTTCTTTAAAACCTCAGAGGATGTGATTGATTGTTGGGTATTTATAGTACACTCTCTCTTATATTTTAGGATAAGGACATCTACTTGCTAGATGATCCTTTAGCAGCTGTGGATGCTGATGTTGCCCACCACCTCATGGAGAAATGCATCTTGGGGATTCTCAAGAACAAGACCAGAATTCTTTGCACTCATCGGATAGAGTTTGTGGATAAGGCAGATGTGGTGGTGCTGATGGACAATGGGATGATTGTGAAAACAGGTACCAGCTTTCACAATTGAACTTTGTGAGTTTACTAATGCTTTGATCAGTGTTGGGGTAACCCATTACAAGTAACGCAAGTTACGTAATAATATTACTTTTTCTAAGTAACTAGTAAAGTAATGCATTACTTTTTAATTGACAAGAAAATATCTTGAGTTACTTTTTCAAATAAGTAATGCCAGTTACCTTTTCCCCCCATTTATTGATTAAAAGCTCTCCTGTCCCTATGTTGATAGAAATTGTGAGTAAGATGTTACTTTAGTTCTAGAATAAATGTGAACATGCATTAATTCATCTCACTCACTAAAAAAACAGATACAGTATTCTTCAAAGTGAATAAAAACAGTGAAATTCAACACAAACCTGCAATAATTAAATATGTTAAATAATACAAATATCCTTCATGTATTTAATCCCATTTTATTAACCAATGTCTTTGCTGCCGACCTTCGATGATCCAATTCATCCATACTTATAAGCAAAATTTATTTATTTTTTTATTGCTGAAGAGTTGACATTTTTTCTTTTAGAGAAAATGTACTTTTCTCTAAGCCTGAGGCTTTTTGTGTGAAAAGGCTTTTACATTTGCCAAAAATAGAACTTTTCATATAAAAAACAAACAAGCAAGCCCTGCCCAGATTTAAAAAGTAACGCAAAAGTAACGTAAAACATTACTTTCTATAAAAAGTAACTAAGTAACATAATTAGTTACTTTTTTAGGGAGTAACTCAATATTGTAATGCATTACTTTTAAAAGTAACTTTCCCCAACACTGGCTTTGATTGCCATTACTAATAAACTCTCTGCTTTTTGTTTAAGGGACGCCAAAGGAAGTCCTTGCTTTGGTAAAAGCCCCCAAAGACTCCAAGAACAACAGCAATGCTAAGGAGAAAGGTACTTACACTTTTGAAATGAGTTGAAGTGAACATCTATTTAGTGCATTTGAACTTATGCAAGCAAACCTTCTTTCTTAGATGCTATAGGCAAAGAGGAAGAGGAGGCCAATGAGCCGGAGATAGAGGCAGAGCTGGAGATGTTTGGAGAGGAGCAAAAGCAAATGGGCAAGCTGTCGTGGGCTGTGTACCGCTCTTATTGGAGAGCAGTGGGTGGATGCATGGCTGTGGCTGTTCTGCTCTCTCTTTTCCTAATGCAAGGTATTAACAAATGTTGTAATATCAGCTGTATTTATTATACGACAATCACCGCACTACAATAACTAGTTGGATTTGCCTTACACAGCCTCCAAAAATGTGTCCGACTGGTGGCTGTCTCATTGGATTTCCCATTTGAAGGACAATAGGACTGGGCTGGTGTCGCTGTCAGCTGATCCACTTTTAACGCTGACCTTCCTCTCTCCTAAGAGACTCATGTGAGTTAGATGTTTCATTAAATAACTTTTTTCTATTATTGACAGTACCGTTCTAAAGTTTAGAGTCTGTAGGAATATTTTCAGCCAGAGCGTAAGGCTGCATTTGTTTAATCAAAATACTATAAAAATAAAAATATTGCGAAGTATTATTACAATTTAAAATGAGTGTTTTTTATTTTAATATATTTTTTATAATGTAATTTGTTTTTGTGATGAATTTTCAGCGTCATTACTTATATCTTCAGTGTCACATGATTCTTTAAAAATCATTCTAATATGCTGATTTGCTGCTCAAGAAACATTTTTTTATTATTGGGAATGTTAAAAACAGTTTATAGAAACAATAATATGTTGTTCTGGATACTTTAATGAATATTAATAAATAAAGAACATCATTTATTTGAAATAGACATTTTTTTAAAAATCAGTTCCATCAATTTAATGCATCCATGCTGAATTAGTGTTAATTTCTTTAAAGAAAAATCTTGTCTATAAGGTATAAACTATAAAGTAACACAATAATAATGTAAAAAAATAAAATAAAATCTGTGACCTTTAAATAGGCAGAACATTATATACTTGTACACTACCAGTCAAAAGTTTTTGAACAGTAAGATTTTTAATGTTTTTAAAGAATTCACCAAGCCTGTATTTAGTTGATCCAAAATACAGCAAAAGCAGTTATATTGTGAAATGTGTTTACTATTTAAAATAAGTGCTTTCTATTTGAATATATATTAAAATGTCATTTATTCCTGTGATCAAAGCTGAATTTTTAGCTCATTACTTCAGTCTTCAGTGTCACGTGATCTATCGGAAATCATTCTAGTATGCTGATTTGCTGCTTAAAAAACATTTTTGATGATTGGCAATGTTAAAACTGTTTATGGAAACTATAATCAAATTTTCTGGATACTAAAGAATATAAATAAAAGAAGAACATCATTTATTTGAAATAAGACATTTTAAAAAAAATAGTTCATCAATTTAATGCATCCATGCTGAATTAGTGTTCATTTCTTTAAAAAAAAATTCTTGCCTATAAGGTATGAACTATAAAGTAACACAATATTAATGTAAAAAAAAAATCAGACCTTTAAATAGGCAGAACATTATATACTTATACACTACCAGTCAAAAGTTTTTGAACAAACGTTTTTTTCATGTTTTTTTAAAATGATTCTCTTCTGCTCACCAAACCTTGATCCAAAATATAGAAAAAGCAGTAATATTGTGAAATATTTTTACTATTTAAAATAAGTGCTTTCTATCTGAATATATTTTAAAATGTAATTTATTTCTGTGATCAAAGATACATTTTCAAAGCATCATTACTCCAGTCTTCAGTGTCACATGATCCTTCAGAAGTCATTCTAATATGCTGATTTGCTGTTCAAGAAACATTTATTATTATTATTAATATTTTAAACAGTTGAGTACACTTTTTCATGATTCTTTGATGAATAGAAAGATCAAAAGATCAGCATTTATTTAGAGCAAAAAGCTTTTGTAACATTATACGCTATACTATTCAACTATACTATTAGGGGGGATTACAGAAATTAATAATACTTTTATTTAGCAAGGATGCTATAAATTGATCAAAAGTGATGATAAAGACATTTATAATTTAAAAAAACCGATTTCTATTTCAGAAAAATACTGTTCTTCTTAACTTTATATTCATCAAAGAAACCTGAAACAATTTTCAACATAATAATAATAATAATAATAATAATTAAAGCTGCAAGCAGCGATGAACGGGCCCTCGCCATCTGCGCAGTCGCCATCCTGATAGCATCAGGAAAACGGTGCCCAGTTGGCACATGCATTCACAGTAACGCTCTGCCAGTTTGGATTTAAAGTTTACAGCATTGAAAGGGTTACACTTTAAAGTCAACACACAGACACATACACACAATATATAAAATTTTGCCATCCAGTTTCATTTGTTAACATTAACTATATTAGTTAACATGAACAGTAATAAAATTTATTAACGTTAATTAATATTAAGCTAAAAAAAGTATTCATACATTATTAAAATGTAAATTTGTATCTTTTAACATTAGTTTATGTACTGTGAATTAACATGAACATGAACACACAGTTCATGTGGGTATACAGCAATACATAATAAAGTGCTCTATAAATGCTTCATTCTTTCAAAATATCTTTAAAAAACAAGTTGAGTATTGTAATGGGGTGATATAAATATAACTCATCTTAAAATGGTATAATTCTTAGATGTTTTGAACAGATAACAGCAAAGTTTGTTTTGTTGTCGAAGTTTGTCTTGAAATTGTTAATTATAATTTTATATTCAATAAATAACACTATGAAAATAATTGTTTAACAATGAAGATAAATCTCTCATGCTATTTATTAATCATTAAAAGTTGTATTTTTCTTAATCTTTTGCTATGTGACGGCATAGGACAAGTTCATGGTACAGTTCAGTAAAAAATAAAACTGCAAAAAACAAACAATGAAAGAGTTAGTGACCCTTTATATTTTCTCAAAGATCAGACTCTCAAAGATCAGACATATTTATGTAGATTACACTACATCAATGTGCATTTCTTCCTCAAAGATGGTCTATTGCAAAACAGCATTATTCACTGGTCTCTCTCCCTCTCTCCCTTTCACCCCTCCCCCTACAGTCACTCTAGACTCAACACACACACATAGACATACTGTACAGTCAGACAGAGTGAGAGCAGATTTCTGATTTCTTTTTTTAATTTTCTTTAATTCATAGAAGCTTGTATACTTATGTGATTAACAGCGTTTGCTCAGAATGACTAGTTCTCTGTGTGAAAAAAGTTTTAAAGAGTTTGGATGCTGCACTTTAAAGATATAAAAAAATATGGTTATCTTTTTTTACTATCACTTTAAAAAATCACATCAACACCGTTCAAGATATCCCAAATCCGCCCGCAATTTAGCCTCTTCAGAATATTCTCTTCATGTTAAAAAAGTTTGGTGTGAGCACAATGTTGCTCTTATGAGAAGTATGAATTTGTTTACAGCCTTATTTTTCCAAAAATCCACATTCAAATCAAAATAGCCAGCTTCCTGTTGGTCGTAGCTAATGAGTTTAATTTAGAAAGTTGTCCAGATTGATGATATATGGATATATGTACAGAGTTTGGTGACTGTAGGAAAAACTAACCCCCCAACTTTTGTCAAAAGATGGCGCTATAGAGTGCCTGCTCCACACCCATTTATGGCCTTTCGCCAGTGTCTAACTATCATTAATATTGATGTGTGTGTTGAGTTTCATGAAATTCTAAGCATGTTATCTGCCTCGAAAAGACAGGAACCTAATTTTAAAGTTTGACACGTTGCCATGGCAACAGCATTTGATTTATCATCGACCCCTTCACATATTCTCATCGGCCGTGTTTTGACATTATTTTGATGAAGTTTGAAGAAAATCGAGTAAAATTAAGAGGCTGATTTCAAAGCATTTTGAAAATGACACACTTCCTGCTGCCAGTTGGCGGCGCTGTAACTTTGACTCATAATAGTCACGTTTATGTAATCGGCATCATAAAAACGAACAAACTGGTGAAGTTTCATCAGAATCAGGCAATGTGTGCAACAGTTATTAGACACTTCCTGTTTCTCATTTCTCGCCATAACTTTGTCGCCTTGCCACGGCCAAACCGTTCGAGATCCCCTCTCAATTTTGCATCCCCAATGTCTTGAGATCATGCTGACCGAGTTTGGTGACAATCCCATGGAAATCCTGGGAGGAGTACATCAAATTCCAGAGCATGCACTTTTTAAACAGCCCTAAATATCTCACTTCCTGTTGGGTGGAGCCTATGACAAAGAGTACAAAAGTTGTTTGGCTCAGTGAGATCTATATGTGTACAGAGTTTCATATGAGTACGTGCAAGTATGTGTGCGCAATACATCAAGTTTTCAAACTGTGTTCCAGGGGGCGCTGTAGAGGCCCTGAACCACGCCCGGGTCCCAGCCTCTATGGCGTCCTGATGGCCGCAGATTCCAACGTGTGTGCAAATTTTCAAGAGTTTGAGTATGTTAAGAGCCCCAAAATAGCCCGGAAGGTTGAAAAAAATAAATAAGAACCCTTAGAAGAACAATAGGGCCTTCGCCCTTTTGGGCTCTGGCCCTAATTAAAGCTGCAAGCAGCATTTAGCGGGGTTCAAGCATTTAAGGCCTTTATGGCTTCTATACTGTTAGGGTGTAGGCCAACATGAAATATATTGCTGACACCAGAACATATCCATTATGAAGAATACACTCACAAACAGAAACATACACAGAAATGAAATGGTTAAACTATTATGTTCATTAAGCATGATTACACACACAGACAATTAACTGAGCTAGAGAGTCCAGACAATATTACTGCAGTAGCTTGATCCAGATCGGGTGAAAAACCTAGGACTAGTTCGCAAAAGTAGGTTTTTAACATATTTGCGAATAATTAATGAAGGATTTGATTGACGGCAATGGTTCTTGAGGCAAAGTTTTTCGGTATGAGGAGATCTATCAAATGATATGCATATTGTGTGGATGTGTGAAAACGCCACGCGATTACAGAGCCAAAAAATCTCGTTAGCGCCAACTAGTGGCCGATTTCTTTCAAAATTCTTACAGACCTTTAGGGCCATGAGTCGAACATGCCCACCGAGTTTCGTTCTGATTGACCTCCGTTAACCTTGTCAAATAGGTGCTCAAAATTCATTGGCCAATGGCGGCCATGTTTTTTGAGAAACGCCAATGTCCTCATAGACACTTGTGCCCCTTTGGTCCAAGACACTGCATACCAATTTTCAAGTTGATCGGACAAACGGTTGCATATTTATAGCTGTTTATATGTTTTTCCGCCTTATAGCGGAACCAAGTGGTCAAGCTCCGCATTTTTTTTTTATTTGACCAAAGATTTAGCTTATACACATGTGTGACGAGTTAGGTGAAGATATCTCATTCCCTTCAAAAGTTATTGCCATTTTAGTAAAGTGGCCCCTTCACTTTCAAACGTTTTGGCCGCCCTTTGCGACCATGAGTCAAAAGTTCAACTTTTTTTTGATAATTATTGATATTCAGTGTCCAGAGAACATTTCTGCAGTCGTTTGGTTACAACCAGGCGAAAAACCTAGGACCTAGACATAACTCAACTTTATGGAAAAACGGGGCCTAAATCACAGATGAGTATTTGACATTTATCTACACCCAGGGATTCCAAAAATGTAAATTTTTGGAGTCTACGACACACGGTTTGGGAGTTATGAGCACTTTCGCGTTTTTGGTCGCTGTAGCGCCACCTATGGGTCGATTGGGCTGATTCTTTGTCAGGTTCTCCTCGATTTTTGCTCTATCATCAGACCAAGTTTCTAGCCCTTACGGTTTGGGCTGCACGTTCAGTTTTACGGTGGAAAAATAATAATAATGATAATAAAAACCTTAACAATTACAAAAGGGTTTCAGCACTACGTGCTCGAACCCCTAATAATAATCCTTAGAAGAACAATAGGGCCTTCGCCCTTTTGGGATCGGGCCCTAATAATAATAATAATAATAATAATAATAATAATAATAATAATAATAATAATAAATTATTTTTATTCAGAATATTAGAATGATTTCTGAAGGATCATGTGACGTGTAATGTACAAGAATAAATTATATTTTAAAATATATTCAAATAGAAAACAGTTATTTTAAATAGTAAAAATATTTTTAAATTGTACAGTTTTTGCTGTACTTTGGATCAAATAAATGCAAGTTTGGTGAGCAGAAGAGGCGTCTTTAAAAAACATAAAAAATGTGTCAAAAATTGTATTTAAATTCCTATTTTCTCTAAGATAGATATTGTGTAGAAGTTTTGTTTCTGTCTTATGTCACAGTTGACTGTCATGACTAGATAATCTCCATATTTTCTATCACCCTTACCAGGTTTCACGCACCTGACAGAAGTTCAGAGACTTCAGGCAATTTGAGCTCTGAGCTGAAGTTTTACATGACCGTTTATGGATCTCTGGCGGCAGCAAACACAGTCTTTACAGCTGCTCGAGCCTTTCTCTTTGCTTATGGAGCAATCTGTGCTGCTACTGTTGTTCATAAGAGACTGCTGGCCAATGTACTTAAGGTAATGATCCATAGCACTGCTTTTCAGTGAGCGATAGCTAACCATTGTGGTTAAGCATGGTTAAAAGTCATTGCTTTGATATTCGTATGTACATACAACTTTAATATAACGTACATTTAAAAAATATATATTTAAATCACTCTTAAAGGTGCCATAGAATGGAAAACTGTATTTACCTTGGCATAGTTAAATAATAACAGTTGTGTACATGGACATGACATATACCGTGAGTCTTCCTCCTTCTTATATAAATCTGGTATTTGCAAAAGACCACTGAAAAATAGGCCAATTCCAACATAACACAGACTATGACGTTATAGTCGCGATCATCAATAGTTACGCCTTCAACATTTGCATCGCCCAATCATCAGAAGTTCTGCAGGTAGGCTATTGTGAAAAAACAAAGTGAGGACAATAGTGAAAATGGCAGATCAGGGAAATAAATGTTATGTTCCAGGTTGAGCAGGGGATGTTAAGTGCAGAGATGGTTGGTGTCTGTACTCAGAAAAGCACGGAAAACAAATAAGGCGTTTTAATAAAATAAGGCGAGCCACTAAAGGGACTTGGTTAGCTTCTAGCTAGCGCTAGCCTGTTACATTGCAGTACATAAGATTTCACTTACCACATAAACAGAGTAAGGAGAGATGACTGCGCAGACGATGGTGAATGATTGGCAGATCCTGAGCATCACTAACAAGCATCTAAACTAGGGCTGCACGATTAGTCGTTTGTAAACCGAAATCGCAATTTGAAAGGGTGTGATTTTCAAATCGCAAGAGCTGCGATTATTTCGACAGATTATCAAAAGTGGTAACAAGCATTTTTGACAGGTCGCTTCATGTGCATATTACCTCTTCATGCTTATTATTACGTTTGATGCAGAGTTTAACCAATAGGGGGCATTTTAACACTGCATGTAGAGACATGCACGGGACGTATTTTTCAGTCCCGCATCCGCAGAAATACCCATGTTCTCTCGTTCTGTTCCCACCTCGACATTCATATTTTATCCCGCTCCTGCCCGCAAAAGCCCACATAAAAGTAACCTACTTAGTTTTTTTTTTAGTACATAAATTTAATTTACATAAAACAGTTCTGTAACATAGGGCAGCACGATTAATCGAACGATGTTGTGAGGCACGTTTAGTCAATGAAGCCGGTACTTTGATTAGTAGTAAATCCCCATCACGTGCGTTCAGCTGGAGCGGCAATTCAAACACCCCAGCATAAATCACTGACTACGTTTACATGGACACCAGTAATCTAATTAATGACCTTATTCTGAATAAGACAATAATATGATTAAGCTGTTTACATGAGTTGCTTTTAGAATATTCCTTTCATGTTCCCGTTTTACATGTTATAGTACATAGATCGATTAATGACACACATCATTACGTCCACACGCGACGCTATCAGTTCATCTTCCTTATAGACTTTTGGATGTTTGGGTTTTAATTTTACAAAAGCTTGAAGTGGCACTGGACATATGCAACAAATATTTTAGAATGTGTGAGTTAAAATTTGCCGTGGTCGCATTTGTGCGAGTGCGTGCTGTGCTGCTCCAAAGCGTCTGATCCATACAGCGAGCGTTTCAGAGCCAGTCAGTTTTTAGGACAAAAAAAAACAAAAAAAAAACACGCAAGCACAGTCACCGAAAGCCAGTTTAGTTTTACTTTTTTTGTTTGTTTTCATTTTGAAAACCCTGTTATCTTTGCCGTTTACCTCACATTACGCTTTGGAGGCTTTCTTTTATTATTTTTTTATTAATTATTTTGATTGCTCAGTGTTTGCGCGCCCTGTAATAAATTGTTTAGTCGGCATATAACAGCATGTGATGGAGTCCATGCCTCGTCTTATTAGTTTTTGTTAATAAATGCTATATAAGCTAGTTTTAATTTATTTTTGTTATGCTGTTTAATTAAAAATAACACATCCATCTTTTAAGAATTTGTTTTAATCTTAAAATTGATAGGTGTAGCCTTATATATGCAAGCAAAACCAAGATCATGAATTCGATAGTAAAAGTAAAAAGCATCCTAAGACATTCCAATAGCGGAAATCCCGTTCACAAAATTAAAATAAATACTTACAAATAATACTAATGAAAAAGGGGGTTGAATGTTAAAAACGTTTCCATAAAACTAAAAATTATGATAACAAACTAGGCTATTTATCAGCAATGAGCATTGATTAAGCCCATGTTGTAGCAAAATATAAATAAATAAAAATGAAACCAAAGCGCAACCAACTGAGAGCGTTATGCCGCATTCCAGACAACCCGTTACCCGTGTTTTTCCAAACTTCTACCCGTGAAAGTGCACTGGAACGGCACTCAAACCCGTGACTTCCCACCCGTGAACTCGTACTAGATCGACGACGTACTCCCAGTTCCGAGTTCTGACGTGACATAGCCCGAGAAACAACAATAAAGCCTCTAGGGGTGCGGTGTTCAGTGGCACACGGTGGAAAAATTGAGTTTAGGACAATATAACGTTGCAATCAAATTATTAATACTATAAAAATAATAAATGCTTGGCGTGGCTTGCCTGGAACGCTACAAAGTCCTGAGTCGTGGTTTGAACACGTGATTTACGAGCTCAAAAACCTGCCTGGAACGCAGCATTAGTGTGTATCCTGTCACAAAATGTGGCGAAAAGTCCTACAAGGGGAATAGTCTGATTAAGGTGTGTACATGTCTTCCATAATGCGACTAAAATAGGAATACTCCACCTGTCTTAATTCGATTTGTGTTTACTCCGATTATGACTTTAGTCGGATTAAATTAATCAAAAATCTCAGTTTACATGGTTGCTTCTTAATCAGAGTATTGTCTTAATCGCGTTAAAATCGGAATATTGTTGTCCATGTAAACGTACTCACTGACAAGCCACGCCAAATCGCGCTCAAAATTGAATTCGGCGTGGCTTGTCAGTGATTTAAGGCTGTGTGTATTAACTGCCGCTCCAGCTGAACGCACGTGATGGGGATTTACTACTAATCAAAGGACCGGCTTCATTGACTAAACGCGCCTCACAACATCGTTCGATTAATCGTTGCAGCCCTACTGTAACATCTCGCAAATTTCACAAAACCCCAGCATAAACGCAACTGATAAAATAGTTGTTATATAGGCTAAGCATCAACATTAACAAACTACTGTTATTCTTAACAGAAAAGCAAGCATATGCTACTGCGTGCATCCACGGCAGAATGCAAGCAGACAAAGCGCCTTTAAAGCTGACATCTCAGTTCATACGCGATCTCATAAAGCTCTAACACAATGAATTTTATGCACAATGAATCGTTCACAATGTCTACACTTCGTGTGTTTTAATTTGTGAGCACGCAATATTCAGCACTGTGCAAGGATTTTTGAGCAGTGAGTGGATTCTAACTTAAACTCCTCAGATTGGCGATGCGTGTTAACGCTGCAAACAGGTTTTGAATCGAAATTGCCTATCCTTGTGCTTACTAATCATAGTTGTAAGTTGTAGTTGTTCTTGCTGCTTTTGTGCAATAGATGAATAACAATGTTTTGTTTTTAAGATATTTTATGTTTAGATATTTCTATTTTGCGGGAGTCCCGCGAATCATTTTATTTTCCCGCATCCCACACTCGCCCATAAAGTTTTGTCCCGCGCAGGTCTCTACTGCATGTACTGACTGAACGAGCAAATAACGTTAACGCCATTTGGAAAAGATGAGCGGAAGCAGCGGCTCACCTTCCCAACAAAGTGTCTCTTAATGTAGGTTATCATCAGTGTTTTACTGATGTAAAATTGTTCACAGTGTGTTTGGATTCCTAAAAGTTTAAGATTTTATTTATATTTAATTATTTAAAATAAATAAATAATAATATATATTTAGTAAATAATATAATAATATTTTATTATATAATTTTAATTGTTAATTTTATTTTATTTAAGATACTGTAGTTATTTTCTTAATTTGTCAACTGACAACTTTATTTAAAAAATGGCAACAATGTTTAAGAGGTTTTAAATAAACAGTAGCACAGTGTAGTGTACTTTGCGATTATGCTTGGTCTTTCTTTGGTGCTGTTAAACCACCATATCAAACCTGTAGCTCTTTTATGAAATGGTAGTAAATCGCATTTTAAATCGCAAATCGCAATTTTGATCAGAAAAATCGCAATTCGATTTTTTCTCTAAATCGTGCAGCCCTAATCTATACTTGTCAAATGTGCTACATACTGCTGCCGTAGTATAACGTTACACAGAGCACGTGCGTTCAGCCGATCACAAATCTCAAAATGAAAGTAAAACGATCTTACATTCAAAACGGCAGTTTCAGTGCCCCGCATATTAATAGCAGCTTGAGCTCCGTGATTAAATCTATATTTTCCTCCATATGCGAGCTACTGAAATGATCCGCTCTGTGAAACAGCCAATCAGAGCAGAGCTCATCATTATTATTCATGAACCTTCCAAATAAGGTAATAACAGACCATTTCATTCTGGGGACAAATCCTAAGGTTGTAAATGGACTAAAATCGTTTCTGGAGAATGTTGCCCTTACTTAAGCCATATACTTTCTATGTAGATATCAGAGAACAATTTAAAATATTGTATCAATGCATTCTATGGCACCTTTAAAATCATTTTTTTTAATATGTAATATTAACGTTGTTCATTGTTCTTTCATTCTAGGCCACTATGACGTTTTTTGACACTACACCCATGGGTCGCATCTTGAATAGATTCTCCTCCGATATTTACAGTGTGGACGACTCTCTTCCCTTTGTCCTAAATATCCTTCTGGCCAATGTGTTCGGGCTGCTCGGGATGCTGATTGTCATGAGCTATGGGCTGCCTTGGGTGCTGGTTCCTTTGCTTCCTCTGGGGGTGCTCTACTACCAAACTCAGTGTTTTTATCGGTACTCGTCCCGTGAGCTGAAACGTCTGTGTAGCCTCACACTCTCTCCAGTTTATTCACACTTCTCAGAAACCCTCAGTGGCCTGTCTACAGTGCGGGCCAGTGGACACACTACCAGGTTGAAAACTAGTTGTATCTTTCAAATCATTTCATTTACAGTGGCATTCGAAAGTTGAAAATGTGAATAATTTAAACAAAATAAGAGGGATCATACAAAATGCATGTTACTTTTTAATTTAGTAGTGTCCTGAGTAAGAAATTTGACTTGAAAGATGCTTACAAATAGTCCACAAGACCAAAAAATAGCTGAATTTATTCAAATAACCCCTTTCAAAAGTTTGGGAACCCTTGGTTCTTAATACTGTGTGTGGTTAACTGGATGATCTAAGACTGTTTTTTGGTTTTGTGATGGTTGTTCATGAGTCCCTTGTTTGTTCTGAACAGTTAAACTGAGCACCGTTTTTCTGAAAAATCCTCCAGGTCCTGCAGATTCTTTAGTTTTCCAGCATCCTTTGCATATTTGAACCCTTTCCAGAAGTGACTGTATGATTTTGAGGTCTATCTTTTCACACTGAGGAAAACTGAGGGACTCAAACACAGCTATTAAAAAAAAGGTTCAAACATTCACTGATGCTTCAGAAGGAAAGAGCCGGGGGGTGAAAACTTTTGAACAGGATGAAGATGTCCAAATTTTTCTTATTTTCTTGAAATATCATTGTTGTCCATTTAGTACTGCCCTTCAGAGGCAACAGAAGATACTTGCATGTTTCTTGGAAGACAAATTAAGCTCAATTTACCTTAATCTTCAAATTCAAAAAGTTTTCACCCCCTGGCTTTTAATGCATCGTGTTTCCTTCTGGAGCATCAGTGAGTGTTTGAACCTTCTGTGATAGCTGTGTTTGAGTCCCTCAGTTGTACTCAGTGTGAAAAGATGGATCTCAAAATCATACAGTCACTTCTGGAAAGGGTTCAAATATGCAATAGATGCTGGAAAACTGCAGTACCTGGAGGATTTTTCTGAAGTTTAACTGTTCAGAACAAACAAGGGACTCATGAACAACCATCACAAAACCAAAAAACAGTTATGGATCATCCAGTTAACCACACACAGTACTTTTGAAGGAGGTTATTTAAATAAGTTCAGCTATTTTTGGTCTTCTGGACTATATGTAAACATCTTTTATGTAAAATATCTTACTCAGGGCTGTACTAAATAAAAAAAAACAAAACATGCATTTTGTATGATCCCTCTTATTTTGTTAAAATTATTCACATTTTCGCAGATTCTGCAAGGGGTTTCTAAACTTTCACATGCCACTCTGTATTGATTCAAAAGTAATGTTTGGTTTAAAGAAATTTCTGGGTCATATTTCAGTTAAGCATAAGCTTTTTTTTGTTAAAATGTGACTTTATTTCCCTGACTATTATTAATTATTATTCCAATAAAGAAATCATGTAGATTTTTTTTTTATCGGTGGGACTAAAATCAGTACAGCAACTGTTATCATTTTACATTTAAAGATATAAATGTGTTATGTTTATATAAGAAGTTATTACGTTAATGAAGAAAAAAGTTATGATAAAGACATTTATAATTTTGCTGTTCTTCTGAACTTTCTATTCATTAAAGAAACCTAAAAAAAATTCTGCTCAGCTGTTTTCAACATAATAATAATAATAATAAATAACTTTTTTTAGCAAGAAGTCAGAATATTAGAATGATTTCTAAAGGATCATGTGACTGGAGTAATGATGCTAAAATTCAGCTTTGAAATCACAGGAATACATTTCAAAATGTAATGAAAAAGAAAAATAAGCTGTTTTTTAAATATAAATTTCTTCTGTCATTTTTTATAAAATTTGACTTTGAGGTGAAATATGACCTAGAAATTTTACTAAAAGTGTGAGATTCGCCCCTTTACAATACAGGTCACAATTCAAATACATTTTTTTTTGTATTTGTAAAGAAGATAATTAAAGTTAAATATAAAGTGTTGTACTGTGTAATGAGCTTCCTCAATTATAATTATAATTCACCCAAAAATAAATATTCAGTCATTAATTACTCACCCTCATGATGTTCCAAATCCGTAAGACTTTCATTCGTGTTGTTTTTGATGAAATCCGAGAGCTTTCTGACCCTGCATTGACAGCAACACAACTGACACGTTCAAAGCCCAGAAAGGTAGTAAGGACATTTTTCAAATAGTCCATGTGACATCAGTGGTTCAACCTTAATTTTATGAAAGAACTTTTTGTCCACGAAGACAACAATAATAATGACTTTTTTCAACAATTTCTTCATAAAATTACGGTTGAACCACTGATGTCACATGGACTATTTTAACAATATCCTTACTTCCTTTTTGGGCATTGAATGTGTCAGTTGCGTTGTTGTCTATGCAAGGTCAGACAGCTCTCGGATTTTATCAAAAATATCTTAATTTGTGTTCAGAAGATGAACAAAGGTCTTACAGGTTTAGAATGACTGAGTAATTAATGACTTAATAATTTAAATTTTTGGGTGAACTATCCCTTTAACATCTGCTTGATGATACAGAGATAAATGTTGAATGCAACCTGAGGTTTGATAATTGCCTGACTAAAACTGTATTTTTGTGTATTTGAGAGCAGATTTGAGGAGGAGAATGAGAGGCGTCTGGAACAGAATCAGCGCTGTCTCTTTAACAGTAACGCCGCCATGCAGTGGCTGGACATTCGGCTGCAGATGATTGGTGTCACAGTAGTAACCGGCATCAGTGTGATCGCTGTGATCCAGCATCAGCTCAAATCCATCGACCCAGGTTAACCTCTTAATGAGATAAGAGTATAAATTCAAGGCATTTAGCAGATGCTCTTTACCAGAGTGATTTAAAAAGGCTTCAGTTGACTGCCATAGTCAACAGAGCATTGAAAATGTAACCTTTTATACATTTTCAAAGTAACATCTTATCTAAAGTCATTTTAAAAAAACACGTCATCCGGTCTTGTGTAAACGGATACACATGTACCATTAGTCTTAAAGGAGTAGTTCACTTTCAGAACAAAAAATTACAGATAATGTACTCACCCCCTTGTCATCCAAGATGCTCATGTCTTTCTTTCTTCAGTCGTAAAGAAATGTTGTTTTTTATACAAACTATATAAAATGGACTTCTATGGTGCCCCCAAGTTTGAACTTAGAAATTGCAGCTTCAAAGGGCTCTAAATGATCACAGCCGAGGAAAAAAGAGTCTTATCTAGCAAAACGATGGGTTATTTTCTAAAAACATTTACAATTTATATACTTTTTAATCTTGCCAAGCTAGACAAGACGAGCATTTGAGGTTAAAAAGTTGTAATTTTCTTTAGAAAATAACCCATCGTTTTACTAGATAAGGCCCTTTCTTTCCTCGACTGTGATTGTTTAGAGCCCTATGAAGCTGCATTTTGTAAGTTCAAACTTGGGGGCACCATAGAAGTCCATTATATGGAGAGAAATCCTGAAATGTTTTACTCAAAAAAACACAATTTCCTTACGACTGAAGAAAGAAAGACATGAACATCTTGGATGACAAGGGGGTGAGTACATTATCTGTCATTTTTTGTTCTTAAAGTAAACTACTCCTTTAAGTCACTTAAGTCCAGTTCCAGTTCAGTCAAAAGGCGTTTAATGGTTTAAAGTTACTGAAATGGCTTCTTTGTTCTGTCAGGTCTGGTGGGTCTGTCTCTGTCCTATGCACTATCCATCACCAACCTACTGTCAGGCCTCATTTTCAGCTTTGCACAGACAGAGATGCAGTTGGTGAGCATTGAGCGTACAGAGGAGTATTCCACCAGCATCCCACAGGAGCCTCAACAAGCCAGCATTGAGGTTAGAGTGATATTTACCTCAAAAACTGATTAAAACAATTTCACAGCCTTTTTGTTAGGTCTTTTTAAAGAAATTGCTCTCCCAGAAATTACAATTTGCTAAAATGCACACACTCTCAGGCCATCCAAGATGTGGATAAGTTTTTTCTTCATTGGAAGAGATTTGGAGAAATTTAGCATGACATCACTTGTTCATCCACCTCTGGGTGACAAATAGGTGCCGTCAGTATGAGAGTTCAAACATTTGATTAAAAACATTACAATAATCCACAAGTTATCCAGATGACTCCAGTCCATCAGTTAATGTCTTGTGAAGCATAGAGCTATGTGTTAGTAAGAAAAAATTCCATTATTATTATTCCTTTATCCATGTAATGCGAATTTTTCCCCAAATCTGTTTCAATTAACAAACACATTTTCTTTGTCTTGGATGGAGTGGAGTGAGCACATTTTCAGCAAATGTTAATTTTTGTTCATTCAAAGTCTGAAGAACTTCTTTTATTTTTATAGTGATTCCTAGGTTGTGAGACCCGGTACAGTGAGGGCAAAAAATATTTGATCCCCTGCTGATTTTGTACGTTTGCCCACAATTTTAATGGTAGGTTTATTTGAACAGTGAGTGACAGAATAACAACTAAAAAAATCTCGAAAAGCATATTTAAAACAAGTTAAATTTGCATTATAATGAGTGAAATAAGTATTTGATCCCATATCAATCAGCAAGATTTCTGGCTCCCAGGTGTCCCAAGTAACAAACTGAGATTAGGAGCATTCTCTTAAAGGCGGGGCTCCCAATCTCAGTTTGTTACCTGTATAAAAGACTCCTGTCCACAGAAGCAATCAATCAACCAGATTCCAAACTCTCCATCATGGCCAAGACCAAAGAGCTGTCCAAGGATGTCAGGGACAAGATTGTAGACCTACACAAGACTGGAATAGGCTACAAGACCATCACCAAGCAGCTTTGTGAGTTGGTGACAACAGTTGGTGCGATTATTCACAAATGGAAGAAACACAAAATAACTGTCCATCTCTTTCGGTCTGGGGCTCCATGATAGATCTCACCTCGTGGAGTTTCAGTCATCATGAGAACGGTGAGGAATCAGCCCAGAACTACACGGGAGGATTTTGTCAGTGATCTCAAGGCAGCTGGGACCATAGTCACCAAGAAAACTATTGGTAACACACTACGCTGTGAAGGACTGTAATCCTGAAGCGCCCGCAAGGTCCCCCTGCTCAAGGAAGCACATGTACAGGCCCGTCTGAAATATGCCAATGAACATCTAAATGATTCAGAGGAGAACTGTGTGAAAGTGGTCAGATGAGACCAAAATCGAGCTCTTTGGCATCAACTCAACTCGCCGTGTTTGAAAGAGGAGGAATGCTGCCTATGACCCCAAGAACGCCATCCTCATCGATCCCCTGAAATCCCTCCTGAGATGTGTGCAAACCTAGTGGCCAACTACAAGAAACGTCTGACCTCTGTGATTGCCAACAAGGTTTGCCACCAAATACTAAGTCATGTTTTGCAAAGGGGTCAAATACTTATTTTACTCATTAAAATGCAAATCACTTTTTTTTAAATGCATTTTCCTGGATTTTTTTTGTTATTTTTGTTATTCTGTCTCTCACTGTTCAAATAAACCTACTATTAAAATGATAGACTGATTATTTCTTTGTCAGTGGGCAAATGTACAAAATCAGCAGGGGATCAACTAATTTTTTCCCTCACTGTATGTATCATTCATAGAGCCAGATTTACTAACAGCTTGCGCCAGTGCAAACCGTCCTTTGGCATTAAAATAGTACTGTCAGAATTTGCTAAAGACACACAGTGAAGAATTAGTGGCGAAAAGGCGTTGCCTGACCTTATTGAATATGCATTTGTAGGAGTTCCCCTCTTAGACACAAAATTTATGGGAGGAGAGTGTTAAAACAAATCACGCAACACAATTTTAACATTTGTGTTTGTCAAATTACTGGTATTTGTGCCATAATTTAACGCCCAAAATAAGCATCCTTTAAAGCAGGCGGAAATTTGGTGCCCTGCTTTTGGTAAATTGCACTAGTCATAATGGAAATGATCTGGCTGTGTCTTTGTTCTTTAATGTGCGCATTGTCAGTAAATCACACACAGAATTTTCCCCTCCCATTGCCACTCTAACACTAATTTGTCCTGTTTTAGTAAATCTGGCCCATTATGTCCCAAGTGTAACACATAACCTTATCATCAAACTCTACATCTGCAGGTTCTTGAATCCTGGCCTGAAAAGGGCCGAGTTGAATTTGTGGACGCTGTGTTGGCGTACCGGCCGGGCTTGCCCAATGCTCTTGATGGGGTCAGTTTGGAGGTATTACCTGGTGAGAAGGTGGGCATTGTAGGGCGTACAGGCTCGGGGAAATCCTCATTGTTCCTTGCCCTATTTCGTATGGTGGAGCTGAACCAGGGTCAAATCCTGCTGGATGGAGTCGATATCAGCTCGGTTAGGCTTAGTAATTTGCGGTAAGGGTTATAATCAATGTATGTTTGAGACTTATATTTTGTTAGAGAGATACACTAATTCAAAAGTTTGGGGTAAAATCAGTAAGGTTTCTTATGCTCATCAAGACTGCGTTTATTTGATCAAAAATACAGAAAAAAATTAATATTCAATTATTACGATGAATTTTTTTTCTATTTTAATATACAATAAAATCTAATTTATTTTTGTGATCAAAGCTACATTTTCAGCATCATTACTTCATTCTTCAGTGTCAAATGATCTTTCAGAAATCATTCTAATATTTTGATTTATTATCAGTGCTGGAAACAGTTGTGCTGCTTAATACTTTTTTTCCGGATTCTTTAATAAACAAAAAGTTAAAAAGAACAGCATTTGTTTAAAATATCTCTTCTAACAATATACACTACTGTTCAAAAGTTTGGGGGTCAGTATATTTTCATTCTTACTTTTTTTGAAAGAAATTATTGCTTTAATACAGCACGGATGTGTTCGATTGATTAAAAAGTGATAGCAAAGACTTATATTGTTAGAAAAGATTTCTGTTTTGAATAAATGCTGCTATTTTTTACTTTTTATTCATCAAAGAATGCTAAAAAAAGTATGACAGGTTCCAAAAAATATTAAGCAACACAACTGTTGCCATCATAGATCATTCTAATAACGAACAAGCATATTAGAATAATTTCTGAAGAATCATGTGACACTTAAGACAGTAGTGAAGGCTGATGGAAATGGCTTTGAATCACAGGAAAAAAAGTATGTTTTAAAGTATATTAAAATACAAACCATTATATTTTTAATAACATTTTCACATAGTTGTTGCTTTTTTTAATCAAATAAATGGTGAGCATAAGAGACTTAAAACATTAAAAACATTAACATTTCACATTTAAAAAATCACTAGTACAGTAGAACGTAAAATATAAAGACTTGATGAGGTCAAAGGCAAGTCTTGTCTTGTTTTTAAATTCTTTAAAATCCCAAACATTCTTCCAGAAATCCTTAACAAGTTGAAAGCAAATTTTAAACCATGAATTTTCAATGTGATTTTAATATTGTAAAAATTGGTTCTCTTTCATCATCTCGTGTTCGAGATCCACCTATGGGAAGGGCATCCGTACCTGACCTCTGCAGAAGCATCCAATTGCACCAAGTCTGGCTTGACAGACAGAAGTGCGTGCCCACTGGCAGGTAAGGGGCCGCCCCTTACCGGGCGAATAAAACCAATGCACGCGCTACCTTTCCTCAGTTGACATTCGCTTCTCGCGATCTCTGCATTTACACAGTTCGGCTGGGTTACACTGCGCACAGAGTGTCTTCAGGAGGACATATCTTACTGATCAGCCTCCGCCAGACGTGACAGTCGTCTTTTCACTACTGGCACTACTGGACCGATCCGCTTGATTTTAAGCACGGCTTGACGGGTTTAGAGGTAAAGGATATGGCGACTCTCGGCATGGGCGACCCCCCCGCTGTTGAGCCGTCAATCGCCAGACACCTCAACCCCGCTCAGGGCGGGCTGCTCGCCCCCCCTAAGCCGGTGCTGCCAAGCAAGATGGACCGTTTTTCCGCCTCTGTTCACCAAGCGGCCTATAAATCGTCGGCCTTGGCAGTCAGAGCGCTAAACGTGTCCTCCCTTCTCTCCGCTTACCAGGCGGAAAATCTAGATGATTTGGGGCAACAGCTGGACAAAGGATCGCCCTCGCCTACCCTATGGAAGGAGATCCTTATGGTTAACGACCTCGTCCTCCGTAACGCTCGCCAGGCTGTCCAAGCCAGCGGGCGCGCCATGGCGCTTTCTGTGGTGGGGGAGCGTGCTCTCTGGCTCAACCTGTCAGGACTCCCCGACAGTGAGAAGAGGCGCATCGCAGGCGCCCCCGTCGAGCCTGGTCAGGCTCTCTTTGGTCCCGCCGTGGCTATGATGCAGCAGCGGTGTGATGATAAGAAGAAGGAGGACGAGGCTTTTAAATTATGCCTTCCGAGAAAGACAGGTACGTCGCGCCAGTTGCCCACTGCGCGTGTGCCCAACCCTCCTGTTACGGGGCGAACCCCGCATCAGAGTAGGGAGAGACACCGCAACAAACCTCCTCCGCGGCAGAACAATCCTTCCGCCGCAAAACCCTGGGGTAGGCCATCTTCTGCTGCAGCTGCGGCCGGGAAACCCCCCAGCCCCACCCCCTCCGACTCGAAACGCAAGCGGCCTGCCTGATGTTCACCAGCTGGGGCCGGAGAGCCCGCGTTCGCGAGCCGCAAGCTCTATGGACTCTCTACCTGCCCCGGAGCCTTCGTCCAAAAGACAGAGGCTCTCCCATGGAAGGGCTGGCCACCTTCCACAGCCAGAGTGTTCAGTGGCTGTTATGTGTTATCCCCCCACGTTCAGGGGGTCAGTTGTCAGGGAATGTGCACAAGCAGTGTCACCACACAGCACTTTCATTGTTCCCCAGACCAAACAAATAAAGGCTTCGGCCCCAGTGTTCCCCAACACACAAAACACAAAGAACACACTGAAAGAAACGAATCTAATAAATTCGTTTCAGCGAGAGAACATCTCTCCGGTTCCCTGCACGCCGTCCCTAGTCTGTCCGCTAGATGGCGCCATTGCATCACATATGAGCGATCCGGCCGTATTAGCAGCCCAAAGCTGCTCTCCGGTTTGTGTAGGGTCTCTAATGAAACAGGTCGCAGCCTGGCGGTCAGTGTCAGCTCCCGAATGGGTGATTCGTACTATAATGAAGGGGTACAGACTTCAGTTTGCCACAAAGCCCCCTCTTTTCAACGGAGTTATCTCTTCTCACACGGAAGAGAGCTCCGCTCACATTCTGAAAGACGAAATCTCCGCCCTTCTCGAGAAGGGGGCGGTGCAAGTGGTACCACCGCACTCAAGCAGTCAGGGGTTTTACTCCCGTTATTTCCTAGTCCCGAAGAAGGACGGTTCTCTCCGCCCTATTCTGGATCTCAGAGTGTTGAACAAACATCTCAGGAAATACAATTTCAGAATGTTGAGTCACTCCTCTCTTTTAAGATCCGTAAATCACACTGCGTTTTTTACAGTGATCGATCTGAAAGATGCCTTTTTCCACATAAGCATCTATCCTCCACACAGAAAATTCCTTCGTTTCGCCTACCAAGGCGTTTGTTACGAGTTCACAGTTCTTCCTTTCGGGCTCTCACTCAGCCCGAGGACGTTCTGTCTGTGTGTGGAGGCAGGACTCGCTCCGCTGAGAGCAGCGGGACTCAGAATCCTGACGTACATAGACAATTGGCTGATCATAGCCGATTCGAGAGAGGAAGCGATACAAAGCACTGCCCGTGTGCTCGCTCACTTCACAGCGCTCGGCTTCAGAGTGAATGTGAGCAAGAGCAATCTCACTCCTTCGCAGAATGTGATTTTTCTGGGGCTGGAGCTGAACTCTATCACAATGCGCGCACGGCTCTCGCAACAGCGCACTCTCTCTCTTCTGAAATGCCTCTCGCTTTTCAGAGAAGGGGCGAGGGTACAGTATCGCACATGTCTCAGACTACAGGGTCTTATGGCTTCGGCTGTCCATGTCCTGCCTTTAGGCCTGCTGAGAATGAGGGCGTTCATGAAGTGGGTTTTATCTCTTCATCTCAGCCCATTGCGCGATCTCTGCCGCTCTGTCTCGGTGACGCGCGCTTGCACTGCAGCGCTGCGCCACTGGAGGAATGTGGAGTTTTACGCTCATGGAACTCCCCTCGGGGCAATCATGATGCGCAAAGTTGTGACGACAGATGCCTCCTTAACAGGGTGGGGTGCCACACAGGAGGGCAGAACAGTGAACGGTGTGTGGCCAAACACACTTCACTCAGCCCACATAAATTATTTGGAGCTCCTCACGGTTTGGAAAGCTCTGAATCACTTTCTGCCCCGCCTGCAAGGGCATCACGTGCTGGTGCGTTGCGACAACACCACAGCCGTGGCTTATATCAACCGTCAAGGGGGGATGCGCTCTTCAAAGCTCCATGCTCTAGCTCACAGGCTGTTAGTATGGAGCAGGCGACACTTCCTGTCGTTACGGGCGACTCATGTCCCAGGCGTTCTGAACAGAGGAGCAGACCTTCTATCGAGGGGGAACCCACTCTATGGGGATTGGCGCCTCCACCCTCAGATAGTGGGGCTACTGTGGAGGAGATTCGGTCAGGCGACCGTCGATCTCTTCGCCTCGCACGAAAACGCCCAGTGCCCTATGTTCTTCTCGCTACGGGACGAGGACGCCCCCCTCGGCGTGGACGCACTGGCCCATCCATGGCCCAAAGTGCTTCTCTACGCATTTCCTCCGCTATCGTTAATAGCGCCCAATCTGGCCAGGGTGAAAGAACGGAGCCTGACGCTCATTCTGATAGCACCCAGATGGCCCAAATCTCCATGGCTGGCACAGATAATTCCTCTTCTGTATGCACAGCCGTGGCCACTTCCGCTACGCACAGACCTCCTGTCTCAAGCGAACGGGGAGATCTACCATCCCCACCCAGACAGGGTGGCTTTATGGGCCTGGCCCGTGAGAGGTCAAACTTAAACACATTGGGGCTCCCCCCACGTGTTGTCGCTACCATTCAGAATGCCAGAGCCTCCTCCACACGCTCTCTTTACAACTGCAAGTGGCGTGTGTTTGAGCAGTGGTGCGATGAGCGCCAGCTGATAGCGTATCAGTGCTCATTCACTGCTATTTTGAGCTTTTTGCAAGACCTTATCGATGGTGGAAGATCTTTTTCCACTATTAAGGTTTACTTGGCGGCTATCGCCGCATGTCATGTTGGGTTCGATGGCACGACAGTGGGGCAACACCCCCTCATTCGTAGATTTATGAAAGGCGCCCGCCGCTCCCTTCCAGTCACTAAAAAAGTGATTCCAGAATGGGACCTCTCCATGGTGCTGGGGGTCTTGTCTCAATACCCTTTTGAACCGCTGGGAGACATTTCTCTTAAGCTTCTGTCTCTTAAGACAGCTCTGCTCCTGGCACTGGCATCAGCCAAACGTGTCAGTGACTTGCATGCACTCTCAGTCCATTCCTCATGCACGAAATTCTCCATCAATGGAGATAAGGTCTTTCTAAGGCCTAACCCAGCCTTTATGCCAAAATGCTTCCCAGCATTTGCGTGTGAGGTGATTCAGCTTTCCGCTTTTCATCCTCCTCCTTTCTCCTCTTCAGAGGATAAGAGGCTGAACGCTTTATGTCCTGTTCGCTCTTTACGGGTTTACATTGACAGGACCAGCGCTTTCAGAAGGAGCGACCAGCTCTTCATTTCTTGGGCCTCCCCAAACACAGGGAATCCCATTTCTAAGCAACGCCTCTCTCATTGGCTTGTGGAAGCCATCTCCTTGGCATATGAATCTAAGGGAGTGCGTCCTCCAGAGGGCCTCAGAGCTCACTCCACTAGAGGCTTGGCAGCCTCCTGGGCTCTGTTTAACGGGGTTTCCTTGCAGGACATTTGTGCCGCTGCAAGCTGGGCCTCACCACATACATTTGTCAGATACTACCGGCTGGATGTCACCCAGACCCCGGTAGCTCATTCTGTTTTAGGTGTGGGTTCTTCGTTGGGTGGCGCCCTCGGACCCTTAACACCTTAGGCTTGAGTGGTCCAACTCAGCTTATTCATGTTTCTAAGCAAGTCATCTGCCCCCCCCCCCACCCACATCTTTAGTATGTGTGCATATATTATTATTAATATATCAGCATGAGGTGTGTGGCCATATTATGTGCATGTTACCATAGTTCATTCTTGCACAGCTGGTATTCATGCTCATTATGGGGGTCTGATCCTTGGTGACGTGTCAAGCACCGCCTCTCCAGGTGACCGTCCTCTGGCTTACAGGGCCTCACTGTGGGTGTATTGGGCAACCGGGGAGCTGTCCATATCTCCCATAGGTGGATCTCGAACACGAGATGATGAAAGAGAACAATAGGTTACTGTCGTAACCCCGGTTCTCTGAAACATCGAGTGGAGAGATCCACCAAGTTTGCCCCGCTTGCTGCGAGAAGCGAATATGCTCACTGAGGAAAGGTAGCTGTCTGTCTGTCTGTCAAGCCAGACTTGGTGCAATTGGATGCTTCTGCAGAGGTCAGGTACGGATGCCCTTCCCATAGGTGGATCTCTCCACTCGATGTTTCAGAGAACCGGGGTTACGACAGTAACCTATTGTTTTGTTTGTCGCCCTCTATAGATCAAAGCTGGCCATCATCCCTCAGGATCCCTTCCTGTTCTCCAGCTCCGTGCGAGAGAACCTTGATCCCCATAGCCGTCATCCAGACTTTCGTTTGCTAGATGCTCTTGAGCAATGCCACCTGGGAGATGTAGTACAGAGGATTGGTTAGAACTGATCACTTTTGATTGTTGCATTGAACTTGTTCTATTCAAATCCATCTTACTGTAATGGATTTATGTAGAGCATGTATATATTTCTTTATTTATTTTTACTTTGTCTGTGTATCCCATTGCAGGAGGCCTTGAATCGGAAGTTGGAGAGAGAGGAAAGTCTCTGTCTGTTGGCCAGAGGCAGTTGCTGTGTCTTGCCCGTGCTCTGCTCACAGAAGCTAATGTACAAAACTAATGTATAATTTAATTAGAACGTAATGTCAAAAATATCTGTTATTCGTATGCTGTATGCACTTTTTTAATTTATTCTTCAATAGATTTTGTGCATTGACGAGGCCACAGCAAGCGTCGATCATAAGACTGACATGCTTCTACAGAAAACCATCAGAGAAAAATTCAAGGATAAAACCGTTCTTACCATCGCCCACAGGTATCAAACTGCTTTATACAGTGCCTTGCGAAAATATACCCCTTAAATTTTTAATTAACTTAACTTAATTTTTTCCCCACATCAGTCTACACTCAGGTTTTTAACATCTTTGCAAATGTATTAAAAATAAAAAAAACTTAAATGGTTTCATTGCATAAGTATTCATACCTTTATCTGAACAATCTGAAATTTAGCTCAGGAGCTTTCATATTGCTTTTAGATGTTACTGCACTTACCTGTGGCAAATTCAATTGAATGAGCAATGTTGGGGAAAGTTACTTTTAATAGTAATGCATTACAATATTGAGTTACTCCCTAAAAAAGTAACCAATTACGTTACTTAGTTACTTTTTATGGAAAGTAATGCGTTACGTTACTTTTGAGTTACTTTTTAAATCTGGGCAGGGCTTGCTTGTTTGTTTTTAATATAAAAAGTTCTATTTTTGGCCTCAGGCTTACAGAAAAGTAAATTCACGTCTGTACAGTAGACCACAGAAAAAAAGTCAACTCTTCAGCAATTAAAAAAAGGAAAACAAATGTTAGATTATCTTCAGTAACTTTTGCTTATTAGTATGGATGAATTGGTTCATCGAAGATTGGCAGCAAAGACATCGGTTTATAAAGTGGGATTAAATACATAAAGGATATTTGTATTATTTAACATATTTAATTATTGCAGGTTTGCATTGAAATTCACTGTTTTTATTCATTTTGAGGAATACTGTATCTGTTTTTTTAGTGAGTGAGATGAATTAATGCATGTTCACATTTATTCTAGAACAACTTACAATTTCTCTCAACATGGGGACAGGAGAGCTTTTAATCATCACCGTAAATAAATAATTAGATACATATAGATTGTTAATTTAGTTGGTAACCCTTTACATAAGGGTTCATTATTTAACTACGTTAGATAACATGAACGTCGAAACTTGTGTTTGGTAACATTAGTTTTTAGTGAGTGAGATGAATTAATATATGTTTACATTTATTCTAGAACTAAAGTAACATCTTACTTACGATTTCTCTCAACATGGGGACAGGAGAGCTTTTAATCAATAAATGGGGGGAGGGTAACTGGCGTTACTTATTTAAAAAAGTAACTGAGATATTTTCTTGTCAATTAAAAAGTAATGCGTTACTTTACTAGTTACTTGAAAAAAAAGTAATACTATTACGTAACTTGCCTTACTTGTAATGCGTGTCCCCCAACACTGTTAATAAGTATGATTTGGAAAGGCACACACGTCTTAATAAAAGGTCTAACAGCTGAAAATGCGTATCAGAGCAAAAACCAAGCCCTGAGGTAAAAAAAAAAATCTGCCTGTAGAGCTCAGAGACAGGATTGTCAACAAGCCATGCATCTAGGGAAGAGTTCAGAAAAACTACTACTGCATTGGAGGTTCACAGAAGCATGTAGTCTCCGTTACCCTTAATGGAAGAAGTTTGGGACTCTTTCTAGAGCTGGCCTCTTTCTGAGCAATTGATGGAGAAGGGCTTTGGTTAGAGTGGTGACCAAGAACCTGATGGTTACTCTAGTTGACAATCAGCACCTAAAGAACTCTCAGATTGTGAGAAACAAGATTCTGTGCTCTGATGAGCCTCAACTGCAAGCATCATGTTTGAAGGAAACCAGGCACTGCTCAACACCTGCAGATTACCATCACAAAAGTAAAGTGTGGTGTTAGCAACCTCATGCTGTAGGACTGAGGGACTCGCCAGAGTAGAAGAAAAGCTCAATGCACCAATATATAGAGATATCCTTAATGAAAACTCAGTCCAGAGTATTCAGAACCTCAGACTGGGCAGAAAGTTCACATTCCAACAGGACAACAAGCCTAAGCACACTGCAAAAGTGGCTTATAGACAACTCTGTGAATTTCCAACTTGACAGAGCTTGCGAGGTGAAGTGAGGAGAAGAATGGCAGATAATTGCCAAATGCTGATGTGCAAATCTTGTTGTATCATACCCAAAAAGACTTGAGGCTATAAAGGTGTTTCAGCTATGTACTGAGTTAAGGGTATGAATACTTATGCAATGTACTTTATTTATTTATTTTGTTATGAAGTTGTGACAATTTTTGACAATTTTTGCTTTATCATTATGGTGTATGGAATGTAGATTGATGCGGAGAAAAAAAAAAGCAATTTAAAGCGGTTTAGCATAAGGGAGCAACATAACAAAACATGGAAAAACCATGTAGTATGAGTATGAATACTTTTGCACGGCACTGTAAATGCTCTCTTTATTTATATAACGTATTATTATAGTGACACGGTAATACACCTTTGTGTACAGTTTTGTGAGGCACATATTAAATAAAACCTGACAAAGCAGATGCAGATTTACATTGTAAAGGTATATGTGCAACTATTGTATGGTTGTAAATCCCCTTTTAAATTACTATCTCTGTCAACCTTTGAACTCAACAGTTCTGTTTATAACATACCTGCAAGCATTTTTAGGTAACATTAAAGTGTACAGTAAGTGCAGTAACTAAATATATATAGATTGTTAATTTAGTTGGTAACCCTTTACATAAGGCTTCATTATTTAACTACGTTAGATAACGTGAACGTCGAAAGTTGTGTTTGTTCACATTACTTAATGCACTGTGAACTAACATGAAAAAACAACGAATGAATGCGTTTTTAGTAACTAACATTAGTAAAGATGAATAAATTGTGTAATGCACTATTCATTATTTGTTCATGTGAGCTAATACATTATCTATTGTTAACAAATGACACCCTATTTTAAAGTGTTACCATTTTGTATTCAGGGTTTTTTCATTTTCTCTCGTTGTCTGGTTGATAAAAACAAAACAAAAAAACATTTTAGACCGTTTTACATCTACCTTTTGAATGAACATAACATGTTGTTCAGATGAATCACCTGCCAAGAATAATTTTGTTGCCGCACAAACCCAACCAGTCTTTCTTATCCCACAGGCTAAATACAATCATGGACTCTGACAGAGTTCTAGTGATGCATGCTGGGAAAGTGGTGGAGTTTGACAGCCCTGCTGCTCTGTGCCAAAGAGAAGATTCTGTTTTCCAGAAACTCTTACGCGGAGGAGAAGATTGAGTTTTAAATACTGTATTTTCAGCAGAATGCACTTGGGAGTCCTATGCATAAAGGCCATATGTGCAAATACCTGCAGTTTATAACTCAGGGGAAAATTTGTAATAATGCTCACATTTGTATGGATGTAAATGCGTCTGTTTTAGAATTAAATGTTTTTTTAAATTATAAGTCTGTTTACAGATTTGCATCTTTCAGACAGGATCGACTCAAAGTACTTTCCCCCTCTTCGATCAGGTAACATTCTTGAAAACGAAGGTGTGGGAGTCCCACTAAATATTTATCTCTGTGGTTAGAATGCATTCTCTCTTCTGAGAATTCTCAATGCGTAATTGGTTTCATTAGAGGTGTGAACGCTTGTAATAAGGCGTCTCCACCCAGAACGACCTGGGTGAGAGTGACTGCACCCTGTGTGAGTCATATGGGAGTACATGTGTGCATAGTTAATCTTTTTTTCTTACCCATTCCTTTTGATTTCCTCCCATCAATCTCAAACTAGGGAGAGGTTTATTATTGTTATGTCACCCTGCCTCCAATGTAGAACAGGCAGTGATGCTGAAGCTTTATAAGGTATGCGTTTGGCCTGGTCGAACCAGTTGGTTCACTCTTCAAGTGTATTACTTGCTGCGGTGAGAATTTCATAAACAGTGAGAAGAGAACGGAGGTAAACACGGTCACATCCAGAGAAAAGTCTTTTTCAGCATGGCACGTTATCACAGCTGATATCGAACGAGGATTTAAGAGCTCATGGAACACAAGGTAAGGCTTTTCTTTGCTGTTCAAATTTACAACAGTACTTTGAACTGTACTACGTTGCGTAAAACAGCCAGTATGGTACTGAAAGTAAAGTTTGGTTGTTTGGTGTCCAGCTGTTTTTGTTATGATTGAATATGCAGCGCTTGCATAGGTTGTGTTTTTACAGTCATTTAAAAGTAGTTTAATGTATTCATATTACAAACGGCACTTTTATGGAAAGTTTCTGAAAAACATTTTCAGCTCCTGTACCTTTAATTTTGTGTTGACTGTAAATATACATGTTAATAAATAGGCTTTTTGCATGTTAAGTGTGTGTAGATAATAGCAGTTGGAAGATTTTAGACCTGTTTCGAGGAAATGAAAGCATCAAATTATTTTAATTGAATAGTTGAGCTGGTTATGAAAATATGTGCCCTTGCAGATGATCATTGGAGCACCTGGTACCTCTACCATTATGCATGTTTAATACAGAGGGTGTGGTTAACAAGGTGAGGTCTGTTCACAGTTTCCTTTGTCTGGCCTAACCTGTTCCTAACGCCCTCTTGTTACACTATCCCTGAACAATTCCTTGAATACCTCACAGTTTCGTCTGGGATAAATGTAGATGTTTTGTAAAGCATTACAAAGATAAATGTCTAAAGTAAATTTAAACTTAGGTCGTTCTGTTTGCTCTTTTCTGAGGCAAGGGATTTTTTCATTCAATGATTCTCCATATGATCATCGCTCATGTTTGTGATTGCATTATGGGCAACTATTAACAATAGTTGTGTCAGTAATAATTGGCGCTGAAACTCTTCTGAATCATTTATTTTGCCTCAACAGGGTTGCGTTTTGGAGGCTTTAGCACTGTAAATATTTACAGAAATGGTATGTTATCTCTTTTTTTTTTTATCTAGTCTGTATGCAAACATTTAAAGGGTTCACAAGTTCACCCAAAAATTTAAATTCTGTCATTAATTACTCACCCTCATGTCATTCTTCGGAACGCAAGTTAAGATATTTGAGATTAAATCTAAGAGCTCTATGACCTCCATAGCTAGCAAGGTTCCTACCATGTTCAAGGTCTAGAAAGGTACCAAGAACATTGACAAAACTGTCCATGTGACATCAGTGGTTCAAACCTTAATTGAATGAAGCTACAAGAATACTTTTTGTGAGCAAAAAGTATTCTCTGCATCACCCTAGAACCATTGTGGAGAGATGCCATGATGTATGCGAGTGCTTTCTTCTTAATGTAAACAACGTTTGTGTTGTAGTACTCTCCAAAATGAAGAACTTTTGAATAAAGTTGTAAAAGTATTCTCGTAGCTTTCTAAAACTATGGTTGAACCACTGATGTCTCATGTCTATTTTGACTATTTTGTTGATGTTCTTGGTACCTTTTTGGGTCTTAAACGTTGTAGGACCCAGAGAGCTCTCGGATTTCGTCAAAAATATCTTAAAGGAGTAGTTTAACAAAAATTTACAGATAATGTACTCACCCCCTTGTCATCCAAGATGTTCATGTCTTTCTTTCTTCAGTAGTTAAGAAATGATGTTTTTTGAGGAAAACATTTAAGGATTTTTCTGCATATAATGGACTTTTATGGTGCCCCCGAGTTTGATCTTCCAAAATGCAGTTTAAATGGCTCTAAATGATCCCAGCCGAGGAACAAGGGTCTTATCTAGCGAAACGATCGGATATTTTCTAAAAACATTTACAATTTATATACTTTTTAATCTCTACACAGAGTACACACAGAGCTAGACAAGAGAGGCATTTGAGGTTAAAAAGTATATAAATTGTATTTATTTTATTTTTTTAAATAACTGATCGTTTTGCTAGATAAGACCCTTCTTTCTCGGCTGGGATTGTTTAGAGCCATTTGAAGCTGCATTTTGGAAGTTCAATCTCGGGGCACCATAGAGGTCCATTATATGGAGAGAAATCCTGAAATGTAACATTTTGTACATGCAAGTCGTAAATTTCCTTACGACTGAAGAAAGACATGAACATCTTGGATGACAAGGGGGTGAGTACATTATCTGTAAATTTTTGTTCTGAAAGTGAACTACTCCTTTAATATGTAATTCAAAGATGAACGTAGGTTTTACGTGTTTGGAATGACAGGAGTGTGAGTAATTATTGACAGAATTTTCATTTTTGGGTGAAATAACCCTTTAAGTTGCTAATTACATATCAGAAGTGCAATACTTATCTCATACTGGTCTTTATTTTCTTTTCTGTACATGCACTTAATTTCACAAAATATGAAAAAATACACCATCTTGTAATTTTGCAGTCTATTCTTCGAAGAAGCCTCTCTGACAGCCTGCTGGTTGAAGATGACAATGTCTCTGTAGAGGGTTTGGAATACACAGACCTGCACTTTCATGAAGGTATAGTTTTATAACTGTTTGAATATGAATATTTTTTGCATCATTGTATATTAATTGAGCATCAGATTGCTGGTTCAGTTACTTTCACTGTGGAGAAAAAGCCCATGAATCTCGAAATGGGGAAAATATGTGACCCTGGACCACAAAACCAGTCACAAGTTTTTTTAAATTTGAGATTTATACATCATCTGAAAGCTGAATAACTAAAGGACAACAGGACAATATTTGGCCAATTTGACAATCTGGAATCTGACGGTACAAAAAAAAAATTAAATATTGAGAAAATCGCCTTTAAAGTTGTCCAAATGAAGTTCTTAGCAATACATATTACTAATCAGTATCTTCATGGAACATGATCTATACCTAAAGTTTACCCATGTTACTTAAGACTGGTTTTGTGCAAGGTTTTGGCCAAGGTCACATATAAAAATAAATGGTTTTCATTTTTACATTTCCATTTCAGATGATGAATTTGTGGGGGCCAGTGGTCAGTTTGATCTAAGGAGGAATGAACAAAAGAAGAATGAAGCTGTGAACATTTTGAAGTTGATTGATAATGACAAGGAGGTAGCGAAGCATGGTATGAAATCCAGCAGGAGCTTGGAAAGTCTGGATATCAAAGCTCCAAATGAGGTCTGTGCACATCACATTAACTTTTAAAAAAATCCTGAATCATAAAACCCCTAATCAAATTAATTTATGATTTAAATGTTTCAACAGGTGTGGAAAGATTCATATGACAGGCTCTACAATTCTAAAGTCAAGAAATACATGAAAGGAAATAAAGCTGTTAAGGAAACCAGACTTGGCATACACAATGGGCCAGGGGCAACTCAAACACTTGACCGCAAAGGCAAAGTAAATGTGGCGGCTTTTCTTGAGAATGCAGATCGGATGCGTCTCGCTCCATATGAAATGGAATCTGACAATCAAGTGGGGCCATTCATGGTGCATTATGACACGGATTCTACAGGCGAATATGACTCAAGTCTTACACTGCCAAAAACCCAAGGATCTCACCTCACAAAAGGACATTTCAAAGGCCCAAAAACAGTGCTTCATTCTTCTGATATGGATATTGATGTACCATCAGTTAATGTCAAGAAATCAAAATTTAAACTGCCAAAGATGAGCCTCTCTGGAAACAAGAACACTGACATCAATTATGATGGAACTATGAAGGGGCCAAAAGTAGATGCAGGTCTTAATGGTTCTAATATACGAATTGATGGACCAAAGGCTGATTTCAAAGGTCTAAAAACAGATCTTCCAGACATCAACACGCCATCTGGAAAACTGAAAGCACCCACTTTCAGCATGCCTGATTTTGGCTTGTCAGGATCCAAACCTGACTATGATCTGAAAACCCCTAAATTTAAGGCAGACTTTGATTCACCAGACATCAACATCAGAGGTCATAAACCAGACATCACAGCACCTGACATGGATGTCGATATTCCTGAAGGTACATTTAAAGGACCAAATTTCAGGAAACCCAATCTCGACATAAATGCCCCTTCTGGTAACCTGAAGTTGCCAAAATTTGGCTTGTCTGGTAGCAAGCCAGAAGGAGCTGATCTTAAAATCAAATCTCCAGACCTGAATCTCAACAGTCCCAAAATTAAGGGAGGAATCAATACCCCAGACATGGACCTGACTCTGCCTCAGACTGATCTGAAAGGACCAAACCTAGATATCAAAACACCTGATATTGATGGCCCTTCAGGTAAATTTAATATGCCAAAGGTAAAGATGCCCAGTTTTGGCCTGTCAGGTTTGAAAGGGCCACATATGAATCTGGATGCTGACATTGACAAGCCTGACCTTAATCTGAGTGCATCAACTCCCAAACTAAATGCAGGAATAAAGAGTCCTGATATTGACTTACATGGACCTAATGTTGATCTCAAAGGTCCGAAAACAGATCTTACACTTCCAGACATGAACATGCCATCTGGAAAAATGAAAATGCCCACTTTCAAGATGTCTGATTTTGGTCTCTCCGGACCCAAAATAAAAACACCCGACTATGATCTGAAGACTCCTGAAATGGATCTGTCAGCTCCAAAGTTTAAGGCAGACTTTGATTCACCAGACATCAACATCAAAGGTCATAAGCCAGATATCAAAACACCAGACTTGAATGTTGATTTTCCTAAAGGCAAAATTAAAGGACCAAATTTCAAGACTCCCAATCTTGATGTGAATGCACCTGACTTCGACATCAATGCTCCTTCAGGTAAAATGAAGCTGCCAAAATTTGACATCTCTGGTAAAAAAGCAGAAGTACCAGATCTTAAAATCAAATCTCCAGACCTGAATTTCAAAAGCCCCAAAATAAAGGGAGGAATCGATACCCCAGACATGGACCTGAGTCTGCCTCAAGCTGATTTAAAAGGCCCAAACCTAGATATCAAATCACCTGATATTGATGGCCCTTCAGGTAAATTTAATATGCCAAAGGTAAAGATGCCCAGTTTTGGCCTGTCAGGTTTGAAAGGGCCACATATGAATCTGGATGCTGACATTGACAAGCCTGGCCTTAATCTGAGTGCATCAACTCCCAAACTAAATGCAGGAATAAATAGTCCAGATATTGACTTACATGGACCTAATGTTGATCTGAAAGGTCCAAAAACAGATCTTACACTTCCAGACATGAACATGCCATCTGGAAAAATGAAAATGCCCACTTTCAAGATGCCTGATTTTGGCCTCTCCAGACCCAAAATAAAAACACCCGACTATGATCTGAAGACTCCTGACATGGATCTGTCAGCTCCAAAGTTTAAGGCAGATTTTGATTCACCAGACATCAACATCAAAGGTCATAAGCCAGATATCAAAACACCAGACTTGAATGTTGATTTGCCTAAAGGCAAAATTAAAGGACCAAATTTCAAGAAACCCAATTTGGATGTGAATGCACCTGATCTCGACATCAATGCTCCTTCAGGTAAACTAAAGCTGCCAAAGTTCGGCATCTCTGGTAGCAAGCCAAAAGGGCCTGATTTCAAAATCAAATCTCCAGACTTGAATCTTAAAAGCCCCAAAATAAAGGGAGGAATTGATACCCCAGACATGGATCTTACCCTGCCTCAAACTGATTTAAAAGGTCCAAACCTAGATATCAAATCACCTGATGTTGATGTTAGCGGTCCTTCAGGTAAATTCAATATGCCAAAGCCAAAGATGCCCAGTTTTGGCCTGTCAGGTTTGAAAGGGCCACATATGAATCTGGATGCTGACATTGATAAGCCAGACCTCAATTTGAGTGCATCAACTCCCAAACTTAATGCAGGGATAAATGGTCCTGATATTGATATTCATGGACCTAATGCTAATTTCAAGGGTCCAAAAACAGACCTTACACTTCCAGACATTGACATGCCATCTGGAAATATGAAAACACCTACTTTTAAGATGCCTGATTTTGGTCTCTCAGCACCAAAAATAAAGACACCTGATTATGATCTGAAGACTCCTGAAATGGATCTGTCAGCTCCAAAATTTAAGGCAGACTTTGATTCCCCAGACATGAATGTTGATTTCCCAAAAGGAAGATTTAAAGGACCAAATTTCAAGAAACCTGATTTTGATGTTAATGCACCTGACCTCGACATCAATGCCCCTTCAGGTAAACTGAAATTTCCAAAGTTTGGATTTTCAGGTAGTAAGCCAAAAGGACCAGATCTTAAAATCAAATCTCCAAAGATGAATTTCAAAAGCCCCAAAATGAAGGGAGGAATCGATACCCCAGACATGGATCTGACTCTGCCTCAAACTGATTTAAAAGGCCCAAACTTAGATATCAAATCACCTGATATTGATGTCAATGGCCCTTCAAGTAAATTCAATATGCCAAAGTTAAAGATGCCCAGTTTTGGCCTGTCAGGTTTGAAAGGGCCACATATGAACGTGGATGCTGACATTGATAAGCCTGACCTTAATCTAAGTGCTTCAACTCCCAAACTAAATGCAGGATTAAATAGGCCTGATATTGACATTCATGGACCAAATGTTGATCTTAAAGGTCCGAAAACAGACCTTAAACTTCCAGACATGGACATGCCATCTGGAAAAATTAAAATGCCAAATTTCAAGATGCCTGATTTGGGTCTCTCAGGACCCAAAATTAAAACGCCTGACTATGATCTGAAGACTCCTGACATGGATCTTTCAGCTCCAAATTTGAAGGCAGACTTTGATTCACCAGACATCAACATCAGAGGTCATAAGCCAGATATCACAACCCCAGACTTGAATGTTGATTTCCCTAAAGGTAAAATTAAAGGGCCAAATTTCAAGAAACCCAGTCTTGATTTGAATGCACCAGACCTTGACATCAATGCTCCTTCAGGTAAACTGAAGCTGCCCAAATTTGGCTTTTCTGGTAGTAAGCCAAAAGGGCCTGATATTGACTTACATGGACCTAATGTTGATCTCAAAGGTCCAAGAACAGACCTGACTCTTCCAGATATTGATAAGCCATCTGGAAAACTGAAAATGCCCACTTTAAAGATGCCTAAGTTTGGTGTCTCTGGACCAAAAATAAAGACCCCTGACTATGATTTGAAGACACCTGAAATGGATCTGTCAGCTCCAAAGATTAAGGCAGACTTTGATTCCCCAGACCTTAACATTAAAGGACATAAGCCAGAAGTCAAAGGCCCTGACATGAACCTTAAATTCCCTAAAGGTACATTTAAAGGCCCAAACTTAAAGACACCCAATCTTGACATGAATGCACCTGACCTCGATATCAACAAGCCTTCTGGAAAACTGAAAATGCCCACTTTAAAGATGCCTAAGTTTGGTGCCTCAGGGCCAAAACTAAAGACACCTGACTATGATTTAAAGACCCCTGAAATGGATCTGTCAGCACCAAAGTTCAAGGCAGACTTTGATTCCCCAGACCTGAATCTCAAAACCCCCAAAATTAAGGGAGGACTCAATACCCCAGACATGGATTTGAACTTGTCTCAAACTGATTTAAAAGGCCCGAACCTAGATATTGAAAAACCTGATTTTGATGTTAATGGCCCTTCAGGTAAATTGAATATGCCAAAACTAAAGATGCCTAAGTTTGGTGTCTCAGGACCAAAAATGAAGACGCCTGACTATGATTTGAAGACCCCTAAAATGGATCTGTCGGCTCCAAAATTCAAGGCAGACTTTGATTCCCCAGACATGGATTTGACCCTGCCTCGAACTGATTTAAAAGGCCCGAACCTAGATATCGAAAGACCTGATTTTGATGTTAATGGCCCTTCAGGTAAATTGAATATGCCAAAACTAAAGATGCCCAAGTTTGGTGTCTCAGGACCAAAAATGAAGACGCCTGACTATGATTTGAAGACCCCTAAAATGGATCTGTCGGCTCCAAAATTCAAGGCAGACTTTGATTCCCCAGACCTGAATCTCAAAAGCCCCAAAATTAAGGGAGGACTCAATACCCCAGACATGGATTTGAACTTGCCTCAAACTGATTTAAAAGGCCCGAACCTAGATATCGAAACACCTGATTTTGATGTTAATGGCCCTTCAGGTAAATTAAATATGCCAAAGCTAAAGATGCCCAGTTTTGGACTACCAGGTTTGAAAGGGCCACATATGAATCTGGATGCTGATATTGATAAGCCCGACCTTAATCTAAGTGCATCGACTCCCAAACTAAATGCAGGAATAAATAGTCCAGATATTGACTTACATGGACCTAATGTTGATCTCAAAGGTCCAAAAACAGATCTTACACTTCCAGACATGGACATGCCATCTGGAAAACTGAAAATGCCCACTTTAAAGATGCCTAAATTTGGTGTCTCAGGACCAAAAATAAAGACGCCTGACTATGATTTGAAGACCCCTGAAATGGATCTGTCAGCTCCAAAATTCAAGGCAGACTTTGATTCCCCAGACCTGAATCTCAAAAGCCCCAAAATTAAGGGAGGACTCAATACCCCAGACATGGATTTGAACTTGCCTCAAACTGATTTAAAAGGCCCGAACCTAGATATCGAAACACCTGATTTTGATGTTAATGGCCCTTCAGGTAAATTGAATATGCCAAAGCTAAAGATGCCTAAATTTGGTGTCTCAGGACCAAAAATAAAGACGCCTGACTATGATTTGAAGACCCCTGAAATGGATCTGTCGGCTCCAAAGTTCAAGGCAGACTTTGACTCCCCAGACATGGATTTGACCCTGCCTCGAACTGATTTAAAAGGCCCGAACCTAGATATCGAAAGACCTGATTTTGATGTTAATGGCCCTTCAGGTAAATTGAATATGCCAAAGCTAAAGATGCCTAAGTTTGGTGTCTCAGGACCAAAAATGAAGACGCCTGACTATGATTTGAAGACCCCTAAAATGGATCTGTCGGCTCCAAAATTCAAGGCAGACTTTGATTCCCCAGACCTGAATCTCAAAAGCCCCAAAATTAAGGGAGGACTCAATACCCCAGACATGGATTTGAACTTGCCTCAAACTGATTTAAAAGGCCCGAACCTAGATATCGAAACACCTGATTTTGATGTTAATGGCCCTTCAGGTAAATTAAATATGCCAAAGCTAAAGATGCCCAGTTTTGGACTACCAGGTTTGAAAGGGCCACATATGAATCTGGATGCTGATATTGATAAGCCCGACCTTAATCTAAGTGCATCGACTCCCAAACTAAATGCAGGAATAAATAGTCCAGATATTGACTTACATGGACCTAATGTTGATCTCAAAGGTCCAAAAACAGATCTTACACTTCCAGACATGGACATGCCATCTGGAAAACTGAAAATGCCCACTTTAAAGATGCCTAAATTTGGTGTCTCAGGACCAAAAATAAAGACGCCTGACTATGATTTGAAGACCCCTGAAATGGATTTGTCAGCTCCAAAGTTCAAGGCAGACTTTGATTCCCCAGACATGGATTTGACCCTGCCTCGAACTGATTTAAAAGGCCCGAACCTAGATATGGAAAGACCTGATTTTGATGTTAATGGCCCTTCAGGTAAATTGAATATGCCAAAGCTAAAGATGCCTAAATTTGGTGTCTCGGGACCAAAAATGAAGACGCCTGACTATGATTTGAAGACTCCTGAAATGGATTTGTCAGCTCCAAAGTTCAAGGCAGACTTTGATTCCCCAGACATGGATTTGACCCTGCCTCGAGCTGATTTAAAAGGCCCGAACCTAGATATGAAAAGACCTGATTTTGATGTTAATCGCCCTTCAGGTAAATTGAATATGCCAAAGCTAAAGATGCCTAAATTTGGTGTCTCGGGACCAAAATTGAAGACGCCTGACTATGATTTGAAGACCCCTGAAATGGATTTGTCAGCTCCAAAGTTCAAGGCAGACTTTGATTCCCCAGACATGGATTTGACCCTGCCTCGAGCTGATTTAAAAGGCCCGAACCTAGATATGGAAAGACCTGATTTTGATGTTAATCGCCCTTCAGGTAAATTGAATATGCCAAAGCTAAAGATGCCTAAGTTTGGTGTCTCAGGACCAAAAATGAAGACCCCTGACTATGATTTGAGGACCCCTGAAATGGATCTGTCAGCTCCAAAGTTCAAGGCAGACTTTGATTCCCCAGACATGAATCTTGATTTCCCCAAAGGTAAATTTAAAGGACCAAACTTAAAGACACCCAAACTTGACATGAATGCACCTGACCTCGACATCAATGCCCCTTCAGGTAAACTGAAATTTCCAAAGTTTGGATTTTCAGGTAGTAAGCCAAAAGGACCAGATCTTAAAATCAAATCTCCAGACCTGGAAACTCCCAAATTAAATGCAGGGTTAAATGGTCCTGATATTGACTTACATGGACCTAATGCTGATTTCAAAGGCCCAAGAACAGACCTTACTCTTCCAGATATTAACAAGCCTTCTGGAAAAATGAAAATGCCCACCTTCAAGATACCAGATGTTGGTTTCTCAAAACCCAAAATCAAGACACCAGACTATGATCTGAATGCCCCTGAAATGGATCTGTCAGCTCCAAAGTTTAAGGCAGACTTGGATTCACCAGACATCAACATCAGAGGTCATAAACCAGATATCACAGCCCCAGACATGAATGTTGATTTGCCAAAAGGTAAAATTAAAGGACCAAATTTCAAGAAATCCAATCTTGATTTAAACACTCCAGACTTTGACATTGATGCACCTTCAAGTAAATTTAAACTTCCGAAGCTGGCCCTCTCAGGCAGCAAGCCAGAAGGACCTGATCTTAAGGTCAAATCTCCAAAGCTGAATCTTAAAAGCCCCAAAATAACTGGAGGAATTGATACCCCAGACATGGATCTGAGAGGTCCGAACTTAGACATCAAGTCACCTGATATGGATGTCAGTGGCCCTTCAGGTAAATTGAACATGCCAAGGGCAAAGATGCCCAGTTTTGGCCTGTCAGGTATGAAAGGGCCACATATGAATGTGGATGCTGACATCGATGAGCCTGACTTTAATCTGAACACATCAGCTCCCAAACTAAATGCTGGGATTAATCGTCCTGATTTGGACATCCATGGTCCTAATGTTGATCTCAAAGGTCCAAGAACTGACCTTACACTTCCAGACATGGACATGCCATCTGGTAAAATGAAAAAGCCTGCTTTTAAGATGCCTGATATTGGTTTCTCAGGACCCAAAGTAAATACACCTGACTATGATCTAAGGACCCCTAAAATGGACCTTCCATCTCCTAGGATTAGGAGAGAATTTGATTCCCCAGACTTCAGTATCAGAGGTCATAAGCCAGATTTCACTGCCCCAGACATGAATTTCCCTAAAGCCAAACTAAAAGGACCAAATTTCAGCAAACCCAGTGTTGATATGAATGCACCAGACTTTGACATTGATGCTCCTTCTGGGAATCTGAGACTCTCAGGAAACACGCCGGACGTAGGAGATTTTAAATTCAGCTCCCCAAAGATGAATCTCAAAGCCCCCCGAATAAAAGGAGGAATTGATAGCCCTGATTTTCAAGGCCTGGGTTCTGATGTTGATTACGGTACCTATACAATGCACACCAACAGCTTTGAAGTTCCAAGAGGTAGAACAAAGGCAGCCAAAATGTATGACTTTGATGCTCCTTCAAGAGACATCAGAATACCGACTCATCAGAAATATGGTGCCCCAGAATTTAACATGCAGGACCCCTATTACGACTTTAACAGAGACATGAAAGTTTCAGGAAAAGGTCAGTGGCCTACAATGCAAAAACATCCCTCTGGTCAGACCAGAGTCTCTGGAGTAGGTCCAACATCACCAGATGTTTACTACAATGACATGTCTGGGGCACTCAGGTCAAGACATCCTAACACAAAACCAGGCAACTTTGCTATTGATGGCAACTGGAACAATGTATCAATGCCTCAACCTCAAATTTCAAGAAGCAGAGAAAATTTAGCTGTGAGAAATTCAAGTATGGGAATGAACACCATGCAAAGATCAGGTGATCATGCAGGGTATTATAGGAATAAGGTTCCTAGACGTCATTACACTACTGATGATATATGCTACACTTACAAAGGGATGACTAGAGGAGATCGATGGGGAAACGGACAAACCGACTGTAGACGCAGACGAACAATGAGACACCTGCAAGTACATGCAATGGATCTGGAGGTTCCAGAACGCACTTTGAAAGGGTCGAGATTCAATGTTCTTAAACTAATATAGTGGGATAATTAAAGAGAAGGGATGTGGGAGACAAGAATGAGCTTGTCCTAGGTATTCATGTTTACAGGGCTGACAAGAACTAATACCATATTAAAAACTTAAAGTAGATTTTGTAAGTGGGATTGAGCAAACTTTTTTCTACACTACTTCTTAACACTGATGAACAAACCTTTCTATAAAGGAGATGTTATGTGAAATGTTAACATAAACTTGCACTTACAGTGTCATTACAGGCTCATAGAAATAAAAAATTTCTGTTTTATGTACAATATATATGTGACAAATATGTGACAATACCATGTGGATCTTGCCTGATTAATAATTGTAAATCATATATATTTTGTATATTATGTATAAATACAGTGTGGATGAAATATACACATGTAAAAAGTTTTGTCTGTAAAACGGGTTGTCTGGAGAATGTCTCATTTCTTGCCATGTTTTTTTTAAGGTTACTCATCTGTTTTCACACATTTTTAGCTCTGCACAGGGCTAGGGGGATCTGTTTTGAAGGATGTATATAAATCATTTGTGAAATATTCATGCATGCATTGTTGCTTCAACATATACAAAAACAGTTGTTGCTGTAGAAAAATTCAAATGTTATAAAATTGAATTAAACATAATGATATACCCTTTTCTGCAGTGGTTATTTTGAAAAAAAGTATTTACATTAATGTTATTTAAACATATCTTACTATATAGACAGTATTTGCACATTATGACAAAATCTGCATATATATATATTAGGGGTGGGCCGTTATCGGCGTTAACGTGCTGCGTTAACGTGAGACTCTTATCGGGCGATAAAAAAAATATCGCCGTTAATCTATTCTCAAAGTTGGGTTGGGAGCTGGGTCTAAACTACGTGAGCTATGATGACTTTCACCTTGATATTTTAGCGCGGATGACGTTTACCTAGTCGAATTGCACTGTAGGAGGCGAGAACGAGTCTTCAACTTCTGTGAAATAACCACATCAAATGAGACGTGCAAACATGGATGCAGTTATGAAGCCGCTTCAGGGCAGGTGCGTGCGTTGCTAGACCCTTTTTACTGGGGCATGTGCCCCAGTGAAAATCTCAAGTTTGAGTTATAATTTACTTTGATAATCCCGAAATAAAGACATTAAACTATATGCAACAACTGAATTGATGCTTCTAAAAGCAACACAGTTTAATGGAAGACTATGCATGCAGAAATCCATGCACGTGCGCGTCTGTGTATTTAACGGCAACGCGCACGTCGTGCCGCCTTTTGCGCAGAAGTACTTGGTTACACAAGTTTGTATAGGTAATTATGTTGTAAATGCAATTGTCAAGCAGTTTGTGATGCATTTTGGAAACAGGAGATGAGCGCCTGGTCTAATGCGCCACCTGGCCCGTTCTCGAAGACTTACTTTTAGTCATTATTTGGGTAGCACACATATTCTGAAAATGCCTTCATCAGAATTCAAATTAGCCATTTTAATCTAGATTAATCTAGATTAATTCCAAAATTTAATCTAGATTAAAAAAATTAATCTATGCCCACCCCTAATATATATATATATATATATATATATATATATATAAAAGAGTCTATTGTAGTCAGTGATAATATAAAGGCCAACCTGGAAAGCGGTTTTGCATACGGAAAGTTGACAGCAGTGTTGTTGGTATTATTTCTAAACATTCTAGCTCATGCATTTAACCCTTGTGCGACAAAAAAAAAGTTACAGATAGGTGCAAAATGGACAAAAATGATCATAAAAATTTGATTTATTAATATTTTTTTCACTTTCACTGATGTAGATTTTTAACCAGCATCTGTTCTATCCATAGATACCAAACATTTATTAATTTTCATAATTGTAACCCTTTAAATGCTGGTTTGTTTACATAATGCCACAGGTGTTTTTTAATGAAAAAAAAAAAAGAAAAATAGTTAATTTCCATATACTAAATGCTAAGCAGATTTTTTTTCTTCTTTGCTTATTAGATTCTTGGGTGTGTCAGTGAAGAACAACAACATTAATTTTGAGGCATTTATATTTTTTATGTAGTGTTAGATTTTTTTTTAAAATTACGTGCCAAATTTAAAAAAAAATGGCACAATCTAGTAAAAAAAATGGTAAAAATTTAAAATTTGAAGCCGATAAAATTAATGCCTATTAGCAAATATTGCATCATTTTATAGTCAAATGGCCCTGGGTTAAAAAATTGCAGGTTTAATAAGTTTCAATGTGGACATTTTTGTCCTTAAGGTCCTGAGTGTGAGTATTTTTGTACGGAGGGTAAAATTGATGGAAATGAGGGTGAAATATTAAATTTCAATAAAATTAAACACCTGAGCCAAAATGTATGCAGTTGGCATTAACACAGGCACACTTATAACAAAAAAACAAAACTGAAATGGACAAAAATGTCCATAAGGTCACACAAGAGTTACGAACTGACCAAAAAAGTATTGTATGAGTTGAAAATCCCATATATGCTTAAAAGCTAGTAAAATAGAGCTAAGAAATGTATGATTAAAAGTTTGAAAATTTCCCATGGACTTATTTGCATACTAAATTGTGTGGTCTTCTGTCTGTCATCTATTTGCATAGTGATTGGGATTTTGTCAAACATATTTTGCACTGTACTGTGTAGGTTCTTGTGTACAGACTGCTGACTATTTCGTCTTATTGACAACTTCATCGGAGCTGTGGTCTGCAGGGTGGTGCTCTATCAGGTGCTGTTGGTTTTGTGGGCATATGTGTTCAAACCCAAATTTGGTCTTGTGTTAGTCCCGTTTTCTCCTTTTCACTGTACATCTTACAGTGCCTTGCTTTTTTTTTTTTCACATTTTGTTATATTGCTGCCTTATGTTAAACTTTTTGTAAAACTTTTTTTTACCCACATCATTCCACACTCCATACACCATAATGGCAAAGCAAAAACAGATTTTTAACATCTTTGCAAATTCATAAAAAATAGAAAACTGACATGCATTCCATTGCATAAGTATTCATACCCTTATCTGGGACAGTTGAAATTTAGCTCAGGAGCATTCTTATTGCTTGTAGATGTTACTACACTTTGAGTGGAGTTACTGAGTTAAGTGTATGAATACTTATGCAATGTACTTATTTCAGTTTTTTATTTGTAATAAATTTACAAAGTTGTGACAGTTCTGTTTTTGCTTTGTCATAATAGTGTATAGATTGATGTGGGGAAAAAAAGGTAATTTAAAGCAGTTTAACAACAGGGCTGCAACATAACAAAAATGAAAGGGGTGTGAATACTTTCGCAAGGCACTGTATATCTGAGATACCAATGGATATTCTAACTAATGATGTGAAAAATTCATACAAGATAAAGATGGAATTGATCAAAAAGTGAAACTCGGAACCAAGTGTATTATGTAATATATTAGCCTATATTAGTCTAAATGAACAAGCTGTTTAAAAAAAATAACGTTGTTGTTCAAAATTACTTGTTGAAAATCTATGGTTAGCTAGTTTGACAAATTACAAATCTTCTTTCTTCCTTAGATGCTGTTTATCATGTGCTCTAAGATTTATATCAGACTGTAAACCTTCGACTCATCACTGTACTTTGTATCAGAGTAGGTTGGCCTTCTCTGTCTATTAGAAGAAAAATGCACTGGTACTTAATTATTTATAAAGCCATCTTGGGGATGTTGCCTTCTTATCTCTGTTGTTTTATGCAACAGAAAATTATTAAGAAATACTTGCTTTGTTCGCAAAATTGTTATATTCTTTCTGTTCCTTTTATTCGAACTGAGCTAAGAAGGCTTTTATGTATGCAGTTCCGTTTGATTGGAATCTTCTCCAATCAAAATTTAAATGACAAAATTTGCTGCCTTTGGATCATTTTAAATCAGTTATCTGGCAAACGGAAGATAGCTTTTGCTAATATTGTCTCTGAAGAAAGACATGTATAGTAATGAAAGCCAAAATATTAAATGTCATAGACACTGCTTTGTAGAGGGGGGTCAAAATGGCACTTTTCGCCTGAGATTCAGAGTCAAAATTACAGGTGGATAAAAATGACTTTAGAAAGATGGCAGCATCATAATGTTATCTATGGAGATTGGTAGGTCTGTTAGTAAAATCTGTCGACTTCACCAATCTATATCAATTCTGATTTTAACATTTCGTCTTCAGACATTGTTCTTTAAATAAATAAGTATCAGCTGTATAGAAAGTGACCAAATTTGTTTTTTGACCACTGAAAATGGGTAACATTAAGGAATCATGGAGCCTCATTGAGATCCCCATATCTTTGGGATTGTAGGGCCTTAAAATTTAAAATTCCAAAAGAAACGTTTATTAACAACTAGAATCTAAAATCAGTTGAGGTATGGTAGCCCAAGTTGCTTTGATATTGGCCTTCAGCTCGTCTGCATTTCGGGGTCTCTGTTCCCTCATCTTCCTTTTGACAATACCCCATAGATTTTCAATGGGGTTTAAGTCAGGCGAGTTTGCCGGCCAATCAAGTACAGTTATTCCTTATTGAAAATCTATGGGGTATTGTCGAAAGGAAGATGAGGGAACAGAGACCCCGAAATGCAGACGAGCTGAAGGCCAATATCAAAGCAACTTGGGCTACCATACCAACTGTTTCAAAGGCTGATCGCCTCCATGCCACGCCGCCTTGATGCTGGAATTAGTGCAAAAGGAGGGACAACAAAGTACTGAAGACATAGTACATTAACACACTTTTCAGAAGGCCAACATGTGTTTAAGATCCTTTTTTTATTGGTCACATAAAATATTCAAATTTTTTGAAATACTGGATTTGTTTTTGTTTTTTTGTCTTTAATCCATAATCATCAAAATTGAAACAAATAAAGGCTTGAAATATTTCACTTTGTGTGTAGTGAACTAATATAACATACAAGTTTCACTTTTTTAAACAAATTATTGAAATAAATTGACTTTCCCTGGATATTCTAATTTTGGGGCACATACCTGTATTGACACTCCTGTGAGAGTATTTTCTGGTTAAAAATATATATATATTATTTATTTTAAGTTATTAGAAATATCATAAAACAAAGTTGTGTTAGTCATATCATCAAATATATAAATAAAACTTTATAACTTTATAGCTTTACAGCAGTAACAATAAACTGCTATTGCGTTTTGGCAGATGCTGCAGATTACCGCTGCACCGTGACGCAAGGGGAAAAGGTTAGCTTGTGTAGTTACAGGTCTCGCTTTCCGGATGCAATCGGATTTTTTCGGCCTCCTGCCTCCATTTTGTACCGACTCCGTGATTTCCGGGATTTCGTAGAACTGGGTTCGCTAAAGCCCAGTGGTCCACCGTTGAAACAGTATCGCCCTCAAACACTGGGCAGCAATGTTAATAGCAACAACACATCCGGTTTTGTAAATCTTTGCTTTTCGGTGCTTTTGTTTCGCGCTGTGAATTGTTTGGAATAAGTTTACAGAGTTGGCAACAACCAGCCGTCAGTATGACAGCGGATCACAGTGAGCTCTCGACCGATTAGTTAACGTTAGTTTGTTACCTGTATTTATTCGGTGGCCAGTCGAACAGCAGGTCATCGACGAAAGAACAGCTGGTTACTGTTTAACATTAATGTTGTTTGGGACAAGTTCACACATCGACCGACAGGTAAGCTTTGCCAACGTCTTACAGCCGGAACAACTTCTGAAGTTGACCTATTTGTTATTTACCGCCTCATGAGATTTTTAACTGCTATTCCGCAGTTTTTGCACATACATTCTTTCACTAGGGTTGTTTTTATTAATCAACGAGTCGTTCAGACCGGTTTTGTGAACCGGTTCAACCGATTCATTTTAAAGATCCGACTCAACAGAACTCGTTTATGAATCACCCACGAAATATAGTATTTCAAAACTTATGGTTTTACCTATGGGTTTTACCTAATACATACCTGTACGTGCTTGAACCTGTATCACATTTTACGACAGTTCAGGATCTAGTATGGCATGACAGGTATGGTGTTTGCACAAAGTATTTGTTATTTGATCATGCTAACCAACTCATACACAACACGTCATTTTTACAAGCTGGTTTGACTTCTTTTCTTAACCATTTCCTTGTATTTTATAAAGAAATTACTCTAATTAAACTGCTCCTAAATATTATATGGAATTTGTATTATGCTTTTTATGGACAAAATATTTTAGAGGGCCGATCTGCCAAAAGCCAAAAGACATGTACCTCAACCTGAAAGAGGTTTTATGCTTTTTACTTACTATAAAGTATAAACTCAGTCAGTAAGACAACAAAAGGCATGAGCTAGATCATTAGATGTTTAGAAGTTCGCATATCAAATAGGATAATGAACGCTTGGATAGAGTTAAACACCTGCGGTTATGAAACATTTACAACAACCGCCAAGCAAAAATGTACACAGCATCAAGACTACACTTTCTTTACAGTTGACAACTGTGTAAAATGCATTTACAAAAGTAAATTGTCCCACAAAATGATACCAATGGCATTGTTTTTGTGGTCTTGATGTGAATCTTGCATTCCAGATCAAATGTAGCCAGCTGTCAGATTAAACTCCTACTTCCTTACATTTTGCACATGTGCTTTTATGCATACCACAAACACATTCTTGCAACAGTTGGGCATAATAAACAAGACACTTGTCAGATTTGGTAAGGCTGATTACAAAAAAGATACTCACCTGCCTGTTTTGGCTTGTGTGCGACAATGTGAAGAATGCCAAGTTTATTTTTTCTGGATCGGAAATGTTTTGTAATGCATTCAATGCTGTGGAAGTCAACATTCTGTTCTCATTTACTCTCTGAAATTGTTCAAAACCTGTATGCAATTCTTTCCTTTGCTGAACGTTAAAGAAGATACCATTTATTTCCGTACTGTTGAAGTCATTGCAGACTATCAACTGTGAGGTTACCAACATTCTTCAAAATATCCTCTGGGTCATTCCATGTCATCTCAACCAGAAGTCCCCAGCACAAATTTTTACTTTTGCTTTTGCTAATATTGTCTCTGAAGAAAGACATGTATAATAATGAAAGCCAAAATATTAAATGTCATAGATGAATATTTACTGAGTAACCCACTGCTTTGTAGAGGGGGGTCAAAATTACAGGAGGGTAAAAATGACTTCAGAAAGATGGCAGCATCATTATTTTTGCATGGAGATTGGTAGGTCTGTTAGTAAAATCTGTCGACTTTACCAATCTTTGTTGCATTATGTGCAACAAATAATTCTAAATTTAACATAATTTCGTCTTCAGACATTGTTCTTTAAATAAATAAATATCAGCTGTATACAAAGTTACCAAATTTGGTTTTTGACCACTGAAAATGGGTAATATTTAAGAATCTGGACATGGAGCCTCATTGAGATCCCCATATCTTTGGGATTAAATGATGTAGGGTCTTGAAATGTAAGATTCCAAAAGAAACGTTTATTAACAACTAGAATCTTAAATCATATTGCGATATCTTTAATACTTCTTGAGTTGTAGGCACACAAACTATGGAAAAAGAATATTTATGGCACTCCGGTATGTTCAATGCAGTTGTCTTGACAGAAGGAAACAAGATACATCTCTAGTTTCAACATTATTTGTTCTTCAGACATTCCTCTTTAAAAGGAAAAGTATCGTAGTTTTGCAAACTGAGCCACATTTGCTTTTTGAACACTGAAAATGTGTACATTTTAACAATTTGCTCCTGGAGCCATATTGAAATTCCAATGTCTCTGGAACCGAACCATATAGAGCCTTAAAAATAAAGATGTCAAAAGGACAGTTCGTTAAGACCCAATATCTAAAAAGACATCTAGATAGCTTTAATACTTCTTGAGTTACAGGCATGCAAACTTTAGAGAAAGTTGCTGTTTTCACATTTTTGAATGGTCACCATTGGCACATAATGCAACAAAGATTGCTAAAGTCAACAGATTTTACTAACCTATCTGTGTGTAAAAATAACATTATGATGCTGCCACATTTTTCAAAGTCATTTTTACCCCCATGTAATTTGACTGAATCTCAAGAGAAAATTGCCCTCCTCTACAAAATAGTGGATTATTCAGTAAATATGAATCTATGACATTTAATATTTTGGCTTTCGTCACTACATGTCTATCTTTCTTCAGAAAAAATAAGGAAAAAGCAAAATCAAAAATTTCAGCCAGGAAAGGTTTTGAAATTTGTTTGATTTGTCACAAAATTGCCCTTCTTTTATGTTTAATAAAAGAAAGAAGATCATACAGACTTGGTCAACAACTGGAGGATGAGTAAATTATGACTGAATTTCTTTTTAATTGTATAAAGATATTGTGTAATTGTTTCCTTCTACAAGTCACAAGGTTTAAACAGGATAGATGAGTTTGAGTTTGTGTAACAGGCTGGTTTAATTCTTTATTGTACTGTCCATGTGTTCACAATCATGTGTAGACTTCTTCAGAAATCAAATCATATGCAGTGTTGGGGGAAGTTACCTTTTAAAAGTAATGCTCCTTAAAAAAGTAACTAATTATGTTACTTAGTTACTTTTTATGGAAAGTAATGCGTTACGCTCCTTTTGCGTTACTTTTTAAATCTGGGCAGGGCTTGCTTGTTTGTTTTTAATATAAAAAAGTTCTATTTTTGGCAAATGTAAAAGCCTTTTTACACCAAAAGCCTCAGGGCTTGGAGAAAAGTAAATTCATGTCTGTACAGTAGACCGCAGAAGAAAAAATGCTCTTCAGCAATAAAAAAAAAAAAGCAAAACAAATGTTAGATTATCTTGAGTCATTTTTGCTTATTAGTATGGATGAATTGGATCATCGAAAATCGGTGAATAAAATGAGATTAAATACGTAAAGGATATTTGTATTATTTAACATTTAATTATTGCAGGTTTGCTTTGAATTTCACAGTTTTTTATTCATTTGGAATCTCTTTTTTTAGTGAGTGAGATGAATTAATGCATGTTCACATTTATTCTAGAACTAAAGTAACATCTTACTCCCAATTTTTCACAACATGGGGACAGGAGAGCTTTTAATCAATAAATGGGGGGGAAAAAGTAACTAGTAATGCGTTACTTTACTAGTTACTTGGAAAAAGTAATATTACGTAACTTGCGTTACTTGTAATGCGTTACCCCCAACACTGATCATATGCAATCTTTGTATTGGAACTTTTGTATTTTTATTTATTAGGTATGTTCATAGACAAAACCGTGATTAAATAGAGCAGCAACAGGCGTTTCGATTACAGCATATAATAGCTTGAATGTAATGAAGATGACCCATTCAGGTCACAAGAATACACGTTTTGCCACAGTTTTTGTGCTTCACCCATTTTCACACTCTCACATCCATTAGTCGTTGTGTGGCAGCAGATCCTGCTTAGCAGCATTCCGCTTAGTCCTGCTGAAGTTTTGTATCACCCCACTTCATCTGTGGACATGTGAGCGAACACTAGTACGGAAACTTTAAAGTGCCTGGAAGCAAGGAAGATCAACCTGTCAGTGGAAAAAGAAAGAGGATAGGGGTTTTACGTTTGATTTTATAAAACAAAAACTTTCTATAGTTACTATGTGGAACTTGCTGTCTGCTGTTGAGTAGTTCCTGGAAGCATCAGGTGGTTTGGGAGGTACATTGATGACGTTAATCACTAATGAATATGTCACTGTGATGAGTCGCGCTCCTTTAAAGGATTTTTTTTAGTTGTAACCGTCTCTTGATTTACCTGAAGCTGCGCATGGAAGTCTAATGGCTGTTATTCTTTCACCTTGCAGAGTTTTTGTGAAAACCTCAGACCAACTGCTGAAGATAAAGGTGATTGTTGACGTCTTCCAAATTTGCCAGGATGCCTATTCCTCCTCCTCCCCCTCCGCCTGGACCTCCACCACCCCCCACATTTAACCAGGTCGGTGTAGAGCAAGTCTAGCAATGTACTCTCCTTGTTGTTTCCTTAATTCGTGTTAACTCTCTTTGTTTATTTTTTTGTCAATGATGAATACAAAATTGTAAAATTCTAGATTAAAGTAAAAAAAAAAATTGTATTCATATAGACGTTTTTTGTAATCATATATTATGTTTTAATGATTATATATTTTTAGTGCTGTCAATCGATTAGTTGCGATTAATCACATCCAAAATAAAAGTTTGTTTACATATACTGTGTATATTTATATGTGTGTATATAAATACACACACATACAGTATATATTTTGAAAATATTTACATGTATGTATTAATATAATTGATATTATGTAGAAATATTTATATATACATATAAATATACACGATACACACATTATGTAAACAAAAACTTTTATTTTGCATGCGATTAATTGCGATTAATTGTTTGACAGCACTATTATTTGTATTACATTTGGAAAATTATAAATTCAGAAATATCGTTTGGTTAATTAAGAAATATCATTACATTTTATATATTTTTCGAGGTAATTTTTTGACCAAAAACGTCAATTATTTTATTTCCTAAGTTTATTTCCTGAAATATCATTTATATGATATTTGATATGAAATTAAAAAGTTAATAAATATCATTAGGTTTTTGGAGTTTGGAGAGGGACACTAAGCTTGAACTAACCTTATCAATTTAATAAAAAAAAATCTTTGTTTAAGAGACTGACTTTGACACTGAGCCATAAGAGTCTGCAGAGGTTCTCTCTATTGTATAATTGTATGTAATAAATGTTCTGCGTGAAGCAATAAATAATTTATGTTTTTCAAGAAATAATCATAAAATATTATGTATTCTTGAAAAAATAAGATTTTGTATTTTTGAAAAAAAGTTATTTGATATAAGTTTATCATATTTAAAGTTTTTTTTTTATTATTTACTATCTTTATCCCCCACAAAAAATATCAAAATAAATTTTAATTTTGAAATTACCTACACATTTCATTTTAAAAGAGAAATTCTGGGTTGCCAAGTCTGTGGTTTTCCCACAGAATTAGGCTACTTTTAAACTATTGCCACAAGGTGATATATAATTTTTTTTATATATATATTTTATCTTCTGTCAATAAAATGGCAGTAGATGTGTTTATGATCACTATGGATTTCAACAGTGACTGTAAAATATGTACTTTAGGTATAGGAATTGCATTTTTTGAGTTTAGATATTTAGAATATGGTCATTGGGCTACATTGGGCTATTTTTGATTTCCCATTGGGCTAGTTTTGTTACACAGACCTGGCAACCCGGAAAAATAATTCAAGTTAATGAATTGCATTTTTAACACATTTTTTAATAAATGAAGAGATCACTTTTTTAACATACAAATGTGTTTACTTTCAGGCAAACACCACACCTCCAAAACTTAATCGAGATGACGCGAAAGGAAGAGGAGCTCTTCTGTCAGACATCTGCAAAGGCACCAGACTGAAGAAGACCAGTGCTGTCAATGACAGAAGTGCACCTATCCTTGAAAGTAAGTTGTCCGTAGTGCACTTCTGCTGAAAATACTATTCATGTTTGACATGACCCAGCTAACCGTGCAATGTGTTTTATTTGGCAGAGCCTGGAGGTCAAGGGGGCAGCAGAGGTGGAGGCGGAGGAGGCGGGGGCGGAGGTGGAGGTGGATTTGGAGGTGGTTCGGGGCCCATGGCCATGGGAGGGTTGTTCAGTGGAGGAGTGCCTAAACTACGACCAGTTGGAGGTATGTTCCCTTTCTTTTAATTTTTTTTTTCTATGGAGATGCACTACCCGACAAAATCACCCACTAACTCTAGAATGATTAATTCTTTACAAATAATGATCTGGTAAAATTCCTGTTTTTTTTTTTTTTTTGTATCGCTATATATATATATATATATATATATATGTGTGTGTGTATATATATATATATATATACAGTGGGGAAAATAATTATTTGATCCCCTGCTGATTTTGTACATTTGCCCACTGACAAAGAAATGATCAGTCTATAATTTTAATGGTAGGTTTATTTTAATAGTGAGAGACAGAATAACAACAAAATAATCCAGAAAAAAAAACATTTCAAATAAAATTTTAAAATAATTTGCATTTTAGTGAGTGAAATAAGTATTTGATCCCCTATCCATCAGCAAGATTTTATAGCTCCCAGGTGCCTTTTTACAGGTAACAAATTCTCTTAAAGGGAGTGCTCCTAGTCTCAGTTTATTACTTGTATAAAAGACACTTGTCCACAGAAGCAATCAATCAATCTTTGGCCAAGACCAAAGAGCTGTCCAAGGATGTCAGGGACAAGATTGTAGACCTACACAAGACTGAAATGGGCTGCAAGACCATCACCAAGTAGCTTGATGAGAAGGTGACAACAGTTGGTGCGAATATTTGCAAATGGAAGAAAGGCAAAATTACTGTCAATCTCTCTCGGTCTGGGGCTCCATGCAAGATCTCACCTCGTGGAGTTTCAATGATCATAAGAACGATGAGGAATCAGCCCAGAACTACACGGGAGGATTTTGTCAGTGATCTCAAGGCAGCTGGGACCATAGTCACAAAGAAAACTATTGGTAACACACTACTCTGTGAAGGACTGAAATCCTGAAGCGCCCGCAAGGTCCCCCTGCTCAAGGAAGCACATGTACAGGCCCGTCTGAAATATGCCAATGAACATCTAAATGATTCAGAGGAGAACTGGGTGAAAGTGGTCAGATGAGACCAAATTCAAGCTCTTTGGCATCAACTCAACTCACCGTGTTTGGAGAAGGAGGAATGCTGCCTATGACCCCAAGAACGCCATCCTCATTGTCAAACATGGAGGTGGAAACATCTTGCTTTGGGGGCGTTTTTCTGCTCCGGGGACAGAACGGGGCCATGTACCATCAAATATTGGGAGAGAACCATTGAAAACAGGTTGTGGATGGGTATTCCAGCATGACAATGACCCAAAACATATGGCCAAGGCAACAAAGGAGTGGCTCAAGAAGAAGCACATTAAGATCCTGGAGTGGCCTAGCCAGTCTCCAGACCTTAATCCCATAGAAAATCTGTGGAGTAAGCTGAAGGTTTGACATGTCAGCCTTAAAACCTTAATGACTTAATGACTGATCTGCAAATATGAGTGCAGGAGACAAAACCCTCTTGAGATGTGCAAACCTGGTGGCCAACTACAAGAAACGTCTGACATCTGTGATTACCAAAAAGGGTTTTGCCACCAAGTACTAAGTCATGTTTTGTGAAGGGGTCAAATACTTATTTCACTCGTTAAAATGCAAATCATTTTATAACTTTTTTAAAATGCGTTTTTCTGGATTATTTTGTTGTTCTTTCACTGTTCAAATAAACCTACCATTAAAATAAAAAAATTATAATTTCTTTGTCAGTGGGCAAACATACAAAATCAGCAGGGGATCAAATAATTATTTCCCCCACTGTGTATATATATATATATATATATATATATTGCAGAAAAAAGTATCACAATGTCACTTTTTCCCAATATCATGCAGCCCTAATTATTATCTCAAACTGTTTTACTAATGTGTCCACACAGAATCTGTAGGACGGTCAGCGCTGCGGCCACCAGGCTCTCGCCCTGCAGTACCTCGTACTCCGAGTCATTCTGAAACGGACAGCTCCAGTCGTGGTGATGCAGGTCGCTCCTCACCTCCGGATCACCCACGAAATCATCGTCCTTCTGTGCCAGACATCTCCAGACCGCCTGCTTCAAGCAGCTCTGCAAAACCCACCAACTCCGCTCCGCCTCCACCCCCACCATTCAATCGCGGTGGCAACCGTGGACCTTCTTCAGCCCAACAGGGTTCTGGAGCACACAGTCGTGAGAAACCCCTTCCACCACCACCTGCAAGCAAGGGTCCTCCACCACCGCCATCTTCTTCTCGGGATGGGGCTTCTAGACATACTCCTCTTTCATCTCGCTCCTCTTCATCCTCTTCATCATCTACTTCCTCGAATGCACCTCCACCTCCTCCTTACCGTCAGCCAACAAGTGCTTCAAACGGTGACTCAGCCCCTGAGTTGCCTCAGAGGCGAAACTCGCTGAACAAGAAAAGCCATGTTAACGTCCGTAGCCAGGCTCCTCCTCCACCCCTTTCCCAGCAGAACAGACGACCCCCGCCACCATCACGTGATCCAGTGGCGCGCAGCACAGGTAAAATGCTTAAAAAGCTTACAATTCTCTCACTATAGACCTTAGTTAGGGTAACACAGCATTTAAAGGGGTAGTTCACCTCTAACCAGCAGCCATATCACCCTGTAGCCCAAGATTGGTCGCCCACTGAAGCCAGGTCAGTACCTGGATGGGAGACCTCCTGGGAAAACTAGGTTGCTGCTGGAAAAGGTGCTAGTGTGGCCAGCAGGGGGTGCTCCCCCTGTGGTCTGTGTGGGTCCTAGCACCCCAGTATAGTGACGGGGACGCTATACTGCCAAAAAGCACCGTCCTTCGGATGAGACGTTAAACCGAGGTCCTGACTCTCTGTGGTCATTAAAACTCCCAGGATGTCTTTCGAAAAGAGTAGAGGTGTGACCTCGGCATCCTGGCCAAATTTGCCCATTGGCCTCTGACCATCATGGCCTCTGAATCATCCCCATATTCTGATTGGCTTCATCACTCTGTCTCCTCTCCACCGGTAAGCTGGTTTGTGGTGGGCGTTCAGGCGCACTATGGCTGCCGTCGCATCATCCAGGTGGATGCTGCACACTGGTGGTGGATGAGGAGATACCCCTGACACTGAAAGCGCTTTGAGTGTCTAGAAAAGCGCTATATAAATGTAACGAATTATTAAATGAAAATTCTGTCATTAATTAATCACCCTCATGTTGTTCCAAACCCGTAAAACCTTCGGTTATCTTTGGAACAAAAATAGAGATATTTTTGATGAAATCCGAGAGCTTTCTGTCCCTGCATATACTAACGTAAACACCACGTTCAAGGCCTAAAAAGGTAGTAAGGACATTGTTAAAAATGTTTATAAGTATTTTTTTGTGCGCAAAGAAAACAAAAATGACAACTTTATTCAACAATTTCTTCTGTGTCGCAGTGCATTTGGGTTATGTATGTCAGAACGCCGGCTCCTACCTCCACAGGAATAGAATAAATTGTTGAAAAGTATATATTTTTGTTTATATTCGTGTAGCTTCATAACATTACGGTTGAACCACTGATGTCACATGGACTATTTTTACGATGTCCTACCTTTCTGGGCCTTGAACGTGTTGCGTTGCTGTCTATGTAGGGTCTGAAAGCTCTCTGATTTCATCAAAAATATCTCAACTTGTGTTCTGATGATGAACAAAGGTCTTACGGATTGGAACAACACGAGAGTAATAATTTTATTTTTGAGAGTTTTTATTTTTGGGTGAACTATGCCTTTAAATGTCTTTGCGACAATACTTTCAGTGGACAAAAACTCCATAAAACAGTTTTGAAATTTTTAAGTGGTAAAAATTATATGATCTAGGACCTTTATAAAGTACATGGCATTATGAAGACGGACTAAGGTTTTTAGTGTGCATTAGTTCCCGCCCACTTTTTCTTTTGTTGGTTTCTGAAGGATTTTAAAGCGTTATAACACTTGAACCAAACCAACCAGCTTTAAGGTATATCATATCAAAAGAAAATTTGAAAATTTGACAAAACAAAACTGTGTACTTAACAGCTTTGATAAAGGAAATAACTAATCAAAATTAAAACAATGAAAAAATATAGAACTATTGATTTAAAGGTGTTATGTATATAAATGCAATCTATTTTACATTTATTGCAAAAAATAAGTTGTAAGATTGTTACACACAGGTTCCCACAGGTCGTGGAATATCATGGAATTTTAAAAGGTCTGTTCCAGACATTAAAAGTCAGGGAATTTTATCTTTATTTTGTCCAAGTCATGGAATATCAGGGATTTTTGTTTGATGCTTTCAAATTTTTGTTTCTATTTATCAAAATGTAATTTTAACATGTTTCACATGTTTTGCCTATTGTTGTGGTTATGTGTTGGTTATGAAAGCATAACAACCATAAATTAATATCTGTGGAAATGGTACAGAGAAATATGAAAAAAGTGCATTTAATAGATTAAAAGCAAAAGAAAAAAAAAGTAGGGTATATGTGTGTTTTGGACTAAAATGTCTGTGAACAAGTAAATAAAGCTTGCAAATGGATGGATCCATTCATTATAGGTCATGGAAATTCAGCTTTTTAGTCAGGGAAAAATCAGGGAATTTGACATTTGGCTTAGAGTGGGAACCCTGTGTAACATTTTATTTAACAACCTCATACCTCACTGTCAGTGTTTTTTTATAGGTTTATGAATTATTGGTTAAAAGCAGAAAATTAATGCAACTTTTACTTCCAGGAACCAGACTGTTACACTGTATTGCCATTCTAAAGTGGTGGAACATGTGGAACTTGGGCACAATGTACACAATACTTTTCCAATGAAAATAGAGATGCAAGCTCTTGTCAAGCTCTAAAAATAAGGCACCATAAAATCAATACAAATGTGGCCCTGGGCCACAAAACTAGTCGTAAGGGTAATTTTTAAGATTTTAGAAATTAAGATTTGTACATCATCTGAAAGCTGAATAAGCTTTCCATTGAATACATGGTTTGTTAGGATAGGATAATATTTGTCCAAGATACAATTATTTGAAAATCTAGAATCTGAGGGTGCAAAAAATCTAAATATTAGGAAAATCGCCTTTAAAGTTGTCCAAAAGAAGTTCTTAGCAATGCATATTACTAATCAATATTGCAAAATTTTTGATATATTCACAGTAGTAAATATCTTCAACATGATCTTTACTTAACACACTAATGATTTTTGGCATAAAAGAAACTTTTTTTTTGACCCATACAATGTATTGTTGGCTATTGCTACAAATATACCCGTGCTACTTAAGACTGGTTTTATGGTCCAAGGTCACAAATAGTTTTACACTGGCCTTGTACACTATATTTCAAGTCTTCTGAAGCTGTATGACAGCTTTTTGTGATAAACAAAATAAAATTTCGCAAGGCTTCTGCAGACTTGAAGTCTTCTGAAGAAATTTAGTGAACAAGTCCTAAGTAGTATATTTATTGCTTGACAAGATGACACCCTGAACAGTATGCAGAATTAAATTACCCTATAGGCCTATGTCTCACTTCCTCTTTCCGGAATGCGGAGTAGGGAAAAAGAACTTCCGGTCATTGCTAGTTTCTAGCTTAACTACATTTCTCAGTAGCGTAGCGTGGTGGTAGCTTCGCTGTTTTCTAAATCAAATAGCTTTTCAGTAGCTATGCTATTTTTTTGATCAAGTAGCGTCAACAAAAGCTAAAAGCTATATATTTTTCTATACTTTAAGCTCAAATCGGAAATATAACTGCCACGGTTCACTGATCCTGGGTCAGTAAGCGACGCCACTGCCACTAAACCTCGTGACGCCATTGGCTCTTTAAACTGTCAGTCAAACCATATTATTCCTCCCGCCTCTCGTGAAGTGCGGCGCCCGGTTTGAAGCATTTGCATTTCAGCTTGTTTGCAGACTTAAGGTAAATAAAGAACTGTTGATTGAAAAAGTACATGTTTTCTGTATTTATAAAGGCTAATGTTTTTTTGCATTCGAGGAGATGAGAAGAGTGTCTTAGTCTAGCATTTGTTAGTCTCGCGTAGCCAGACTTTCAGACTGACGGCTGAAGGTCTGGAATTCATGGAAGCTTTAGTTGGCCAATGCCCGCCCATAAGACCGTTTGATCGACATGTCAAACAACCAATCACAGTTCGTTTCGTTCAGTGTCACGTTTCGGGGCGTGGAAATGCCCCCACAACAACAGACTGGCGTGCAACAAGTCAGTCATTTAAATAACCAGCATTGAAAGATAACGAAGAAGAGGGAGAACAAGCAGTAAGTCAGTAATTTGTTCGCGAACGTGGCAAATGTGTATAACAACAATGGCGTCTGCATAAGCACCTTTTAGCAAAACGCTGAATTAATCAGTCTGCGCTTTGTTTCCCGGCGGACCGAAAATAAACGCGACACTCGCGTCTCCCGGAATTCCGGCCAAATTCAACTAATCAGATGACGACTTCGACATTCCTGAAGTGTTTCCAGTTAAGTGTACCATATGCATCAGACGTTTAGCCAACGTTTCGTGGGCGTGACGTCTGAGGCTGAGACTAAGCATTTGTTGTCGAGACAACCAAATTGCTTATGTGAAGCGCTGAATCTTTATATTTTGGCTAAATGTCAACAAAAAAAAAACTGAGCGCTCACGTAGCAATAGAAAACTGCATAATCTGCTACGCAATTTAGTATTTCAGAATATAATAAATGTGACTTATAGGCCTAGCCGCTGTGACCTGTTGGTTTAATTTTCTTCTCAAAGACTTACAATTTATGTTAGCGTGTTTTTTTAAAACCTTCGGCGAACTATTCCTAAGTTTGGACGTTTCTATTTGAGAGTGTTCATTTACAATCCGAACCACGTCGTCGTAGGTGACTTCAGGCAAGTTACGGAGAGACCGGTATTTGTATTTATCGGCCTCCGCCATTGTAAAAAGCTAACCGGAACTGCCGTCTCCCCACTCAGAGACATTCTGCGATATTCAGTTGTTGCGTGACATAGGCCTATTACCCAAATTTAATTACCAAACACACAAATTTTAAATAAAAAAGGAATAAATGATCACTTTTTTTGTGACTGGTTCCTTTGAATCAAGATATATAGAATATAGTAAATGTAGACCTCTTCTAAAATCAAATGTTCATTCAGCTCCTCAGGTTCCTCCTCCTACATCTCGTAACGGGGTTCGGGATACGCCACCCCCTCCGCCTCCGTATCGTGGTGGGCCACAAGCATCTTCTGAACCCCATAGCCGAGGGAAACCCCCTCCTCTCTCCTCTACTGGACGGCAACCTTCAGGACATGCACCACCTCCTCCTCCACCGATCCGAAATGGACATGCGTCATCTGCCTCCAAATCCTTTGCTGGTGAGTTCCATCATATTTGTCAAACAGGTGATGTAATCATTTTTTGGAACATCAGTTCATTCTCTTTGTTGCTCATTTGTTTGTTTGTGGGAAGTGCCAGGTAGATCAGAACCTTGATTTCGGTAGTGGATCTGTAGTCTACTGTGCGTCAGCACATGAAAATAACCCTGAAGTCAAATGAGCTCTCAGTAATTCAAATGCGAATGCAGTTATTTCCTCTTTACACCCGTCAGCAAAGCCTTCTCAGAACACAGAGATGTAATTCCAGATAAGTAGGTCGGGGGAAAAAAGGTCATAATTTTACCTGATGACCTGGTACTGATTATTAACATACAGAAAACACTTTGGCCCAATCCCAATTCTATTTTCTACCCCTTCGCCTACCCCTCGCCCCTTCCCCTTGTCCCTTGAAACAAAGTGTAAAGGGGAAGGGCTAAAATATTTCCCCTAAGAAATGGGACACCACTACAACACTGTTAATACGTCATCATACGTTGTCGCTAGTTCCTAATGTAACGTCAGAGGACATGCGCAGATGTTTATCACTCATTCCAAGATGTCAAAATGTTGTCATGTTTCAAAAAGTACAAATGTACGGTGTACGCACCGTTCATTCACATGTGGCCGTAAGCAAAACAAACAACGCGTTATCACATGCGCGGCAAATTGCTAATCAGTGTAGTGGTGCCTGGAGAAGTATATATGCTTCATTTGTGAATTTCGTTTTCAACTTTCTATTTGAACGCGTTCGTTTTCTGGATCCTTGGACTAAAATGTTTACAGGGGTTCACTGGTTTAAGAAATTTCTGATCGTAAAAATCAGATTCTTTTTATTTGTAAGGTATCGTTTTTATTATTATGTACTGATTTAAATTACTGGTGCGGTAGACGTAGCGGGCACAGGTGCATTAGGCGCAATCATCAAATACATTTCAAAGCAAGCCGGCTCCACGGTCCTGACTGCATTATCACTGCCTTTATTGGGTGTTTTTAGCGAATATTTACATTTATTCACATGACTGGATGTGGTGGACTGCCATGATTTTGGCGAATACAGGACACTACTGAATAATGCGCATCAGAGGGGATTTAAAAAGTGGAAGTGTGTATACACCGTATACCTGCGTACACCCTCCACTACACCACCGTTGCAAATTGCCGTGCCACTGGTCTTTCATGTTTCTAACATGCAGTCAAGTGTATATGATATAAAAATATATTATGTAATATCGTGCAATCAGTGCTATCTGCTAGCAAACTTTAGTGATTTTTTTGCAATCGTTTATTTACAAAACAACACCATAAACACAAACACAAGATTGAAGGTCAAGGGCGAAATTGTCAATCACACATTGGGGGGGACAGCTGTGGGACTTTTTGTGTTTGCTCATGCACACATAAAAAAAAAAAAAAAAAAAAGCCAGAGTCCAAATGTTTGTAATTGTATAACACAACAAGGAATTTTATTACATCTGATCGTCAAACCAACGTATACTCACCCTGTAATGATTACAGCATCAGCATACAGGCTATTAAGTCACAAAGCTAAATTTAAAGGGATAGTTCACCCAAAAATGAAAATTCTGTCATCATTTACTCACCCTCAAGTTTTTTAAAACCTGTAAGAATTTCTTTCTTCTGCTGAACACAAAAGAAGATATTTTGAAAAATGTCTGTAACCAAACAGTTGATGGACCCCATTGACTTCCATAGTAGGTCAATGGGGTCCATCAACTGTTTGGTTACAGACATTTTTCAAAATATCTTATTTTGTTCTATACTTAAAAAAAAAAAAAAAAATCACATTTTCTAAAAATCTAAACATCTTTTTCCCTTCATAATTCTCATAAGAATGGCCATGATCCACATATTTTATTTCCTCTAAACTTTGCTTTTTTGTTTCAGTAATTAAACATTGTTTTAAGGGGCGGCTTGTTACCACATCTTACCCTATAACGTTACATTCACTCACAATGAATGTGAGTTAACCCTTGTGTGGTGTTCATATTTTTGTTATTCAGCCAGTGTTCGTGGGTCTGGTGGACCCGCTGCATTTTTGGGTTTTAATGCAACATAACCAATTTATGTTAAAATACTCAACAGATATTTAGGCTACTTCATCCCAATTACAAGCAATAGAAACAGCATTTATGGTTAATATTTCCTCTCTAGCTTTGTTAGATCACATTTAAGAATTGTAACCTTGTGCGGGAACGGCAGGGGTAGAAACAAAACTCACTTTTGCACTCACACTTACACACAATCTCTCTCTCACATGCATGCGCACACACACACACACACACACACACACACACACACACACACAGATATGTGGTTCATACAGGGAATCTCCATAGGCGTAATGGTTTTACAAATGTACAAACTGTATAATCAATGCCCCTACACTAACCCTACCCCTAAACCTACCAATCACAGAAAACTTTTGGCCTTTTTTGAAGTTCAAAAAACACCATTTAGTATGTTTTTTAGCCGTTTGGTTTATGAGGACACAGATGTCCTCATAAACCATGTTTACATTGTAATACCCAAGTCATTATACACATTTGTGTCCTCATAAACCATATACTATACAAGAACACACACACACACACACACACACACATAACAGCAAGGCCTGACAGGAGGAGGACAGAGTAAAGGTCCTACAGACCCGAACACCATACAAGGGTTAAGAGCTATTAATGTCATGCTGTCCGGTACCTTAGAACATTAAATTAATTACTTCTCACTTCTCTGTTAAAAATGCCTAAAATCTCCAGAAACGTACTTTCTTTTTCTTTCCAAACAAATTACGGATGTCAGCTGCTGCAGTCTTTCTCTTGTTCATTTTGGCCACTACTGTGAAATATAACAGCAACGCAATTCCAAGGGATGAAAATGGTGAAGTAAGAAAGAACAAATGGGGAGTTGCTAGACCTAAAGCTCTACTGGGGCACAGGACCCCATTACTCGTTTATTCAGTTGTTGCATGTAGTTTAATGTCTTTATTTTGGGATTATCAACGCAAATTATAACTCAAATTTGAGATTTTACCGGGGCACAGCATATTTTTAAAGGGTCTAGCAACGCCCCCGCAGGACTCTAAAATAACTTGCTAGATAATAACCCAATTCGGAGAACAGGACCGTGGCTCAAAACGCTAACGTTAGTTGTAAAAACTGGGTTTGGTACAGTAGATTTGACAAGCCTGTCACTGACCGCTATCCCAGTTTGCTTTAAAGCCAGGCTACATGCTAGCGTGTATACAGTAACGTTAGCTAGCTGTCGGCTAGCTTGTCAATAGACCCATTCATACAAGCTGTATAATATTACAGTCGAAATTTACAAATTCTACAATTCGAAATTCTAGTGAAATTCACCTGGTCGTTATCTAAGGGATTATGTCAGCCAAAAACACCAAATGTCTGTCAGATTTCGCGCTCTTCTTCTGTTTGTTTTTTCCTTACTCACTGACGGTGGCGGTGCACGAGCTACTAAAGGTATAGGGGAAAAAATGACATGGATCAGGTTTTGTTAATGTATAGTGTAAGGCCAGTCGAATGGATTTGGGAAATGGACCGGCCGGGATTTTATATTTTCGGAGCTGGAAAGAAAGACGTATTTGCAATCACATCGATATTGCCCGCATAATCATACAGTATGATCAAATATTGGGGGGGACAAATTGTCCTTCTTTGAATATTGGGGGGGACGTGTCCCCCTGTCCCCCCATAGAATTACGCCTATGTTGAAGGTAATATACATATAATGAAACATTGCCATCAAAATCCTTATTAAAGGCAAAAATTACTTATATTTACGAGTCTGCTTGCTCGAGTGAGCAGCCATGTTGGAAATTTCTCTTAGCCCTTCGTTTGAAGTGAGGTCCTGAAAAATCTTCGTTTGGAGGGCTATCTGGCCCTTCCCCTTACCCCTACCCCTCCAACCAAAAGAGAAATGAGACACCCCTACCCCTTCACGTGAACGCGCCAAACGGAGGGGTAGGGCTAAGTGTAGGGGTAAGGGGTAGAATTGGGATTGAGCCTTTGTATGCATTTCATATAGATTTCGAGACACTGCAGGTGAATAGGGTAAAACAATTAACTAATAGTTATGACCTTACTTACCAGTTGATTGATTACATTGATAATTGTAAACTTTTTTTGTATTACTATTTTCTAAATATGCAAATGAGGCATTATTTAATGAAATTCTTGTTTAATTTTTTTGACATATTAGAGTCTAATGTTTTTACAGAGGGGATTTTGGGTATCTTATTTTGTCACTCCATAATTCAAAAAATACTTAGAACAGACAGAAAAACATGTATTTTTTACCATTTTTGAGGGAATAAAATTTTGTATATAATAAAGCAAATTATATATGAACAAATCCCTTTGTAAAAAAAAACATTAGGATATAAACAGGAATACAAATGTAAAGTTCGGGGTGTGTAAGTGCTATTGAAGTGGACATTTATGGCTCAGTGTAGAAGAGAAAAACTCATTTTGAGAAAACAGTCTTTAAAAATATGTATTGTAATTGAAATCTATTGACACAAATAGATAAAGTGCTATAAAAGAAACACTTAACAGTGTCTTTTGGGTGTTTTCTTTCCACTAGTCTGGAAAACACTTTATGAAAAACCAAAAAGCCTAAAATCTCAAACTTGACAGGTGCGTGAAAAAACAGCGTTGATTTTAGAACCCCTTAAGCTCCTGGGGATTCATGAGGGAATTGTGGAGGGTTCAGGAGTTGATGAAAGGATGATGGGGAAAAAAAATCATAAAAATCCATCCTAGGTGTATATGACTTTCTTCTTTCAGGCAAATACAGTCAGAGTTAAAACATGTCCTGGCTTTTTCAAGCTTTATAATGGCAGCGAATGGGGTTTAAGATTTTAAAGCCCAAAAAACTGCATCCGTACATCATAAAGTACTTCACACAGTTGAATTGAAGGCCTTCGATTGAAGTGAATCGAATAATTTTGTAAGACAAATATCCATATTTATAACTTTATAAACCGTTCATTCATCATAAAAAATACTCCACACAGCTCCAGGGTGTTCATAAAATCCTTCTAAAGCCTTTGTGTAAGAAAAATATCCGTATTTAAAACTTTATAAACTGTAATCTCTACGTTTGTAATCTCTGGTGATCCAGCGGATAATGTAGGATGTCGGTGTAGCGTAAGCGCTGGTGAGAATATGCTGGTCTCGCGAGAACCAAATTTTGTTTACAGCAAAGGAAAACCAGTCTCCTCTTGGCTTACATCAAGATCCTCTGACATTTTTCTTTACAAATTCTTGTTTTGTACTTTTAATTCATGACCAGTGTTTTGTTTTGCTGTCTTTTCTGCACTTCCACGTTCGCCTACGTCATCCATACAACGTTTGTACGACAGCTAGCAGAAGCTAGAGATTACAGCTTATAAAGTTTTAAATACAGGTTTTTTTTTTACACAAACGCATTGATTCGCTTTAGAAGGCCTTTATTAACACCCTGGAGCCATGTGGAGAACTTTTTATGATGGATGGATACATTGTTTTTGGACTTCAAAATCTCAACACCCATTTAACAAAATGTAAAATTGCAGTTTCAGTACTGCCATCTTAAAAGTAGGGGTGTGAATCTTCACTGGTTTCAAGATTTAATTTAATTACAGTTTTTATTATCAACTTAATATCACAATGCGTCACATTTTCTGTTTTCAATATTACTGTACATGACTACATTTTCATAAACATTTTATATCAAATTTATTTTGTGCAAAATTTACTTTCTTTTTTATTATATAGGCAGGCTACTTTTCAAAACAATTGCTCATTTAAAGTAAGTGTTCTTTAAGTATCCGTAAGTTTACAGACAATAGTTATTAGGTTTTTTTTCCTCAGCATTATTGCCGTTTGATTACTGATGAGATCATAGACAGTGACAGCTTTAACAAGCTTCATTCAAACTAATGCACAGATCTATTTCCATATATCAGATGTTTTGTCCTGCTCTGAAAACATAACTGACTCTTCGTATAAAATAAATAATAAAGTATTCAGAATCAATTCAGAATCATTGAAGAGAGAATCGCGATGCATCGGAGAATCTATTTTTTCCCCCACCCCTTGTTCATATAGATCTAGGGTGGCCTGAGGGTGAGTAAATAATAGGGTATTTTTCATTTTTGGGTTAACTATCCCTATAAAATTAATAGAGCTGCACAATTATTCAAAATTGAAATCACGATATGGCTTAATACCATTATCAAATCACAAAAGTTTGTAATTTAGTGTGTTGTGTGTTTCAGAGTGAATCTGTGTTCATTTACATGTGAGCATCACATGATCCTGTGTTTTCAGTGTCTTGTGCAGCTCAGTTACACTAAATGCTGCTCCACACAAACTCCATCTCTGAATGTTGCTGATAACATGCGTTTAGAAAACTGAAATGGCAATATATGACAAAATAATTTTACCATCAAAATAAAATTGTTTTATTTTATCTGTTTTCCTGCATGTAAATGTGTTTTTAAATGACTGAAATAACTTAATATCCCCAAATACATTTTCTCAAAATGGTCCAGCTGACAAAAAATAGAAAATAGTGGACTGGTGGATGTAACTGAAGAAATAATTCTTTACACTTTTTCAGCCTTTTGATAATATTCCATAGGCAGCAGGGCTCTGTGCTTGCTTTTCTTGTTATGAAAGAACAAAATCACTTAAATGAATGTGTCAATATATTTGCCTAAATATTTTTCTCTAACATTTTAAACATGGGAACTTTATACTGACTAATGAAACAATTAATGTTGTGAACTTGTTCAAACAAACATGTTTTTGCTGCCAAAGGTTACAACATTCTCATACACATGAGTTGGGAGGCGAAGATCGCTCATGAAACTAATGACAGGATTAAGAAACTTAATATGCCTTAAGGATGTCTCTCAGAAATACTCACCAAGGCTGCAGTAAAAACAGTAATATTATATAACTATATATGAACTATTTACAGTATGTCACAAAAGTGAGTACACCCCTCACATTTCAGCAACCATTGATTTTTCATCTTCACAAGGGACAATACTATAGAAATGAAACAATGAGCAATGAGCTTGTATAGCAGTATAGATTTACTGTCCTCTGAAAATAACTCAACATACAGTCATTATTGTCAAAATAGCTGGCAACAAAAGTGAGTACACCCTAAGTGAACTTGTCCAAAGTGTCAATATATTGTGTTAGCACCATTGCTGTCTGGCACTGCCTTAATCATCCTGGGCATGGAACTGACCAGAGCTGCACAGGTTGTTGCTGGGATCCTCTTCCACTCCTCACGGAGCTGCTGGACGTTAGACACATGGTGCTTCTCCACCTTATGCTTGAGGATGCCCCACAGGTGCTTAATAGGGTTCAGGTCTGGAGACATACTTGGCCACCCCATCACCTTTACCTTCAGCTTCCTCAGCAAGGCAGTTGTCATCTTGGTGGTGTGTTTGGGATCGTTATCATGTTGGAAAACTGTCATTCGGCCTAGTTTCTGGAGGGAAGGCATCCATGTTTCCTGCAATGAACTGCAGCTCCCCAGTACCAGCAGCACTCATGCAGCCCCAGACCATGATGCTACCACCACCATGTTTGACTGTAGACAAGACACAATTTTCTTGGTACTCGTCACCAGGGCATCGCCACACATGCTGGACACCATCCAGTGTTTCCCATAGGTTTCCAGCGTTGGAGGGGGGGGGGTGCTTAGGGGGTTGGGTGCCGGTAGCCAACGTTACTTTTTTTCCCGGTACTTTACCCTACTTTGTGAAATAACGAAAACATTTAATTCAGTGGAAAAATAAGTCCAAAACTCTCTATTTTAACATTTTGAACAATAGGGCTCTACAATCTTTTGCTTTTTTTTTTTATTCTTGTGTGTTTTAATTTTTCTCATAATCAAATCGAAAAGTATAAACATTTTTTTATCAAATGAAAAATAAACCCTTTTAATTTTTGGCAAACAAACAGAGGTTTACTGTTAAAATCAATAAATAATAATAATTTAACATTTAAAAAATAATTGTAGTATTTTTTCTACAATTAAGTGGTTAATCTTGTTGTTATATTTATTTTTTATCATATATATTGTTTTATGTCAATTATTTAAATAGGAATATATAAACACCTACATTATACTGTACAAAAGTAATACAAGACTAATGTTCTGTTACATGGTACTTTTATTTTGACAGGTTGCCTTGAAGTTTCTGTGTGTACAGTATGATATGATGCTAGTTTTCTCAAATGAAACGGTAAAAGTCACAATCACAGCAGCTTTGGATATTGAGTTTCTGTTCATGTGAGATGCAAATGCCCAAAATTAGCGTGCTTCACTGTGCGTGTAGTAAAAAAAAAAAAAAAAAACGCATCTCCACCATTCATACATACTGAGGCAAACGGAGCATGCAGGATTCATATTGAAACGGTCTTTTTGCATTTCAGTTTTCACAGACACTAGTCCATATTGCGGTTTGAATAAAGTGACAGACCAACTTTTGATTTATTAATCCAAAAATCGACGAATTTACGCGGCATTTCGCGCTATAGTAGATTCGGTTTTTATGAATGGAGTCCGCGATCCCGTCTGTGTTTTCGCGGAGGAGACATTGTAAACACGTGACCATGTAAAGACAGAAATGACATGACTTCGTGTAAATAAGATAAATAACATAAGGCTATTTAGTTTGCTTAATAAAAGAACAATGTATAGACCTGTTCTATAGGAAAGATAACCTTAATGACTTCTATTGTGATCTGACGCTGTATCGAACATAAAATGAACTTGACGTTCAAGGGGGGCGGGGGGTGTCGTTGGGGGGGCGGGGCGCCCCCCTAAGATAACGGTAGGGGAAACACTGCCATCTGAGCCAAACAAGTTTATCTTATAGTCTGATCAGACCACAGGACTTGGTTCCAGTAATTCGTGCTCTTGGACAGGTTGTCTTCAGCAAACTGTTTGCAGGCTTTCTTGTGAGCAGCTTCAGATGAGGCTTCTGTCTGGGACGACGCCTATGCAAACCGACTTGTTGCAGTATGGACTGAGCACTGACAAGCTGACCTTCTACTTCTGCAACCTTTAAAGCAATGCTGGCAGCACTCATGCATCTGTTTTCTGAAGCCAGGTTCTGCACCTGCAAACAGAACGAGTGCTCAACTTCGTTGATCGACCGTTGCGAGGCCTGTTCCGAATGGAACCCATCTTGGAAAACCTCTATATGACCCTGACCACTGTAGTGAAACTCGGTTTCGGGGTGTTACTGAACCTCTAATAGCCTTGGCCATCTTTGTGGAGAGCAACAATTCTAATTCTCAAATCCTCAGAGAGTTTATTGCCATGAGATGCCGTGTTGAACATCCAGTGGTCAGTAAGAGAGAATTGTACTTAAAGCATCTAATTTTAACTGCTCTAATACAAAATACACAAGTTTGTATGGTCCTGTCAAGCAGACAAAAACATAAACATAATGACATATGGCTTTGCATGGTTAAAGACCATACTCTTGTTATCACTCAGGGTGTACTCCCTTTTGTTGCCAGCTATTTTGACGATAATGGCTGTATGTTAATTTTCAGGGGACAGTAAATCTATACTGCTATACAAGCTGCACATTGACTACTCTAAAATATATCCAAGTTTCATTTCTATAGTATTGTCCCTTGAGAAGATATACTAAAATGGTTGGTGAAATGTGAGGGATGTAATTTTCAGCATCATTACTCCAGTCTTTAGTGGCACATGATCCTTCAGAAATCATTTTAATATGCTGATTTGCTGCTCAAGAAACATTTTTGATTATCAATGCTGCAAACATATATGTTATATTTTTAACAGGATTCTTTGAATTGAAATTTCAAGAGAGCAGCATTTATTTAAAACGTAAATCTTTTGTGACGTTAAATGTCTTTACCATCACTTTTGATCAACTTAATACATCCTTGATGAATAAAAGTAATTATAAGTATTAATTTTTTATTTTTAAATTTTTTTACTTACCCCAAACTTTTAAGTAGTTGTGTATCACCATTTCCATAAAACATTACATTTTAAGCTAAATATCAAGCTGGAGTAACAATGCTGAAAATTCAGCTTTACTTCACAGGAATAAATTACAATTAAAAATATATTTTAATAAAAAAGTTATTTTAAATTACAACAACATTGGCGTTTCTACTATATTTTTGAACAAATAAATGCATCATTTGAGACTTTTTGTATACATTGTGAATATGAAATATATTGCTTTGAATATCTGCAAAAGGCTGTGAAACAGATAATATTATTTTATAACTATTTTTTTAGATTATCGAAGGTTTCATATGATCAACTAGCAACAACCTTTCTGAGAAATTGTTCTAACAGCCTCATCCTAAATTAATGTGCTAATCTTGACATGGTAGTTAAACATGATTTACAAAGCTATTTGATTGATAAATGTTTTATATTTGTATCTCTTCTCAGATGATTTTGAGTCCAAGTATGACTTCCACCCTATAGAGGACCTTCCCCCACCTGAAGAATACAGGCCCTTCCAAAAGACCTATCCTAGCCAAAGCAACAAGGGTAAAGACCTTATTTTGAACTTTGACCTGTCATTTATCCATAAAGATAAACCCTTACTGATTTTGTTGTACACATTTCCTCATGTCATCTTTATCTTTCTCCAGGTTTAGCGAGAGGTGCTCCTCCACTGCCTCCTGTTGGAGGAAGATGAAGATGAACACTGTTCAGGGAAGTGAAGGACCAAAAAGAGCTGACACACAAATATGTACATGCGTACACAGTATATATTTATGTGGGTTTGCCACACAAACACTAATTACACTTACAAATACATCTGATAACGTGATTTTAGGGCAACACTATAATAAATACCTATGTGATCTCTGATCCACTCCAGAATGCTGTACCTCTAGACCTGAAAACACTGTGCAATATTCCTGTGCTGCCTAGAAATGCACCTTTCAATATTGTGTCAGATGACAGCGGCACAGCAATGCGAGAGCAGACAATTCCAGTTAACATGAAGCTAGATGTGTACATTCCACCTGTTTCTTACAGCAACCAAAGTTTTTTTATGCAATGAGAAAATGTGTAGCACTTGTAGATTATTGATGACTATGCATATCAGACAAAAAGTCTTTATTTCTCCGGACAATCATGTCATTGTATATATTTTAATTCTTATTTTAATTTTTTTTTTTCTTTCAAAATCATTCAGGAATGAGTTCAATTCTGAAAGTGTTTGCTTACACTACAACAGAGTCAGAAAATACAATAGCCAATATGGTCACGTATGTTTTAAAAGGAGGTATGATTTAAAATAATAATCATTTTTTGACTCGAGGTTGAATCTAAAATACTTTTTACTGACAAAAAATATACACTAAGTGCCATTGGATCTGTCGAAGGTCTTGTATCTTTTGGCTCATCTGCACCCTTTCTCCTGCTGGGTACCAATGTTTCTGGGTCATTTATATGTTGTCTTTTCATCATTAGTGTTTGAAACCTAGCTGAAGTTCAGGAAATACATTTTAATAGATTTTGTATGAAACACTACAAGTTTTCTAATGGGCGTGTTTTAATTCTGTGACTTTGTATTATATGTTATAAAGTGACCAAGTATGTTTGTAATGTTCAGGCACTTCTTAAGTATAGATGCTATTAATTGGGATTTGGTGACCAATCATTCTGACTTGTAAATGTCATTTTATCTGTTGTGTTCAAATGTGTCAATATAATTCTGAAATAAAGGTGGGCATGGGAATTAAATCATGTGCCTTTTTACATGAATGATATAATATAAATGTGTTGATCTTTGTTAATACACTTTGCTTTATAATTGGTTTTTCACATTAACAAAATATTTAGTCACTCCAATGGCATGATTAACCAATCAGATTCAGGTATGTAACAATTAAAATTTTAAAATAGTCATTTTTTAAGTCTCAAAACAGTTGAGAACCAAATATATGGGCCATCCTACAGAATTGCTCCAAAGTCAGAGTTGGAAACGTCTTAAAAAATCCCCCCAGTGCGCTCTCATTTCGCTCAGTGAGAGTTGGAAAACTATGGATTATGAAAAAAAAATGCAATAATGATTATGAATTATTCCACCATGTGTTAAAATTTACGGTTTTCTGTGTAAAATGAGACCATTTTCATCCATTTAGCCCAATGTATGTGGAAATGGGATACTTTTCAATTCAGGTATGCCTTATCTTGCAGATTGGAGACCCCTAGTGGACATTTTGCCTCCCTTTAATTAAATTTCTAACGTTTTTTTGGAAATGGGCTTATTCTCCAACTCCCCCCGAGTTAATAAGTTTAGTTTCATCGTTTTGAAATCCATTCAGCCGTTCTCCTGTTCTGACGATATCACTTTTAGCATAGCTTAGCATAGATCACTGAATCCTATTAGACCAGTAGCATCGCATTCAAAAATGACCAACGAGTTTCGGTATTTGTCCTATTTAAAACTTGACTCTACTGCAGTTATATTGTGTACTAAGATCGGCAGAAAATGTAAAGATGCGATTTTCTAGGCCGATAAGATTAGGAACTACACTCCCATTCCGGCGTCAAAGAAGTTTGCTGCCATAACATGGCCGAAGCAGGCGCAGTAATATCACGTGGTCTAATAGGATTCAATGATCTATGCTAAGCTATGCTAAAAGTGATATCGCCAGAACAGGAGAACGGCTGAATGGATTTCAAAACGGTAAAACTTATTAACTCGGGGGGAGTTGGAGAATGAGCCTATTTCCACAAAAAGTGGAGTGTTCCTTTAAATGGCACAATGACATTTGTTTTCCCCATTTTACTGGTACAGTGGAATCAAAAGAAACTTATTGCATCACCAAACAGATCTCAAATAACATTTTCAATTTCAAGATTTTTTTAAATTTGTGTTTATCATAAAATTATGAAAAAATACAATAAAAAAATATTAATTATTCCACCCATGTGTTAAAATGTAGTTTTTTTCCCCTTTAAAATTAGACCATTTTTTTTTCAACTCTTTATTTTCATTTTCATTTAGAAAACCTACATACATACAGACACAGTACCACATAAATCTTTACAAGAAAGAAATGGACCATATATCAAAGTTCTCTTGGAAGTAGCTTATTACAAAAAGGAACTCAAAAACCCCATCTCCCACCCCACCCTTCTAACATTGATCAAATTGTTTGTGGAAGGTTCATAAAAAAATAAAAAATAAAAGGCATATTATACATGAATAACATTTATAATCGTAATATGGAACTGGCTGGGACAGAAATAAAAAATTGAAGCAAGGTGTACATGGACAATGTGATCAAAAGACACATTATAAAATAAATAATGAAATTAAATAAATTAACATACAATAGTCTTGTGAAAGTCCATATCAGTTTAGTCTATCTGCAAAAATAATATGAATGGTTCCCAAATCTTTTTAAAAATGGACAGTTTATCACTTAGTGTGAATCTCAGTTCTTCTAAGTGTAGCATATTTCCAAGTTCTCTAGCCCACATTTCAAAGGTGGGAGCAGCATCAGATTTCCACATTTGTAAAATGAGTTTTTTTGCAATACACATACAGAATAGAATTGCTTGTTTGGGTTTTGCTGCAAGAACTGTCCACTGAAAATTAGACCATTTTTATCAGTTTACTCCAATGTATGTGAGTTGCACGCTATTTTAAATTCAGGTATGCCAAAATCAGTAAAAAATCCCAAATATGCTGCAGAGCTGAAGGGGTTAAAAATTCAGTATCCTTTATTTTTGACAAAACATTCCATGTTTCGGTCACGGCAGCACATTTTTGGTAGTGACAGTAAAGGTAGCGACCACATCACATTACAAAATTGTACTAAAATGTTGCTTATTTCCTCCAAATAAAGAATGATGTGTTTCCTTTTGTTACTACTGAAACAATAATGACATGTTTTGGTTGTGACTGTTTCAAGAGTAATTTATCAAAATAACACCCCAAAAAAACTAAAAGATGTCACTACTCAAACTCCACTAAATGTTTTGGTCGTGACTGTTTTGGTTTGAGCTAGCTCAAACATGTTCTGAACAGTTGTACACATACAAAAACTAAATGTTATGGAATAACTCCAAAAAAGTGTGCTTAATTGCAGATAAAACGGTGTGCGTTAGTGACGTTCCTTAAAGTTATTTTTCAGATTTTTCAGACTTTTGAACACATTTACCATGTAGCTATGAGAGAGAGAGAGGGACACAGGAATATTTCCTGATCATAAATATAGGGGTGTAGTTAAAAAAACAAATAAAAAAAAAACTCAGCCAGTGAACTAAAACATACACTGTATTGGTAGGGACATGACAAGACACATTTTTTTATAATTTACAAAGAAAATATAAAATAAATGTATCTTTTTTTGAACTTTTTGAGAATCAAAAAGATAATTTTAAAAACAAAAATAAAAAATTATTTTAATATAATATTCACATGTTGAAATGTAGGGGTTAGGGTTTGGGGCAGCCACCTCCCAGTTGAAAGTACCCAATAAATGATGATTTTATATATATATATATTAAGCATACTGATATTTTAAATATTGTTGTGGGTTTTAATACATAATAGAAGAATCTTAGTAAACATCTAAGATTTGAATACTTAAATGCCTTTTAAATGTGTAAAATGACCCATTTAGGAACCATGATGACCATGGCAAGAACTTCTGAGGCAGTTCTTTTTATATTTTTAATGTCATAATATTCAATAAAAACATCATAACTTGCTCTTCTTGTGATCTGCTCACTAAAATATGTATTTATATACAAATATGACCATCCTCGATCCAGTTGGTGGCACTGTTGTGAGCAGGGCTCTCAAGTTTTGGAAAAAGTTTGGAGTGAGATTTATCTGTTAGGGGAGGAGCCACTCAAATATTTGCAGCAGCGGCCCCTCGGCCCCACGCAATTCTCTCTTAAAAGTTCAACTATCTATTGTTCATAATTAACCTGCACAAAATAAAAAATATAACAACTGGTAGATCTGATAAGTCAAATTCATGTATCAAAAGTAAAAAAAGAAATTTGGCCCCAAACGAGCAAACTAAACAGCAGTGCTCAATGCACATACTGTAAACATACAGGAGGATTGCAGAATTTGCTCATAGCATGTATGTCAATCTGTGTGTGTGTTTGTGAAAGAAAGAGGGTACATATTTCAGCGTACTAATGTCATTTTGTATTTCAAGTGTTTATTGCACACTTTGATGCCTTGATGACAGTGTAGGGGCTTGTAACTGAATTATGTAATTTAATTATAAATGACATTTAACTAATCTGTTACAGTTACTGAGCAATAACATATATAGTTAAATTACAGTTACTTTTAAAAATGTTTACAATTACAAAGTGGGTTACATGTAAATATTTTGATTTATTTCCCAAATGGCATTGACTGCTTTAAAATAAGAGACACCAATGTTTCAGGAGTTAGACAGAGGTGCTAAAGATTTTGTGGTGGCTGTGTTTTAAAATTAAATTACTATAATCTTAATTCAAGTGATGAAGGATTTTGTCAAATTGACAGTTATTAGTGTTGAGTGCTACTGTAAGGTAAACCTGCCTGCTTAAAAAGTTTTTAAAAGGATTAACAGTTGAAAACATTCCTTAGAAATTTAGTAATCAAATGTAATGTTACATTACCTCTAAAGCAATTGAAATAGTTACACTACTTTTAAATTACATTTTAAATAGGGAAATTTAATCGGTAGCCTATTACAGCCTATTTCCAAAATAACCTTCCCAACAATGTTGATACATTTGTGTTTTGAAATATATAAAACAATTTATTTTATTTGGATGAATTTGTCTGTCTTTTTTAGCAGATTTACCAATTATCTTGTCTTTTCCTTAATTTCAGGCCCACATTTAGTTAAAGCTGTTGAAGAACTAATACTTTTGCACAAATTTGGCTGTAATCCCCAACATCAGTTCTCACTATCTTTGATCACAGGCAAGTGATTTTGTCTAGGAATCGTAAAATGGAAAAAATAAATAAATAAATAAAAATAAATATGAAAAATGCTGCATTTATTTAGTTTCTAGACATTACACTATGTGTGTCTTCTGTTAACGAGACAGAAATGAACCTGTCACTGTGAAAACCAGGTGTACACCAGTTCGATTAAAATAAATATCAAAAGTAGATATTTCCCTTCAATTTATACAGCAAACCTGCAGATAAGTGTGAAACGCTTTCTTAATATTTCCCGGGAAATTTATTCCGCCAAAATACCAACAAAGAAATACCCGCCTTTACAGTCAAGCCAGTGGGGGAAGGGGCTAAGAATCCTATTGGTTCCATACAACCAAAAGGAACTCCAACAGCCAATGAAATGCGTTGTCATGAGATCCACGTCACACGCCAGAGCGTCAGCTGTTCAGAGAAGGAGGTCACCGCAGCACATTTGGCGCTAGTTTGACGGCGGGGAAGTGAGTGTGCTGAGGAGCTGACTCTGAGAGACCTACAACTTGTGATTATTATTGCGGTTTTCAACACTAATTCAGCTTTATTCAGGTAAGACATTAAATATATTCGTTTTATACTTCTTAAAAGATTGTGCAGTATTTTAAAGATTAAGATTACTTCTATTTAGTGTTGTTATGTGCGTGTGAACAAACAGCTGGGCGCCAAATGACACAGCAGCTTGCTTAGAATTTAACTTACAGTATTTGTTAGACATCCACAAGTGTTTTTGCAACAAATAAAAACATTTATTTAATGTACTTATTTTGCAGCTTGGTAACGTTAATCTTAGTGAAATAGAACCAACAGGAAGCATTAATAAAAGTAGTAATCACAAAGTTCCTGTAGGTTCAAACCGCGAAATTGAAAGGAATTACTTTACTTTGCTTGATATTTGATGGTTGATTTTACACAAAATGTATTAAGTCTTTGTTGTCAGACTTGATACTGTTAACTACAACCAACCCCCAACAGGGTTTTAGGTTAGTATGGCTTTGTTAATGACTCACACCTCAAAGCATCAGAGTCTGCAGGAAAAACTACACTTGCTTGCTAAATTCTTGAAGGGTTATCTCAGTTTCCCTCTCAAAGCTACAGATTATTAAATCGAATTAGTAGATCTGACTCTACAAGCTATTGTGCATTAACCCTTGTGTGACCTTATGGACATTTTTGTCCATTTCAGTTTAGTTTTTTGTTATAAGTGTGCGTGTTAATGCCAACTGCATACATTTTGGCTTAGGTATTTATTTTGATTGAAATTGCAATATTTCACCCTCATTAAAAAAAAAAAAATCAATTTTACCCTGCATACAAAAAAATACTCACACTCACATTGAAACCCATTAAAACTGCATTTTTTTAAAACCCAGGGCCATTTGAATAAAATTTGTTGCTAATAAGCATTCATTCTATCGACAAGGCTTCAAATTTTACATTTTTACCATTTTTTTTTTTTCAAATCTAACACTACATAAAAATATAAACGCCTCAAAATTAATGTTGTTCATCACTGACACACCCAAGAATCTAATAAGCAAAGAAAAAACTATTTCATTTTTTCATAAACACCTGTGGCATTATGCAAACAAACCAGCATTTAAAGCATTACAATTCTGAAAATTAATAAATGTTTGGTATCTATGGATAGAACAGATGCTGGTTAAAAAAAATTGACATCAGTGAAAGTGGAAAAAAATATTTAAAAAATCATATTTTTATGACAGTTTTTGGACATGTGCATCTTGCACCTATGTGTAATATATATTTATTTATTTAATTATTATTTTTTATTTATTTAATTATTATTTTTTATTTATTTAATTATTTTTTTATTTAATTATTTTTTATTTATTTTATTTATTTTATTTATTATTTATTTATTTAATTATTTTTTATTTTTTTATTTTTTTATTATTATTATTATTATTATTTTTTTTTTTTTTTTGGGATGAACAAGGGTTAAAGGTTTACTGTAAACTAAGTGATCACTGCTTTTTCTTTCAGATCTGGTTCTAAAGTAAAAATGCCCAGCACTCGCTCACAGAATCAGCCCACCCTTCAGTTCCCCCGAAGAAAGTCTTCCAGATTGGGATCTCGACCTAAAATCTCCTCTGAGAATGCGGTGGATGTTCAGTCCACCCCTTTGTCCCCGAGAAAGCCAAATGTGGGAGATTCACTTGGTGTCTGTCTGTCTCCCAGGAATTCGGTGTTGAAAAACACCTCTCTGTCTGAAAGGCTGCCCTTGAGTCCCCGCAAGCGTACAGGTGTGTAAACCATCACCTTTAAACAACCTTCATGGATGTCGCATTCTTTTGTTTATAACGTCCTGTGTTTGTTTTTCAGGTGATGAGAATGGCTGTAACCTCCCGGCTTCTATGCTTGGCTCTCCTCCAAAGCAGCGCTGCGCTCCTCTGTGCTCCCCTCGTAAACTGTCCTTTAATGAGAACAATCCAGTCTTCTCCTCACCTCCACGTCCCACACCATCATCACCGAAAATTCCCCTGTCTCCTATTTCGCGACCATCGCCAAAACGGCTGCAGGAGACCCCTTGCGCCAGCCCAATCGCACGTAAAGAGGGAAAGCTCCCTGTTACTCGATTCTTTCCTGTGAAAAGTATGTTTTCTTCAGTGTCTTTGAGTGTTGTTTGCTTAAATTTCTGGTATTTGATAAGTAACCTATATTTTTGATCTGGTCTGTTTCTTTCAGAATCAGGTTATCAGAGCATAAAGCAGGCGCTTCACACTGCAGTACCCGAACGTCTTCTGTCTCGTGAGGCAGAAAGAGCTGCCATTGTCTCTTTCCTGGAAAACCATGTGGTGACAGAAAAACCCTCCAGCCTTTATATCTCTGGTGCTCCTGGCACAGGCAAGACCGCCTGTCTGAACTGTGTCCTCCAGGAACAAAAGGTGAGCTCGAGAGAAAATATAAGGGTTTGTAACTTTAAAATAAAATGCACTGCTGTTTAAAAGTTTGGGGTCAGTAAGGCAAGATGCATTAAAGGGATAGTTACCCAAAAATAATAATTCTGTCATTAGTTACTCATGCTTCACCATCGTTCCAAACCCATGAGACCTTAGTTCATCTTCAAAACAAATTAAGATTTTGTTTTGAAATCCAAAAGCTTTCTGAACCTGCGTAGACGGCAACGCAACGGACACTTTTAAGGCCCAGAAAGGTATTAAGGACATTGTTAAAATAGTCCATGTAACATCAGGGGTTCAACCGCTATGAAGCTGCGAGAATACTTTTTGTGTGTAAAGACCAAAAACACAACTTTAACATGTGCTATTAAATAGATGCAGCTTTGGTCAGCATAGGAGACTTCTTTTAAAAATATATTATAAAAATCATTCAAACCGCAGTATTTTGAATGGTGCTATACATCAGCTTACTTTTAAAACTCTTAATTGGTAAGATTGTAATTGTAACATGAACATTACATTTTACAAAAAAACTATGGTTCTTATTGTCGTCTTCTCTTGTTTCCAGGCTCTGTTGAAAGGTGTTCAGACTGTGGTCATCAACTGTATGAATCTGCGAAGCTCACATGCTATCTTTCCAATGCTGGGAGAGAGACTCGGGGTCCCAAAGGGCAACAGCGAGGCTCGGCTGGAGAAACTTCTGACTAGTTCTGGGCCCGCTGTGTAAGTCAGCTTTTTTGCATAAACCATTTCAGGTTTTTAACTCATGTACATTGACCAAGGTCAGTTTTTGTAGTCTCATTCAAACGAGAGTAATTCTTACTCTGGTCTTTTTGTGTGCAACAGCCTGTTGGTTCTCGATGAGATGGACCAGTTGGATAGCAAATCTCAGGAGGTTCTCTACACGATCTTTGAGTGGCCTTACCTGCCCAACTCTCGTGTTTGTCTCATTGGTAAGATCGTCATGCGTTTATCTCTCCAAATTTGTGCACTTAAAGGGATAGTTCACCCAAGAATAAAAATGAATGGCATTCGTTTCTCTCATGTAAACTCTTAAGATTTCATCTTTGGAACACAAACCCTACATAGACAGCAACGCAACAAAAATTCAAGACCCAGAAAGGTAGTAAGGACTAGGGTTGGGTATCGAGAACCGGTTCCAAAGTGGAAATTTCCAATAACCGGGTATTCGATAAGACGCATGCATTTCGATGTGATTTTTAAACTAAGTGCAGAAAGGAAAAGAACTTGCACACTGTTTGCGTGCAGCGAGTATGGAGCGATGCTGGTTCCCGATCTGTGTCCGTTCTTGAACCGTTCCGCGCATTTCCACTGCAGAAAAGGTTGTTCCAGTCCGGAACTGACTTCTCTTTCACATATATTGACCCGTATGCACGAAATATGTCAGCATATCCTCATAAACAGCATTTTTGTCTTGAGTGAACGTATACAGATGAGAAAGAAAACAAATGTGTAACAGTATTTTTAGATCTGTGTTCGGTGTTAAAGAGACAAAAACAAAAAACAAAACAAAAGAAAATCATCAGTAACTGACTGAATATATTTTATAAATTTAATGAGGATTAATCAATATTTTATTTATGAAAATACAACTATGCAGCGTTTTTTAAACTTTAATTTCTGTACCTGACATTTGTTCGGTTTTATTTGTTTATGCTATTGCTAATTGATTTGTTTGTTCCTGTTTTATTACTTGTCTTTAACAATTTAACGTTTGATATTTATATTAGTCTAGTTTTTTTTTTTTTTTTCTGTGGTAATTTTTGCTAAAACCTTAGGCAAAAGACAGAATAAATACGTTTGACACCTAAAGGTTTGACTTAAAACTTTTTAATGTTTTTTGGAATCGGAATTAGGAAATAAGAAGAATCGGAATCAATCAAATTAAAACGCTCATTAAAAGGACCTCATTAAAGCAGTCCATGTGACATCAGTGGTTCAGCCTTAATTTTATGAAACTGCAAGAATACTTTTTATATGCAAAGAAAACAGAAATAAGGAATTTATTCAACAATTTCTTGATGGAATTCTCATGGAAGACTGACATGTTGACTAAAGTCATATTTTTTTTCTTTGTACAAAAAAAAAATGTTCTTGTAGCTTCATAAAATTACATTTGAACCACAATGTCAGATGGACTATTTTAATGATATCCTTACTACCTTTCTGGGTCTTGAACGTGTCCGTTGCGTCGCTGTCAGTGCAGGGTTAGAAAGCTTGGATTTCATTAAAATACCTTTATTTGTGTTCCAAAGAAGAACAAAGGTCTTACAGGTTTAGAACAGCATGAGGCTGATTAATTAATGACAAGAGTGTTCATTTCTGTGTGAACTATCCCTTTAACTTCTGCTAACAATCTATACAAAGCCAATTGTTTTGAATGTCTGCTTACCGGTGAACTTTGTCCCCTCAGGTATTGCTAACGCGTTGGACCTGACGGACCGTATTCTGCCCAGACTGCAAGCCAAACCACATTGCAGACCCAAGCTGCTCAACTTTCCTCCTTACAGTCGTGAGGAGCTCAATGCAATCGTCCAAGACCGGCTCACACAGGTATGCCTACTCACATATTTTCTGTTCTCTGTACTTATCCAAAATCTCATTCTGAGGTAGTAACACATTGGTGTGCTCATGTGAATTCAGGTATCAGGCGAAGGTGTTCTGGATGCAGCAGCAGTTCAGTTCTGTGCAAGAAAGGTTTCAGCTGTGTCAGGAGATGCCCGCAAAGTGCTCGACATATGCAGGTAAGAGAACTGGTTTTAAACTGCTAAAATGAGTGTGACTGCCAGTTTTGTGAGGTTCTCACATTTGTGTTTATCCATCAGGAGGGCTGTGGAGATCGTGGAAGCATCAGACAGGTCTAAAACATCATCCGAACCTGCGGTTAACCCTAAAGGTACTATAATTTCCACAAAATAGGTTTTTCTGGGTCAGAATTGTCATTCTATGTTATTACCACGGGAGGTTGTCTATAAAGAAAAAGAAATGAACGTCTATTTTGTTGTTGCAGTGTCACGAGTAAGTGTTCCTCAAGTGGCACGGGTTTTGTCTGAGGTGTATGGTGACCGCATGGCATCCAGCAGCGGGGATGGCGAGAGCTTCCCTTTGCAGCAGAAGCTTCTGGTTTGCTGTCTGCTTCTAATCGTCCGTAATGGCAAGAGCAAAGAGGTCCAGTTGGGCAAGGTGAGTCAAACTTTGATCGTCACATGAAAATTCTCCAAACTCTGTAACATAAGTGTTCGGGTTACTTTGAGGAAGAAGTGGGACTGACAACCCTGTTTGTGTTTCTGCAGCTGTGTGAAGTGTACAGTAAGCTGTCTAAGCAGAGGCAGGTGGGAGGTGTCGGACAGACTGAGTGTCTGTCTCTCTGCAGTCTGCTGGAGAGCAGAGGAATCTTCACACTCAAAAAGGCCAAGGATGCGCGATTGACTAAAGTAAGAGCAGCTATGATTTAATAATAGTATGTCTTTTGTATCGTATCGATTTAAGCCCAAAGTGTGCTTCAGAAATTCGTGTTCTGCAAGGGTTGCAGCCCAGTTTTTGTGTTTGTATGGATGGTCTGTGTACTATAGAAGCCTGTTTTAGGCTCTGAATAAAAAAGGTAATTGCAAATTCTAACAATTCAGATTTTTTTTTTTATCCTCAGAATTCCAATTAATGTCAGAATTGCGAGAGATGAAGTCACAATTCTGACTTAGTTTATAGCACACAATTCTGAGGAAAAAAAATGTCAAATCAAAATTGCAAGATAACTCACAACTGCGAGGACAAAAAAATTGTTTTGTTTTTCTTTTTCCTGAGTTGTGGGAGTATAATTTTGAAGAGAAAAAAGACTTCTCAGAATTTAATTTATATCTCACAATTCTGATTTAGCTCTCAATTGTTATAAATGTACAAACTCGCAATTCTGAGAAAAAAAAGTCTGAATTGTGTTTGTGTGGATGGTCTGTGTACTGTGGAAGCCTGTTTTAGCCACTGAATAAAAAATAAAGGTAATAGCAAATTATCTCTCAATTCCCCCCCCCCCCTCCTCAGAATTCAATGATACAAACTCACAATTCTGACTTTTTTTTTTTCCTCTCTCTGAATTTTGAGATCTAAACTCAGAATTGTGAATTATAAAGTCAGAATTGTGAGAAATAAAGTCAGAATTGCAAGATAAAAACTTGCAATTGCAAGTTGAGACTTCTCAGAATTTAATTTACAGTTGTGATTTTATTTAGCAATTCTGACTTTTTTTTTTATTCTTCTAAGAGTTGTGGGATATAAACTCGCAATTGTGAGTTGAGACTTCTCAGAATTTAATTTATATCCCACAAAAAAGAAGGAAAAAGAAATTGTGAGAAACTCGCAATTATGAGGGAAAAAAAGTCAGAATTGTGAGGAAAAAATTGCAATAGTGAGAGAAAAAGTCAGTTGTGAGGAGAAATTCTTAATTCTGAGGAAAAAAGTATATAATCTTCTCTTAAATTGCGAGTTGAAAAGTCAGAATCGCGAGATGTAAACTCAATTGTGTTGAGGAAAAAAAGTAAGAATTGTGAGGAAAAGTTGCAATTGCCTTCATTTATTTTTTTTATATGGCCTACAACAGCACAGACACGAGATGGATGTTGAGAGAGAATGAGTCCGCTAGGTGGTGCTGTGTATGTGTCAAACTTGTCCATCTGTTCTTGAGCATACTTAACCCTTATGTGTTGTTAGGGACGTTTTCGTCCACTGAGGGGTGCTGTTGAGTCTTAATTTGGCCACAACTTTTTCTCTGTTAAAGCAAATGGAATGATTTTTGGTGACTAATCTTATTTTGATACATATTTTGGGAAAATGCTTTGAAATTTTTCAAAAACTCAACAGTACACTGTGGGCAAATTTACTACCCTTTCGTTATGTTTCGTGGCTGAAAACAGCCACTACTTTAAACTGCTGTAAAAATGTATCAGATAAATATTTTTTCAAATTTTTTTGCATAAATCTATTAATCAACCTCAGTCCTGCTCAAAAATACTAAATGTTAAAAAAAAATTCAGGATTTTAACTCTTTAATTGCCAAATTCCTAAATGATGTCACTGATTTGGGGAAAAAAAAACACAAGATTACTAATTTTAAATATAAAAGGTAATTGTGGCCTGGATTTTTTTTTACCTTTTTAACAGTCTTGGACATGTGAAAGATTAGTAAGAAGATTGGCTTTCATGCATTGTTAGTTTTGGCGCAGCATCAGATTTTCTTTTTTTCTCCCTCATTTATTGTTTGTGGCTGTTTTTGCCCCATTGACTTCCATTATAACCACATTTTTTGATTGCAAAGCCATGACACCATATAATGCTGAATTCTTGATTGTTTGTGGTTTTCCCTGTTGGGAAGGGGTCAAATTTGTAAATTGTGCTGTTGATTATCAGTTGGCCCCATTAACCCTTTAGATAGGCCTTTGCAAAAAAAAGCTTAGTTTTACATAGAGTTCTATGGAGTTTAACGGCATATTATAGTGTGCGTGTGTCTAAGTGTGTCTAAGTGTGTTTGAGTGTGTGAAAGTGTGTGAAAGTGAGTGAAAGTGTGTGAAAGTGTGAGAGAGACCTTTGTGCACCTTGATACCCCTGAGAAAATCAAAATAAGCACCTCAGCTCTCAGAACAACATGGAGTAAACAAAAATAAAGAAAGTATATTTATGTATTTGTTTACCATATAGTTCTGAGAGCTGAAGTGCTTTTTTTGATTTTCTGAGATGTATCAAGGTGCACAGAGGTCTCTCTCACACTCACAGACACTCACACACACTCTCATACACTTTCACACACTTTCACACACTCACACACGCTCACAAACACATACACACACGCACACTATGATATGCCGTTAAACTCCATAGAACTCTATGTAAAACTAAGCTTTTTTTTGCAAAGGCCTATCTAAAGGGTTAATGGGGCCAACTGATAATCAACAGCACAATTTACAAATTTGACCCCTTCCCAACAGGGAAAACCACAAACAATCAAGAATTCAGCATTATATGGTGTCATGGCTTTGCAATCAAAAAATGTGGTTATAATGGAAGTCAATGGGGCAAAAACAGCCACAAACAATAAATGAGGGAGAAAAAAAGAAAATCTGATGCTGCGCCAAAACTAACAATGCATGAAAGCCAATGTTCTTACTAATCTTTCACATGTCCAAGACTGTTAAAAAGGTAAAAAACAAACCAGGCCACAATTACCTTTTATATTGAAAATTAGTAATTTTGTGTTTTTTTTTTTCCAAAATCAGTGACATCATTTAGGAATTTGGCAATTAAAGAGTTAAAATCCTGAATTTTTTTTAAACATTTAGTATTTTTGAGCAGGACTGAGGTTGATTAATAGATTTATGCAAAAAAATTTGAAAAAAATATTTATCTGATACATTTTTACAGCAGTTTAAAGTAGTGGCTGAAACATAACGAAAGGTTGTAAATTGAAACAATGCACAAGGGTTAAAAAGCTGTGTGAGATGGTAAAAAGTGGAAAAAGTATACTTGGGCCTTAAGATTTTCAGTGGATCAGTTTGTCAATTCATTATAACAAAATGAGGGTCTACATTTTAATATTGTTTTTTCTTTCCTAGATCTCACTGAAGATTGAAGAGCGAGACGTCGAGAATGCTTTGAAGGACCGAACTCTCCTTGGTAGCATATTAGCGGCTGGTCTGCCATAGATTTTAACTACTTATTATTATTTTTAACTTTTTCCCTCAATATTTTATATTGCTTAGACGTGAAAGTCTTGTTTAAAATGAGATGTGCTATTTCAAAGAGTGATGATTTGATCCAAAAGGGTTGATTTTTCTATTATGTTTGTGTCAAACATTTTGCCTTGCCTTTTTTTTTTTGTTTGTTTAAATATGCATTCTTAAACTGGCACAAATTCTTCTTTGTTTCAAAACTGAAGATCTTGCCTTTTATATTTTGTACTTCAGCTTTGTAATGGTTTTGTGGGAATGTAGTTTTAATAAAGCAGAATGTACACAAGTTTGATCCTGAGCCAATTTACAGTGCTTTGCAAAAGTATTCAAAGTATTTTTTCCCATGTTATGTTTAACTGTTTTAGGCTTTTTTCCATATCAATGTACACTCCATGTACTTATAATGAAAAAAGAAAAACTGAATTGTCACAACTTCATAAACTGATTACAATTTTTTTTTTCTTTAAGTACATTGCAAAAGTATTCATACCCTTAACTCAGTACTTAGCTGAAGCACCTTTACAGCCTCAAGTCTTTTTGGGTATGATGCAACAGTTTGCTCATCAACATTTGGCAATTATCTCCTCTTCATCTCTCAAGCTCTGTCAGCTTGGATGGGGTCTGGCAGACATTTTCAGGTTTCTTAAGAAAAGTTTGATTGGGTTTAAGCCAAGGCTGTCGCTGGGCCACTCAAGGACATTCACAGAGTTGTCTATAAGCCAATCTTGCTGTGTGCTTATGGTCATTGTCCTGTTGGAATGTGAACCTTCTGCCCAGTCTGAGGTTTTGAATGCTCTGGACTAGCTATCCCATCTATCTCATCTTTTAGGTGCTTCTTTCCAAATTCTGAGTGTGTTTTCATTGAGAGAACTTAGTCTTACCACACCACAATAAATCCCAGATCGGTGGAGTGTTGCAGTGATGTTTGTCCTTCTTTAGATTTCTCCGATCTCCGTATGATTATGGAGCTCAACTAGAGTGACCATCAGCTTCTTGGTTACCACTCTAACCAAGGTCCTCCATCAATTGCTCAGTTTGGCCAGGAAGCCAGCCCTAAGAAAAGTCCTAGTTGTTTCAAACTTCTTCCATGAAGGGTAACAGAGACTACATGCTTCTGCGAACCTTCAACGCAGCAGAATTTTTTCTGAACTTTTCTCCAGATGTGTGGCTTGATGCAATCCCATCTCTGAGCTCTACAAGCAAGGGTTTTTTTTTTAACCTCAGGGCTTGGTTTTTGCTCTGATATGCATTTTTAGGCAATAGACTTTTTATTAAGACGCGTGTGCCTTTCCAAATCATACCCATTCAATTGAATTTGCCTCAGGTTAACTCCACCCAAAGTGCAGTAACATCTACAAGCAATATGAATGCTCCTGAAATAAATTTCAACTGCCCCAGACAGGCGTGTGAATACTTATGCAATGGAAATTTGTTTATTTTTAATAAATTTGCTAAGATGTCTTAAATTGAAATAGCTTCTCTTGCTCATCAACGGATTCTCTGCAGTGAATGGCTGCCGTCAGAATGAGTGTTTAAACGGATGATTAAAAACATCACAATAATCCACACAACCCTAGTCCCTCAATAAATGCCTTGTGAAGTGAAAAGATGCTTTTAGTTTAAACTATCAGTTCTGGTTAAAATAAGTCAATAATCCATCTGTAAACATTTGTTAAAATCTGGTTTCATTTGTAAACATCACTTATGTGCACATTTCTCTCCTGGACAGGTGTGGATTACGGTGTTTTTATCAGCTGTTTGAACTTTCATTCTGACGGCACCCATTCACTGCAGATGATCCACTGGTAAGCAAATGATGTAATGGTAAATTTCTCTAAATCGGTTCAGATGAAGAAACAAACTCTGATTAAATTTTCAGAAAATTTTCATTTTCAGGTTAACTTTTTCCTTTTTTAATTAAAGAGGTCTCCAAAAAATCTAAATGGTCATTAATTATCTCAATTTATCTCACAAATTCTGAAAATATTGAGGAAAAATATCAGAATTGCGAAATAAACTCACAATTACATCACGCGATCCTGGAAAAAAAGTGCGAGTTTTCTCACAATTCTAAAGGAAAAATAGTCTGAATTGTGAGTTTTTATCTCAATTCTGGAAAAAAAAAAAATTGTGAGATAAAAACTCTAAAAACAATTATAATCACACAATTCTGAGGGGAAAAAAAAGTCGTTTTGTTAGTTTTTATTAGTTTTTATTTCACAATTCTGACTAAAAAAGTCAGAATTGGGAGATAAACATTTACATCACGCAATTCTGAAAAGAAGTCTGAATTATAAGTTTTTATCTCAATTCTGGGAAAAAAAGTCTGAATTGGGAGTTTTTCTTACAATTGTGAGTTTATATCACACAATTTTAAGTTTATATTATGCAATTATAAAAAAGGTCAGAATTGGAAGATACAAACTCATAAGTATATCTTGCAATTCCGGAGAAAAAAAGTCTAAATTGTGAATTTATATCTCACCCTTCTAAAAAAAAAAAAAAAAAAAGAATTGTGAGATTGTGAGCTCATATCATGCAATTCTAGGAAAGAAAGTCAAAATTGTGAGTTTCCCTTACAATTGTGAGTTTATATCACGCAATTTTACGTTTATATTACGCAATTATATAAAAAAGTCAGAATTGGAAGATATAAACTCATAAGTATATCTTGCAATTCCTGAGAAAAAAGTCTAAATTGTGAATTTTTATCTCACAATTCTGGGAAAGAAAGTCAGAATTGTGAGTTTCTCTTATAGTTGTGAGTTTATATCACGCAATTCTAAAAAAGTCAGAATTGCTAGATAAACTCACAATTAAGTTTACTTTTTCCTTTTTTTAATTAAAGGGGTAGTTTTTCCAAAAATGAAAATTATCATTAATTACTCATCCCCGTATTGTTCCAGACTTGTAAGACCTTTGTTAATCTTCAGAACACAAATGAAGAAATTTTTGATGAAACCCGAGAGCTTTCTGACCTTGCATACACGGCAACGCAACTGACATGTTCAAGGCCCAGAAAGCCACTAAGGACATTGTTTAAATACAAGGTCCATGTGACATCAGTGGTTCATCCTTAATATTATGAAGCTACAAGAATACTTCATGCGCAAAGAACACAAAAATGATTTTAAGAGTTTTCTACAACTTCTAAGGTTGAAAAACATGAACCGCTGATGTCACATGGACAATTTTAACAATGTCCTTACTACCTCTTTGGGCCTTGAACGTGTCAGTTGCGTTGCGGACTACGCAGGGTCAGAAAGCTCTTAGATTTTATTAAAAAATATCTTAACTTGTGTTTCAAAGATGAACGAACTTGTCAAAATGAAGTGCGTCACAAAGAAATTTAGATAGCATGATTTTATTTAGTTTTCTGGACAAAGTGTGAAGTAAAAACGCTACAGAGAATCCCTTTGTCTGTTCAGCTTGCCTCCTATGAGTTAATTTTTGAACAAAAGTGAAGCTAGTTTTGAAAACTTTTAAGGTTTTTAATTGTTTGGTTAAACATTAGTCCCTTTTAATCAACACAGCATTTATTCATCACACAAATAAAATCAAACAAGATCAGTATTTCCTTTAAGACAAATAATATATGGAGTGAACAAAACAAATGGGAAACCGTTAACATGTAAGAACTCCAGAATTTGACAGTAAATATGGAGATGCACTGTATTGAGTTGTAGGAAATCAAGACGCCAGACGTTTCCACTGATCACAAATCAGCCCACGATCGCCCGCCGTCTGACTAAAACCCCCGTGAACGAAGCTATAAAGCTGACCTCGGGTCAGTAATTGTGAGATCAAAAATTGTGAGTCTAAATCATTGATCGCATTTTCCAAAATCTTAAAACTATAAAAAGCAATGTGATTATCATTATAAAATATTATAATAAAATCTCTTTGGCATAGTTAACCAGTCCTCTTACCAACAATGTATTAACGCACCCATAAGAAACACTAAAATAGAACATTTTCTACAAAAAGACGTGTAAAATGCAACATGCTGTCATCCTTGTATAAAGACAGCTTATAGTTGAGCTCGATTCTGCCTCTCCCAGCACAGTGAGAATTGCATATATTACAGCAGTGTCAGTGTGTGTTTACTGAGGAATAGACCACAGGCACCCAGCGATGAAAACAGAAAAAAACTTCCATCTCTTGTATTTTTCATAACCCTCTTTCAGCAGAGGTCATCATCAGGCTGTAAAATAAACACAAAACACAAGACTTCAGTGCATGAAACCAGTCCTATTTGAGTTTTGGCATAACAGGTGGTGTATTTGAGGAGTACTCACCTGTTAGTAATCGTAGGGTCTGGCCATGGAGTTGTAATTCATGACTGGCCCGAAATCCTCTGGCATGTCTCCTTCTAGTGGCATACCTTCCATATGCATTCCATCACCGTATCCTTGATATGCTCCAGGGCCGTAGCCATCGAGATCTGGACGAGACATTGCAAAAAGTTAGCCATCTGCATAATGTTATGGTTTGGGCAGAATCAACATATATTCATGTATTAGTTTGAGACATAACTGACCATCATGGAGATAATTAGCTGCCAAATCATGGTGTGTGACAGAGAGAGAGAGAGAGAGAAATGATATACTAACCGTCTTCAGGAAGGCCAGGTTCCATCATGGTGTTGTGTGCCTAAAAAATAACAAGGAAATTGTCAAAAACTGTGTTCTGTGTTCACATTTCTATGCTAAATGATCTCATTTGTTGGGATTTATGTCAATGTAGTGTTATAAAGACTGTTTTAAAGTCAACATGAAATCAAACATGGCATTTTTTGATTCCATGGCCAATGTAACGTCTAACATACTGAGCCTAAATGAGCTCAACAAAACAAAATATCAATTTCTAAAAGCATAAACGTACATTTGAAAAGTAAGAAAAAAAGTTTGTGATAATGAAAACTAAAAGCAATTAGAAAATGTTACAAATGTTTGTTAGTTTTATTTATCCAGTGTTCTTATGTTTTTTTGTTTTGTTAAGTCAAGTCAATTTTATGGAAGCCCGTTTCCGCCACTGAATTAAAAAAAATAAAAAATAATAATAATTAAAAATGAATTGGTTAATTCTGACATTTTTTTCCTCACAATTGTGAGTTTACATCTTGCGTTATACAAACGAGTAATTCTGACTTTTTCCGCAGATTTGTGAGATATAAAATCGCAATTGAGAGTTATAAACTCTGAGGTATACTTATGAGGTCTAAACTCGCAATTCTAAGAAATAAAGTCAGAACTTGGAGATATAAACTCAATTGCGAATTTGTATTTGGCAGTTGTGGCTTTTTCTCTAGATTGCAAGTTTGTATCTCGCAATTGTGACTTTTTCTCAGAATTTAGTTTATACCTCACAGTTCTGACTTTTAACACACCCAATAGTTATTAAGTCAGAATTGTGAGATATAAACTTATCAGTGATTTTCCCCCTCAAAATTGGACTTTATAACTTGCAATTGTCAGTTTATCTCACAATTCAAAAAATTGAGGACAATAATCAGAATTGCAAGATGAACTCACAATTGCATCAGGCTACTCTGAAAAAGTCTAAATTACGAGTTATCATCTCACAATTCTGGGAATTTTTTTTTGAGTTTTTATCTCAATTCTGAAAAAAAAAAAGTCAGAATTGCGAGATAAAAACTTTAAAAACAATTAGAATCACACAATTCTGAGGTAAAAAAAAAAAGTCAGAATTGTTAGTTTTTATCTTACAATTCTGACTTTATTTCTTGCAATGAGTTCATATCCCGCAATTATAGGAAAAAATATCAGAATTGGGAGTTTTTCTTCACAATTGTGAGTTTATATCATGCAATTTTGAGTTTATCACTTTTTTTTATAACTCTAAAAAAGTCAGAATTGGGAGATAAACTCAATTACACGATGCAATTCTAAAAAACAGTCTGAATTTCATATTATGCAATTCTGAGAAAAAATCTGAATTGTGAGTTTATATCTCACAATTCTTTCTTTTTCCTCACAATGTTGAGTTTATGTCATGCAATTCTAAAAAACGTCACAATTGTGAGATACAAACAAAAAGAAAAAACATCACAATTCTGAGAAAAAAGTCATGTGAAATATAAATTGCAATTTTGAGTTTATGTCATGCAATTCTAAAAAAGTTAGAATTGGGAGATATAAACTCAATTATATCTTGCGATTCCTGAGAAAAAGTCTGAATTGTGAGTTTTATCTTTATTTCTCACAATTGTGAGTTCATATCAAACAGTTCTGGGAGAAAAAAGTCAGAATTTTGACAAGTCACAATTTTTGACAACTTAAAAAAAAAATTATTTAGTGGCAGAAACAGTCAAAAATAAAAATTATATGGAAGCCTGTTTTAATCTTTTTGCAATTTGCAATGCCTACTATTTACTATTTTTTGTAGTGATTTTCTGGTGAATGAAGGTTAGGGTTACAATAATAGTACACTGAACCAACAATGAAAAAATAAAATGTATTGTACCAATTTTTAAATTCACAACAGATTTCGGTTATATTTTGAAAACGGAGCTATGAAATGTCCCCATTTACCTAAACAAAATCTGTTTAGGTCTTCTGATATAAAGACCATTTTTCATGACCAAATGTAATAAAATAATGTCTATATTCGCATTTCTTCTAGAATATACTCTAAAATGTCAATTAATGCAGGTAAAATGGTTGCAATTGCAATTTTATATGCAATGTGTTCAAAAATAACACACAAATACAAATACATAACCTCTGAAACCTCCACACCACCAGGGGGCAAACTCACCATCTCCCAAGCGGCAGGGTCGTGTTTGAAGAGCGAGTGCGTCAGCTCCACTGATACTCGTTTCTTATAGTCTGGGTTTTTATCCTCAGAAATTCGGAAGAGAACAGCAGCAGCATAGGTGGCTAAAAGAAAGAAAGTACCTTTGTTACACACCTAAGACCAAATCATATGTCAGAATTGATGTGAATGCATAGCCCTTCAAAGAAGAGTTTTATTCTTGTCCAGTGTTTGTGCCCAGAAAAATTATTTTTGCATATTTGAATGTTTCTCTCTCACTCACCGATCCCTTCGTTGCTGGAGTGGAGGAGCTCCATGAGAGGAGCACAGGCTCCTTCCGAATCAATGATCTCAGCCGACTGTTTATCAAGAGCCAGTTCACACAGAACACCAGCTGCCACACGCTTGACGTTATCCAGTGGAGAATACAACAGCTGCAAGGACACAAAACAGATGTCTATTATACATTGACCATGTCAGATAGAGGGCAAAGACCGTACAAAGCCACTCACATACATATGCATCAAACAGTGGAAAGGTTGTAAATGTTACCTGAACAAACAGAGGAATGGTGTCCATGCTGGCAATGGTAGCTTTGTTAATAGGATCTCTGGCCATGATATGCAGAGCACCAGTGCAGCCCTCCACAATCTCCTCCATTCTCACGCCATCCTGAGAGAGAGAGAGAGAGAGATGGAAAAAAGGACATTTTGTTAATATATGAACAACCAGTCACTACACCGATTCAAGTCTCAGAGTTAGCTAAAGCTGCACTACAAATAAACCAATTGGCTGGGAACTGCACTACACTGGTTGAGCTACATGTTTCTGATTTACTTAAAACTGACTGTTCATTAAAGAGATATGTTCGAGAATTGGACTACACTGGTTGTGCAACATGTTTTTGATTCACTAAAAAGAATCAACTCATTAAAGTCAATTGTTCAGGAACCGCATTACATTGGATGAGCTACATGTTTCTGATTTACTTAAAACTGACTGTTCATTAAAGAGATTTGTTCGAGAATTGGACTACACTGGTTGTGCATCATGTTTTTGATTCACTAAAAAGGAATCAACTCACTAGAGTCATTTATTCAAGAACTGATCTACACAGGATAAGGTACAAGTTTTTGATTCACTAAAAAGAATCAACTCTCAGTTGCTTGTTCAGGAACTGCACTACACTGGCTGAGCTACATGTTTCTGATTCACTTAAAACTGTTCATTAAAGAGATTTGTTCGAGAATTGGACTAGACTGGTTGTGCAACATGTTTTTGATTGACAAAAAGGAATCAACTCATTAGAGTCATTCGTTCGGGAACCACACTACACTGGATGAGCTAAATGTTTTTTTGGTTCACTAAAAAGAATCAACTCATTAGTGTAGTGTGGTTCCCAACTGAATGACTCTGAGTTGTTACTAATTTGGTTCCTGAACGAATGACTTTGGATGAGCTAAATGTTTTTTTGGTTCGCTAAAAAGAATCAACTCATTAAAGTCATTCGTTCAGGAACCAAATTAGTAACAACTCAGAGTCATTCAGTTGGGAACCACACTAACACTGGTTAAGCTACATGTTTTTGATTCACTAAAAAGAATCAAATCATTAGAGCATTCGTTCTGGAAATGCAATACATTGGATGAACTATTTGTTTTTTGATTCACTAAAAACAGCCAGCTTATAAGAGCCATTATTTTTTGTTGTTGAAATAGTTAAACCTCTGGTTGCTAATCCGAACTGTGCATCTGTGTTACGGCGACAGGTGAGGAATTCATACCTGGTATGTTTGTTGAGCAGATGAACCGTGTTTCTGTGCATCCTGATGAGCTTTCGAAAGCAAAGTGACCAGTTTGGGAATGGCTTCAGCGTCTCTCAAAGGAGCCTGATTGGCTGGACACAGCGCTAGGTTACGGATCAGACCAACAACAGCCTGTGATGAAAACAAATGTGGATCAGCAAAACATAGTTATACCGCACAACAGGAGGCCCAATAAGACTAAGGCATACATTTAAGCAACTGTCCTGTTGCAAACCAACAGATTACTTACTAAGGCAATCATTTGTTTTCTCTATTTTTCTTTCACTTACCTTAACGACGGGCCAGTAGTAAGGCTGGTTGAGCAATTTGACAATAGCGGGGATGCCGTAATGCATTCGTACGGCATTCTGTGCAGTCTCAGCCTCCGGGTGCCGGCTGGTAAGATGGCGCAGGGCACAGACAGCTGGCTCGATCACGTCCTGTTTTGAACCGGCCCTCAGAATGGTGTGAATCAGAGCCTCCACGCCGTTACTCTGGGTCACCTGTGTTTTGTTGCGTGTGTTGTTGCAGGTGAGATTGGACAGGATACCCGTGGCACATGTCAGCATGTTGATGTCATCAGAGGACAGCAGGCCGACCAGCACTTGGAGCAGATTTTCCATTCCGTCCTGCAGGGGGCGAAAGAGTGAGTATGTGTTGGCACCAATACATATTATACATTACTTTGTTCTTTAAAGGTGCCATAGATTGCATTGATACAGTATTTTAAATTGTTCTCTGATATCTACATAGAAGCTATATGGCTTAGGCAAGGGCAAAAATTCTCCAGAAACGGTTTTACAGGTCCATTTACAACCCTAGGATTTGTCCCTAGAATGAAATGGTCTGTTATTACCTTATTTGGAAGGTTCATGAATAATACTGATGAGCTCTGCTCTGATTGGCTGTTTCACAGAGCGGCTCATTTTAGTAGCTCGCACGTGGAGAAAAATATATATTTAATCATGTAGCCCGAGCAGCTATTTATATGCAGGGCACTGAAACTGCCGTTTCGAATGCACAATAACTACTTACATTCACTTTTGAGATTTGTGATCGCACGTGCTCTGTGTAACGTTATACCACAGCGGCGGTACTTAGCACATTTGACAAGTTTAGATGCTTGTTAGTGATCTGCAAATCATTTGCCATCATCTCTCCTTACTCTGTTTATGTGGTAAGTGAAATCTTATGTACTGCAATGTAACAGGCTAGCGCTAGCAAGAAGCTAACCAAGTCCCTTTAGTGGCTCACCTTATTTTATTAGAACGCCTTATTTTTTTGTGCCTTTTTGAGTACAGACACCAACCATCCCTGCACTTAACATCTCCTGCACAACCTGGAACATAACATTTATTTCCGTGATCTGCCATTTTCGCTATTGTCCTGGCTTTGTTTTTTCACAATAGCCTACCTGCAGAACTTCTGATGATTGGGCGATGCAAATGTTGGGGGCGTAACTATTGATGATCGTGACTGTAACGTCATAGTCTGTGTTATGTTGGAATTGACCTATTTTTCAGCGGTCTTTTGCAAACACCAGATTTATATAAGAAGGAGGAAACGATGGTGTTTGAGATTCACGGTATGTCATGTCCATGTACAGAACTGTTATTATTTAACTATGCCAAGGTAAATACAGTTTTCCATTCTATGGCACCTTTAAAAGAAGGCCCACTTGGGTGTTTCAAAAACAGTTAGATGGTGTTAGATGCATAAATTGACCTGTTTGGTTGCAGCGTCTGACAGATTTCTCAAGGTCCACAGACAGTTTTGCATCAGACGTTGACTAGAGCCGGTCAGATGCTTTCCAAGAGCTTGCATTCCACCTGAAAGAGAGAAATTTTAGATACATTTTTTTAAATTGCCAGTGTTAAATTAGGTAACTAAAATTAAAACCATTAAAAAGATGTGTTAATTGTCATAAAACAAACAAACACAATAAACAACTAAAAAAACTAAAAGTATTTTATTTCGGCTAGATGCCGAAGCAATATTTCAAATTTTCATTTAGTTTAAACTCATGTACCAAAATAACTAAAACTGAAATTAATTTTAATAAAAACTATATAGACTTATTTAAACGAGTAGTTCATGTCTTTCTTTCTTGAGTCGTAAAGAAACTGTTTTTCCGAAGAAAACATTTCAGGAGTTATCCCCATATAGTGGACTTTTATGGTGCCCGCAAGTTTGAACTTCCAAAATGCAGTTTCAATGCAGCTTTAAAGGGTTCTTAATGATCCCAGCCGAGGAAAAAGGATCTTTCCTAGCGAAACAATCGGTAATATAAAAAATAAATAAATAAACTTTTATATACTTTTTAAATGCTTGTCTTGTCTAGCTCTACATGTAGCCAAGACAGTTAGGGTATGTCGAAAAACTCCCATGTCATTTTCCCATCCTACATCACTGCAGAAGTAAAAAAACCCAGTGTTTACAAAATAAACGTGCAAAGAAGGTCAAACGCCCTTTACAAAAAAAAAGGTAAAACAGCAATGTAGGACCGTTTTGAAGTACATATATACACATACATATATATATACACATATTAGGGATGCACCGATCCGTATCGGCCGATCACTTGCGCGTTTTGTCAGTAAAGCCGGTTCTGTAATCAGCGGTAAATGCCATCAGGTGCGTGATTTCACGTTGAGCCGTATACTACACACAGCCGTTGTTTACAGACGAGCTGCGCACATTCACACTGATAATGAACATTGATTTGCGCAGCTCGTCGGTAAACAACGGCTGTGTGTAGTATATACGGCTCAACGTGAAATCACACACCTGATGGCATTTACCGCTGATTACAGAACCGGCTTCACTGACAAAACGCGCAAGCATGATCGGCCGATTCGTATCGGTGCATCCCTAATACATATATTTATTTATTTCAGAAAATAACCGATCGTTTCTCTAGATAAGACCATTTTTCCTCGGCTGGGATCATTTAGAGCCCAGACAACATTTTAACAACATTTAAACAACATTTTGGAAGATCAAACTCGCAGGAACCATCAAAGTCCACTATACAGAGATATTTCCTGAAATGTTTTCCCCAAAAAACATAATTTCTTTACGACTGACGAAAGAAAGACATGAGTACATTATCTGTACATTTTTACTCTTGATGTGAACTACTCCTTTAAAAAAAAAAGAAGAAGAAAAATGACAAAAAATAAAAATAAAAGAATGGAAAATACAAAAATATAAAATAAAACCAAAATATATAAAATATATATATATATATATATATATATATATATATATATATATATATAAACTATAAAAAGTATCTCTAAAAGAACACTGGTGAATACTAAGCTGTGTTGCCTTTTTATTGTTCACCAGGCAAGAAAAGTTTTGATAAAAAGCCACAGCTATAATTTATGTCCATAGTGGATTAGTATAATTAAAAGTATGTGTGATGGATACTTTAGCAAGCACAACTAATTAAACACACTAATTACTACATTTAAAAAGTGGGATCCAGTGTTTTTTTTAGTTTATTTGACTTACCAGCATCTACAATAGCAGGTTTGTTGCTAGGACAGACGGAGAGCACTTTGAGCACACGACTAGTGGTCCAGAGCAGCTTCTCGTAGTTGTAGGTCCTCATGATGTTCACTAGACCCTCAGGGCCACCGTTAGCCAGGATAATCAGCTGAGAGACAATCAGACTGACGTTATCACATGACACACCATCAAAATTTAATAAACTCTATACACAACTTAACAAAGAAGACAAGCACATAAGAAACAGAACCTATACTTTATTTGTATTACTTTATTTGATAATGAAATAAACACCTTGCTCTCCTGGTTGCCATAGGAAAGCAGCTGTAGGCAGTCTGTGGTGATGGCCAGGAATTTGGGGTTGCTTTTTTTCAGCAGAGGAACCATCCTCTGGAGACCATCAGCCAGACGCACCGCCATCTTGGCTCCCTCCTGATGCAGAAGCAGGTTGTGCAGGGTGGTGATGGCATAGAAAAGAACTGAATCCATTGGGGAACTATCAAAGAAATTGGAAATCAGGTCAGTACTAAATAAAAAACATGATCTCTCTTATTTTGGTAAAATAATTAACATTTTGCAGATTCTTCAAGGTGTATGCAAACTTTTGACCAGTGGTGTAATGTAACTAAGTAATAATACTTTGTTACAGTAGTTAAGTTTTTTTTTGGGAGTATCTGTACTTTTACTTTTTTATTTTTCAGCCTACTTTTACTTTTACTCCATTACATTTCCTAATTAAAATGTAAACATTTCCCCAAAGCATATTTGTGACCCAGGACCACAAAACCAGTCATAAGGTTAAATTTCACAAAACTGAGATATATACATCATATGAAAGCCCAATAAATAATCTTTCTATTGATGTATGGTTTGTTAGGATAGGACAATATTTGGCCGAGATACATCTATTTGAAAATCTGGAATCTGAGGGTGCAAAAAAAAATCTAAATACTGAGAAAATCACCTTTAAAGTTGTCCAAATTAAGTTCTTAACAATGCATATTACTAATCAAAAATTATATTTTGATATATTTATAGTAGGAATTTTACAAAAAATCATGAAACATGATCTTTACTTAATTTCCTAATGATTTTTGGCATAAAAGAAAAATCAATAATTTTGACCCATACAATGTATTTTTGGCTATTGCTACAAACATACCCCAGCGACTTAAGACTGGTTTTGTGGTCCAGGGTCACATTTGTTACTTACTACAAAATAGTCAGAAGTCAGGATCTCAATCAGAATTGCGAGATGTAAACGGTTTATTTCTTAATTTTGCTAAACCATGTAAAAAAATTCTCACAAAAGTATCGCGTTCGTTCTATCTAGAAAGTGTTTGCTCACAAAAATATTGCCTTTCCTTTAAAAAAAAATGTTGCATTTGCATTGAAATTTAGTTCTTTCTTTCACCTCTTTATTTCCTTCACAAAAGTTTTTGTGAGCAAACACAAAGTTTAGAAACTCATAATTATGACTCTTTATCTCAGAAAAAAGAATTGCGAGATAAAACTCTGAAAATATATATTTTTTGTATCTTGCAATTCCAGAATTGCGTGATACAAACTAAATTCTGACTTTGTCTCCGAATTGGGTGATATAAACACAATTGTGAGAAATAAAGTCAGAATTGCAATATAAACTTTTAATTCAGACTTTTTTCTTAGAAATTGATATAAACTTACAATTGTGAGAAATAATTTTACTCACAAATGCAAGTTTGTATCTCGCAATTCTGACTTTTTTTCTCCGAATTGGGTGATATAAACAATTGTGAGAAATAAAGTCAGAATTGCAATATAAACTTGTAATTCAGACTTTTTTTTCTTAGAAATTGCTATAAACTTGCAATTGTGAGTAATAATGTTCTCACAAATGCAAGTTTGTATCTCGCAATTCTGACTTTTTCCTTTGAATTGGGTGATATAAACACAATTGTAAGAAATAGTCAGAATTGCAATATAAACTTGTAATTCAGACTTTTTTTTCTCAGAAATGGATGATATAAACTCTCAATTATGAAAGAAATAGCATTTTCTTGTACTTACTTTCAATACTTAAGTACATTTGAGATTAAAAAAATACTTTTTGTACTTTTGTACAATAAATATCACACACTTTAAGACTTTTACTCAAGTAATATTCTAAATGGTGACTTCAACTTCTACCAAAGTTGTTTTCTGGTAAGATATCTGTACTTTTACTTAAGTATGACCTTCAGGTACTTTATACACCACTGCTTTTGACCTCAACTGTAGCTTTAGTTAAGGATGAAGCGTATACGACACATGGAAGTAATAGTTTACTAAAAAAAAAGAACATTTTGACAATTAGTGATTTACTTCAGTATGACTTTCTCACCTCAGCATGCGCACCAGAGCTGGAATGCCTCCTGATTTGAAGATGGCGAGCAGACCTTCGCGCTGGTGCGAAAGGTTGTGCAGAATGCTGGCTGTGGCGCGGGTCGTCTCCATGTCGGACGTGTTCTGCATGGCTCTCACAACAGCGGCTACCATCTGCGGAGACTGCATCAGAGCCCGACGGGACGCGTCCTTGCGGGTCAGCTGGTTCACGATCATAGCTGCCTTATTCACCACGACCTGAAGTCAAAAGAGAGGGTCGAAGATCAGGACATGTAGCTACTGTACTTCTGTATTTTTTGGGGGGGATTTAGATTGATTTAATAATAGAAAAAGCCTTGAGGCAGTGAGGTACCGGGTCTTCATCGTTGAGGAGTTTGGTGAGCTCTGGAATGGCGCGTGTGGCGAGTTCGGCATCGTCCTGGTAGTTGATGAGATGAATGATGGCTGCTTTGAGCTGCTGAGACGGTTCTGCCAGCTTCTGTACGTTGGTCTGCTGGGACGCATCCATCTGTGTGGAAAGGATGGATGTTCCCTCCATCACTGTCTCAGGAAACATGGCCGCCCTCACGCGCTGGGCACGAGTCATGTTATACTGAGACTCGACATCTATAGGAGAGTGAAATAATAAGAAATATAAACTCTTTGAATGCGTCAGTTACGTTGCTGTCTATGCAGGGTCAGAAGCTCTTGGATTTTCATTAAAAATATCTTCATTTGTGCTCTGAAGATGAATGAAAATTGTATGAGTTTGGAACAACATGAGGGTGAGTAATCAATGACAGAATTTTCATTTTTTGAGGATGACCGATAGGGCTGCTCGATTATGGCAAAAATCATAATCAATGTTGTAATCACGATTATTTAACACGATTATGACTGGGTCCAAAACTTTATTTTAGTGATTAATTTAAAGATAGCAATACAACAGAAAAAAAAAATGCAAATGGAAAAAAAAAAAAATTCTGGAAAAGAAAGAAAGACTGAATATATGCAAGTCTAAAGTAGTCTAACAGTCTAAAGCCTACTACAGAAATTGAATGCAAGTATTTCAATGTAAAATAAAACGGCGTCTTCACTGTAAGAATTAAACATGCTTTGTTTCTTATTTAAATTAAAAAAGTCCTTCATTCAAGAGCAGTGAGTGATTTTTCTCTTTGTAATTTTACGTTTTATTAATATTAAACACAGAGACGGCAGAAGGAATATGATTTGTTGCCGCTTTAAGAGCCACACGAATCCAATATACTGGTACACAAGTATTTTCTTTCTCAACTGTTTATTATCATTTTTAAGACATAACTGACAAGGGTTTACACATCAATAATCACCAAGCGCCTCATTTTAAAATATTTCTGCGTGTATTTAACCGTTTAGGCGCGCACATTGAGCTAAAAGATAACTTTACATGTCCGTGATCTGCTTCATTTACTGTGACTAAACCTTGTTCTCTTCGTTATGTGAAAGTGCAATAATTCTGACGAAATGTGAAAAAAAATATGATTAACCGTTTAAAAACGATTGTGCATATGTTTTTTCTTACCTGCAGGGTTCTCTGTGAATGTGGTGGTGTAAGTGAATTTCTTGGTGCTATACTCTGTTCCATCTTCATCCGAGCGAACCGTAGTGGCTCCTGACTGGATGCCTGAATCTGTTCCGTAAAACGATTGCTGCCACTCTGTGACTTTCGTCGAGCCTGGGGCCTCTGCCACTGATACACACATGAACATCAAGAGTTTGAGATGATCTATTGTTTCGGTTTCATCAAAACTATAGAAAACACTCACTGAAGTGAGTGACTCTTACAAACAAGCAAAGCATCATGAAACATTGAGACGGCCTCAAAGCTGATTAACATGAAATACAAAGCACAAAACTTCAAAACAAGCACTTTTTCTTTTATGCCAAAAATCATTAGGATATTAAGATCATGTTCCATGAAGATATTTTGTAAATTTCCTACCATAAATATATCAAAACTTAATTTTTGATTAGTGATATGCATTGCTAAGAACTTCATTTGGACAACTTTAAAGGCGATTTTCTCAATATTTAGATTTTTTTGCACCCTCAGATTCCAGATTTTCAAATAGTTGTATCTCAGCCAAATATTGTCCTATTCTAATAAACCATACATTAATGCAAAGCTTGTTTATTCAGCGTTCTGTTGAAAACTGACCTCTATGACTGGTTTTATGGTACAGGGTCACAATCAGTGTTGGGGAAAGTTACTTTTAAAAGTAATGCATTACAATATTGAGTTGCTCCCTAAAAAAGTAGCTAATTACGTTACTTGGTTACTTTTTATGGAAAGTAATGTATTACGTTACTTTTGCGTTACTTTTCAAATCTGGGCAGGGCTTGCTTGTTTGTTTTTAAAATAAAAAGTTCTATTTTTGTCAAAAGTAAAAGCCATTTCACACCAAAAGCCTCAGGTTAAGAGAAAAGTAAATTCAAGTCTGTACAGTAGATCGCAGAAGAAAAAATGTCAACTCTTCAGCAATAAAAAAAGGAAAACAAATGTTAGATTATCTTGAGTCATTTTTGCTTATTAGTATGGATGAATTGGATCAAAGGTTGGCAGCAAAGACATCAGTTAATAAAATGGGATTAAATACATAAAGGATATTTGTATTATATAATATATTTATTTATTGCAGGTTTGCGTAATATTCTGACAGTGATTTCACTGTTTTTATTCATTTTGAAGAATACTGTATCTGTTTTTTTAGTGAGTGAGATTAATTAATGCATGTTCACATTTATTCTAGAACTAAAGTAACATCTTACTCACGATTTCTCTCAACATGGGGACAGGAGAGCTTTTAATCAATAAATGGGGGAAAAAGTAACTGGTGTTACTCATTTAAAAAACTAACTCAGATATGTTCTTGTCAATTAAAAAGTAATGCGTTACTTTACTAGTTACTTGGAAAAAGTAATATTATTATGTAACTTGCGTTACCCCCAACACTGGTCACAATCGTCAAAATTAATATCAAGTTTTATACTTGACATTATGCGTGATGCCTAAATCATGTATAGCATTTAAAAGTTAAGCTTTTAGTATTTTATTCATTCAGTTTTCTCTCTTACATAAAATAGTAAATATAAATACATTTTTATCCTGGTTTGTAAAATTTGATTACATGCACTATACAGACTTTTAATATTGAACCAACTGCATACACTTACAGTGCATTTCCATTTTGGCCTCCTGGACTCAAACCAAACCAGTCCAAAAGCAAAACCTGTAAAACAAAAACAAAATCACATATTAAAACCAACTTGTTTTAAAAACTGTACTTGATCAGCAAGGCAAAAAACACCATTAGAAACTGAAGTTCAAACATAAACAAGCAATTGAAACTGGTGCAGAGGATCATGGGAGAAGTAGAGAAGTAGGGAGGGGGGGGGGGGGGGGGGTTGTCAGCGGTATTTTGACCCTTGGCTTCTCAAACAAGGCGTGTGATCTATGCTTGATTGCAAGCACAACAACCTCACCAAACCGGCTCTGCGTGTTTGAACATTTACACACCAAACCCCTCCCCTTTCTCCAGCTCTCAAACATTGAAACACACAACTTCAATGTCCATTTTAGACAAAAGCTCAATATTAGAGCAGTATTGTTTCTTAAAATCCATTCATAACATATCCAAGGCAACAATACAACTTTGTTCTCAAAATAAGTAAGAACAGACTAAATGTATTTGCCTCTTTTATCTGCACCTTGTAGTGCCATTTTACTGTTTTTCTCTGGAACTCCTCCTCATACGTTATCAATTATTTCTCTCTTCCCCTCCTTCAGGTAATCTACAGTACATCTTTCATTTTTCTTGCTCTTTTTATAGCACATTCTGACTGTGTCCAACCAAAACCTTTGAACTCCAGAAGAGAAGAAAAGCATTTATCAGACAGCCCATTTATTCTTCTTGCTTTTTTTTTTAACAGATTGCCATCCGATTTGATGTAAACATTCCATTAACACTTGGCCACATAAAAACAAACAGAAATCTGATCCATTATTCCTGTGTTATATGCAAATATCAGTATGGGAAAAAAAATAGATGCATGTACACTTAGTCGAGTCACATCTTGTATGAACCTCAAACAACTGAGGTAGTTTGATTGATCTGATCAAGAATGCACCTTAAAGGGCATTTGTGTGTGGTCTTTTCATTAATGGATAGCTATAAATGCATAAAATGAAGATGTGTAAATAAATACCCTAGAGAGGACAAATCAACATACTCAACGTTCAACTAATAATTCTTTTGATAGTTTATAAATCCCACATAATATTCTTTAGCAATATTTTATATTTGATTAAGTGGATAAAAAAATGCTTACCTTTATGTTCAGCATTTAAAAACAATTAAATTAGGTATATAATTATATAAAATAATACTTTTTTTAATTATATTACTTTTAATCTATAACAAAATGTTTTTTTTAAGGGAATAAAAAGCCTAACTTGGTTCATCGTTTAAAAAATAATTAGATTTACAGAATTATAATACATTTTTTTACATGTATTTACACACACAAACTGAATACTGATAGAGCGAATGATAGAATGAACGATAGAATGAACGAACAATATATAGAAAGAATGATAGATAGAACGATAGATAGAACAATATATAGAATGATAGAATGACAGAACGAACGATAAATAGAACGATAGATAGAATGATAGAACGACAGAACAAATGACAGATAGAATGATAGAACGTTAGAACGATAGATAGTACGATAGACAGATAGAATGACAGAACGACAGAGCGAACGAAAGAACAAACGACATAGAACGATAGATAGAACAATAGAACAATAGAATGAAAGATAGAACGATATAACAATAGACAGAATGATAGAACGATAGTTAGAAGGTTAGAACGAAAGAGAATGATAGACAAAGAATGAGAACGATAGATAGATGGATAGAATGATAGTTAGACAGATCGATAGAAGGATAGAATGAAAAATAGACAGAACGATAGATAGACAAAGAATAATAGAACGATATAATGATAGAAAGAATGATAGATAGGTAGAACGACAGATGGATAGATGGATAGAACAAAAGATAGACAGAACGATATAGACAGATTGATAGAACGACAGATAAATAGAATGATATATAGAAAGAATGATAGAACAACAGATAGACAGATAGATGACAGAATGGTAGAACGATCGATAGAACGATAGAATGATAAAACGATAAATAGAATGATAGAACAATAGATAGAAAGATAGAATGATAGAAAGAATGATAGAACAACAGATAGATAGATGATAGAATGGTAGAACGATCGATAGAACGATAGAATGATAGAACAATAGATAGAAAGATAGAATGATAGATAGAAAGAATGATAGAACAACAGATAGACAGATAGATGATAGAATGGTAGAACGATCGATAGAACGATAAAACGATAGATAAAATGAAAGAACAATAGATAGAAAGATAGATAGAAAGAATGATAGAACAACAGAAAGAATGACAGAACAACAGAACAATCAATAGAACAATTGATAGATTGACAGAACGATAGAAAGAATGATCGATAGGACGATAGATAGAATGATAGACAGAACGATATAGACAATGATATCCTTCTGTTTCTATAGAACGATAGAACGATCGATAGAACGATAGTTAGACAGAACGATAGAACAACAGAAAGAATGATAGAAGGATAGAACGATCGATAGACACACCGATAGCTAGAAAGAATGATCGCTAGATAGATCGTCTGCGTTAACCAAGCGCCTAAATGCAGTGAAGTGGTTCAATGGATTCATTCCAATAAACTTTCTAAAATGCACGTGATCAGAGGTTTGACTCAGCCACAGTCCTACAAGCAATAGTGTGATGTAGGGTTGTGACGATGAGGAAATTTCCCCACCGGTTAATTGACATGTGACAACACCGGTAATACCGGTATCACCGTGGGGGTGGGGGTTTCCTAGGAACGAAGACGAGAGCATGCACTATAATTAAAAACTAAAAATGCTACAATGCGTCATATTTCATTTATCACGTGAGGAGAACGAGAGGAGTCGAATTTACAGAAAGAGAATGGCGGACGATTTAGTGTCAAAACGCAATGCAAAAGCGCCTGTTTGGCAATATTTTGGGTTCAAAGTTTTTTTTTGTAGTTTCGTTGTCGTCCATTCAAACAATTGACGCCGAATTGCCAATACCGGCAAAACTGAAAGTGAAAGCATAATACGCACGCATTTATAAGCTATTTAAAAGCAGAAAAAACGAGGAAAAGAGCTCTTTATTGCCAAACAGGCGTTTTGCATTGCGTTTTGACACTAAATCATCCGCCATTCTCTTTCTGTAAATTCGACTCCTCTCGTTCTCCTCACGTAATAAAAAAAAATGAAATATGACGCATTGTAGCTATGTTCAGTTTTTAATTATAGTTCATGCTCTCATCTTAAGTAAATTATTTATAATTATATTTTCCATTTAATTCAAATAAATATTTAATAAAAAAAACGAATAGGCATACTACTTTAAAAAAAAATGTGGGGACGGTTCACGGTGGAAAAGTGATGTCACCGGTGTTGCGTCTTAAAACAGGTGTTGTGCCGAATTCTGACCCCCGCCAGATTACAACCCCCCTAGTATTGGTAGGTTTAGGGTTAGGTGTGGGGGAGGGGTTAGGATTAGGGGTGGGGTTAGGATTAGGCAATCAGGTAGCGCTTTCAACAAGAGGGGGTCATAATTTGGCAGGGGTCGAAAAAAGGCACAACACCGGTAACACCGTCAACACCGTCTATCGTGGCAAGCCTAGTGTGATGAACTGAAAGTTGCATTTTAAATCGACTTAGATCGAAAGTACATGTGCTGCACTTTACAGAGCATCATGAGAACAGGCTGAACACATATTTTGGATGCCTTGCATGTCGACACTCGAAGAGAGGGTGAACACACGCACACATGTGGTGTGTGCACGACTGCACTGCCACTAGGAAGAGAAGGGTTTTTTTTGCAAACATTTTCTCTAAACCGCACAACAGCAATACTAAGCAGATGTCTGTTGGTTTGCAAAAGCTTGTGGTGCCAAAAAAAGCGCCTCATGCTGACACAAATAGTCTTTTTGCTGAAATGGTCACATCCCTGAAATGGTTCTTTATTCGGATAGTATTTGCATATAAAGGTCCTGAGAGTTTAACTCCTTTCACTAGGGCAATGGCATCAGGACACACCTAGCTGGGTGTAACCAAGTCAAAAACCTGTCAAAACACGTAAAACGCAACACGCCGCGACTCCTGCCAGCCCTGCAGGTGAACGATGGCAAGTGCCTGTGTGAACACTGGGTGTGGGTGTTTTCTCAAGCTGCCTGTCTAGTGAGCTAAAGAATCACATTTACACACCCACTTTGGTATGTCTGTACGCCACACTGCAATTTAAAATAAAAAAAGCAATAAAACAAAGCAGATTATGACAGATTAGGTGAGATACCATTTAAGATCAGCTTTACACCTTACTGATTTTGGTCGTGGTCCAAACAATTACACGTAGTGAGTCTTACTAACGCATACTTGAACGCAGACACAAGGGCTGTTTTAACGGGTGAGGTCCATCACACAATTACAATGCCACACCCAAATAACACTTCATGAAAAATCATACAGATTTACACCTAAAAGAACCTGAGGCATGTCTAAGACCAGAGGTGGGCTCTTGATTTGAGACGGTAAACTACCACTGAGTAGAGATTGCAATTATGTAAGAACCCGGACTTGGGTGGACTTAGACATTTTGGACACATATTTTTTTTTAGAAAACAGATAAATCCACATAATGTAAAAAAATCAATAAAAACATAAAAAAACACCAAGTAAATAAAATAAGCAATCAAAATCTTTAAAAAATAAGCAGTTTTCACTGATCTCAAATGTTAGATGCGTGTCCGCTGTTGGCGCCGAAGCCACGCCCACTTGTAAAAAAAAAGCTGCCGCCTCTCTTAACTGTCAAATACCGCTACAACCTGAATGCATGCTTCTTCTAGCAGCTTAATTGGATTTACACAGCCATACAACAGGTAATACACATGTACATGACAAAGGCATAGCTAGCTAGCAAACTGTAGGTTGTAGTAACTAAAGGTAATAACAGACTTAAAGTGTTGTCAACTTAAAATCTTAATTTGTTAAAACAGGTCACTCTGGTCTTTATTTAATATGATTGGCTGTGCAAGCAGTTCTGCCTGGCAACAAGAGAACTAATGCACTGGTTGGTAGATAGGCCTAATTACAAAAGGCGGGTTTTCTCAAGAGAACAAGACAGTAGTATCTTCATTTACCAGTTTGACTTCATTTCATACAAAGGTTCTTATAGAGACTTACCAGTGGTTTAGATGTTTATGTTTTAGTGAAACAGGAAGTTTAGTAAAGTTTGATGTCATTGTGATGGAGATCAGGGTGTGGTTTAGTTGGGCTTGGACCCTTATTTTTTTAAGCATTAGTTTAGTTTATCTTTAGTTGCTTTAACGACAAATACAAGAGAATATCTGATCAGAGGATATTGGTTATTTATTGTTGATGATATAGTATAGTAATAATGTAGTGGCCAATCTTATTAAGAGGTTAATCTGGATTGGCTAGAGTGTAAGTACAAATAATAAATAATAAAGTTCACTTAACTTGTTTAATTTCAAAATACCAACAACAAATAGTGAACTTAAGTACAGGATTCGTACAGATACTGTAAAAAGAAACTCCAGTACTTAAGACTTAAAGCACTACTTAAACTGAGATCTCACGTCTCATGTCTTTCAAATTCTAAAAAAGATAAATATACAAATAAAAATTCTAATATAACAAAACGTCAAAAATAAAAGTTATTTTTAATTAGGAAAATTACTCGCGAACTCGCTCTGAAATTTCAGTCTAAATTAAATTATTCGTGAACCCGCTCTGACGTTCCGATCTAATGATTCAAAAACCAGCTCAGAAGTCCCAATTTGATTCAAATGATTTGCGAACCTGCTCTGAAGTTCCGATCTGAATCAAAATATTCATGAACCTGCTCCGAAGTTCCGATCTAAATCAAAAGATTTGTGATCCACGCTCTGAAGTCTCAATCTGAGTAATGATTCGCAAACAAACATTTCAGATCAGGTTTTGGAGTGTGGATTACTAATAATTTAATTTGCAAACCTGCTCTGAAGTCCCGATCTGAATGAAGAGAATTACAAACTAGCTCTGAAGTTCCTATCTAATGATTTGCAAACCTGTTCCAAAGTTCCGATCTGAATCCGAAAGTTACGGTTTAAATCTAATGATTTGTGATCCATAATTTTAGATCAGGTTTTGGAGCGTGCATCGCTAATCATTTAATAAGCAAAATTATTTACAAAAAGTTCTGGTCTAAATTAGATAATTCACGAACCCACTCTGAAGTCCCGATCTGAATCAAATGATTTGCGAACCCACTCCAAAGTTCCGTTCTAATGATTCGTGAACCTGCTCCAAAGTTCTGGTCTAAATCAAATGATTTGTAAACCACAATTTCAGATTAGGTTTTGGATCGCAAATCATTTAATTGGAGAAATATTTGCTCTGAAGGTCTGGTCTGAATTAGATAATTCACAACCCGCTCCAAAGTCCCGATCTGAATCAAATGATTTGCGAACCCACTCTGAAGTTCCGTTCTAATGATTTGCGAACCTGCTCCAAAGTTCCGGTCTAGATCAAATGATTTGTAAACCACAATTTCAGATTAGGTTTTGGAGCGTGTATCACAAATCATTTAATTAGCTAAATTATTCACGAACCCACTCCGAAGTCCTGATCTGAATCAAAAGATTCATAAACCCGCTCCAAAGTTCTGATCTGAATCAAATTATTTGTGATCCACGCTTTGAAGTCCAGATCTCAATCATAATTCGTGAACCATCATTACAGATCAGTTCTTGGAGCGGATCACAAATCATTTAATCTGCAAAATTATTCACAAACCCAGTCTGAAGTTCCGGTCTAAATCAGATGATTCAAGAACCCACTCTAAAGAGCTGATCTGCATCAAAAGATTCACAAATCCACTCCGAAGTTTCGATCTAATGATCCGCAAACCTGAGAAAAATGAGGATTCACTGGGACTTCAAAGTCCCAATCTGTATCTAAAGATTTGCGAACCCACTCTGAAGTTTTGATCTAATGATTCACATAGCTGCTCCGAAGTCACAATCTAAATCTAATGGTTCGTGAACCCGCTCCAAAGTCAGATTTGCAATACGCAATTTAAAGTCCCGATCTGGATTAAATGATTCGCAATACACTACCTGATTGGAGCTTTCGTTTTGCGTGAAAAGATATGTGCTTATTGAAAAAAATGTAAGGCTTATTTTATAGAACCATTGCCATTAATTAAAGCACTTTAAGTAACTCTTTAGGAAAATTTCTATTTTCAAGGGTTTTCTAGGCCTTAAATTTCAAAAAGTCAAATTCAAGTACGAACCTTGTAAGTAAGAGTTTAAAAGTGCACTAAGTTGAGTAAACTTAAACATGCAAGTTTTAGGACACCTATTACTCAATCAGTTGAGTATTAGAGTAGCAATTATCCAAAACACTCTTATCAACCATGCAGGAATGTTAAAATCCACTCAGAATGGCATATCGAAAACACCCTGAAGGGAAAGATGTCATCTTTCACTATTGCAAGTGAACGTTGTTAATAAAGCAAAACAATAGCTACCACAATATCTAGTGTGCAGTATGAGGGGGGAAAATGATTGATGAACCATTGATTTACTGCTGATATGAGGAGTGTACTGTTGTCTCTACTTTGGACTTCACACACAGTTGGGATGAAGATTAGTTAATGAGTAAAAGTTTATTACTGTGCATTCGTTTTCACACGGAGAAGAGTGAGCAACGAATGTCACACGCCCTTCAGAATGATCACCCACCCCCACCTGCTCCACCTACTGTCCCTGCCTGACGGACCCAGCGCCTGTGTCACCTTACGAGGGTGGGATGGGTTTGACTCATACTGTGAGGAATCAGAGCGGGATGTGGATATGACACATCCCAGAGCTGATTCCCAAATGTCTAATCCAGGTGTGAGATTCCACACCAATCCACAGTGTGCTTACTGTGCTACTCGTCCACCCACTTTCTTATACACACACACCTTTCTCTCAATGACTTTCTGTCATGTACTGACATAAATTTACAAAATCATGTCCAACAGTGAGCACGTGAACACTTGGTGTATCAGGTGTGATCTGGTGTATTTTTTCATCAGTCAGCTTCATTATCCAAACCAACTTTGAAATGAATCCCAAAATTTTAAACTTGATTTAAAACAATTCAAATAATAAATAAATTGGAATACCACAAATGACAAATAAAACAGTAAAAACGGAAACAAATAGCTTTAATCACAACATTATAAAACACAGTGAACCATGTAATTTTAGGATTTGCTAAAGATGACATCAACAGTGTTCTAAAATTGTTCGTCTTTTTAAGATCAGCATTAAGTGAGCAATGGATGATGATAATTAATCAAAATGTAAAAGGAATTTGAAAAGAAAGGGTGACCCTGGACCATTCATAAGTAGCATGGTTATATTTGTAGCAATAGATAAAAATACAATGGGTCAAAATTACAGATTCTTTTTTTTTTATACCAAAAATCATTAGTATATTAAGTAAAGATTATGTTCCATGAAGATATTTTGTACATTTCCTACTGCAAAACTAATACTAATATAACAAAACGTCAAAAATAAAAGTTATTTTTAATTAGGAAAATTACTTGCGAACCCGCTCTGAAGTTTCAGTCTAAATTAAATTATTCTCAAACCTGCTCCGAAGTTCCGATCTAAATCAAAATATTTGCGAATTAATTCTTGATTAGTAATAGGTAGGGCTGGGCGATATGGCAAAAAAAATGATCACGATAAATTATCATATCAGCCGATATCGATAATTATCATGATAAATGTCAAATCTTTATATCTATCAATTTTAAAGGCAGATTTTTAGTCCTGAAGGAAAGAAAAAGCAGACAGTTAATTATTATTTATGGTTTATTGTCAGAACATGACAAATACTTTCCAAACAATGATCAATTGAGGTAGAATACGGATTAGAATATTGCTAGTAGAATCAACATCAATAGAATACAATATTATTAATATTAATAGAATATATATACTGTATATTTTAAATAAGAACTGTAATATGATACACTTGTAACATGGTTCTGACTGTAAATGCAGAGTTCAAGTGATTAAGTATATTTATCATTCAACAAAAATAAGAATAGACAAATCTTTTCAGCATGCCAATCCCTTTGTGCAGCTGATTTAACACATTTTGTAAAATGTTTTAGCTGTCTGACACTATAAATAAAAAAATAATGGGGGCTCTGCGCTTACTTTTCTTAGGAGCACAGTCAAAATTTTAGGAGCACATTCTAAACAATAATCAAAACTCTGATAAAAAAAATTATCCTTCTTATTACGAGGTGATATTTGACTCCTCAAAGTGATTTACAGGGGAATTATATTTTTACCTTTGTTTTTACCTTTTCATATGTTTAATGAAGCTCAGAGGTGACATGACAAAATCATAAATTCATGTTGAGATTAATGTTTTAAATATAACATTTTGAATACAGAAATATTAAAGATTTAAATGACTGAACAGATCTGCCAGCAGGTGGCGCCGTCAAGACACTGATTTAATTACTGAATCATAGCATTCATTTGATTCGTTCGAACGGATGGTTCTTTCGGGATTAAAGCAAGTGGCTGTCTTTATGAATTGGAAATTGAATCATTCCACTAGATTCGTTTAAAAACTCACGTTTCATTCATAAACGAAACACCGCTGTGTTTGAATGCAGATGCGCAGCGGCTCAGTTGTGACTTGTTTCAGACTACTTTTGACGACGAAATAGAGCAAAATCAGGCATAGTGTTATAGTCAGACAATGTAAGTCACTTAATAATAACTTCTTGTTTAATTAACTGCTGTATTAGTTCAATATCTCATTTACAAACTTAAAAGCTGTCACTCATCTTAGTTTGCGATATCACAAAGCTCTATTATAAACAACGACGCTCTGTTCACTGCACAGTCTCTTATTTACACTCTCTCTACACTTTATCTATGAAAGGATTCGTGAGATATGTCTGTGAGGCAAACACAAATATGCTGATCGGGTCAGTCTCACATGGTGCTCCTAAATATTTTTTTACAGTCGCACGTACTAATTTTTAGTAGCAAATGCGAGTGAAATGTTCGCACTGTAGAGCCCTGTGGCTGTAAACTAAATACTGCGTGTGGCATCCGGAAGTGCAGGCTGCAAAATGCCTGCGCAGCGTTACTCATAGTGCGTAAACATTATCGAGCGCTCATCGAACTGTCATTATCGTTTTATCGAGAAAAAAAAAAAAAAAAACTATATCGTGATAGTTATCGTTATCGAATTATCGCCCAGCCCTAGTAATAGGCATTGCTAAGAATTTCATTTCGACAACTTTAAATGAGATTCTCTCAATATTTTGATTCTTTTGCACCCTCAGATTCCAGATTTTCAAATAGTTGTATCTCAGCTTATTTGTACAGCTTTCATATGATTATATGTTTTTATGCTCCAAGGTCACAAACAAAAAATAAAGGTTTTTGAGGAAAACCTTCCAGAATTTTTCTCTATATAGTGGACTTCAATGGTGGCCAACGTGTTGAAGGTCCAAACTGCAGTTTCAATGGAGCTCCAAAGGGATCTATACAATCCCAGGTGAGGAATAAGGGTCTTTATCTAGCAAAACAATTGGTCATTTCCAACAAAAACTAAAATGTATATACTTTACCACTTAATCATGTTGGAAAGATCAGGCATGGTTAGTTCTTCGTCGTTACTTCTGTTCAAAAAGGTAGAGTAGTGCAAAAAACTCCAACAACTCCAACTTCAAAATCGTCTCACACAATTTTACCTTTTTTTTGTAAAGAGTGTTTGACTTTCTTTGCACGTTTGCTTTGTAAACACTGGGTCATTACTTCCGTCTACGTCATCCGCAGTCGAGCTAGTGCAAGACGAGCCTTTGTGGTTAAAAAGTATATACATTTTTATTTGTATTTTTTTTTTAGAAAATCACTGATCGTTTCACTAGACAAGACCCTTATTCCTTGGTTGGGATCGTGTAGAGCCCTTTGAAGCTGCATTAAAACTGCAATTTGCACCTTCTACCTGCTGATCTCCAATAAAGTCCACTATATGGAGAAAAATCCTGGAATGTTTTCCTCAAAAACCTGGAGGAAATGGCATAGGGGTAAGTAAATTATTAGGAAATTTTTATTCTGGAAGAGAACTAATCTTTTCAAAAAATAACTAAAAAAAAAAGAAAAACTTTTGCATTTGTTTGTGACATTTATTAGCAGTTTTTGAGTGAAAGTTTCAAAAATTACTTTTTCAGTAAATGTGTTTGGTGGCTTTTTTTGGAATAAAAAAAAAAAAAAAAAAAAACATAGTAACTGGCCAAATTTAGAATCTTAAAACTGGTGTTACTTAATATTACTTCTTGTCTGAAGGTTATGTACACATAATCCCAAAATTGTTTTTCTCAGTCACTCACATGTCTCGCTCTCACATGACCTGATGGCTAAAGAATGTCAGAATCAGATGTGCTGATGGTGCTCATTCACAGAACAATACTGAGGACTGACAGTGCAGTCGCCATAATCTCTCTCTCACTACCCTGCCCTCGGGACAGACAGGGAGTGCCGCTGATATGACTCAGGTGTGTGTGGTCTTCTGCTCTGAGACAACCTCTTTCATTACGTGTGAAGCTGTTGAGTAGTGTTGCAGAACTAATAACGTGTGTCAGTGACACAAATTTCTATTAATGCATTCATTAAAATGCAGTTCATACATGCAATGATTTAAAATTCTGAATTGTAATTAATATATATATATATATATATATATATATATATATATATATATATACACACACACACACACTAGTATAGTGAATATAAATGCAATTTATGTATACTCATTTTATCTTTTATTGCCATTATAAAGTGGAGTGTATTCTTAGGTGGTCAATAAGTTTCTTAACATTTCAAAGTTTTATGTATTTATTAAATAACTTGTAAATAAATATTTGTGTAAAATTGAAGAACTTCTTTTGTAAGAACAATCATACTCATGGTTGATAATCAGACTTTATTTACTTAACTTCCCTATATTATTAGATTTAAAATGCATTTAATTTACACCAAGTAGTTCAAGTCTATTAAAGGAACACTCCACTTTTTTTGGAAATAGGCTCATTCTCCAACTCCCCCCGAGTTAATAAGTTGAGCTTTACCGTTTTGAAATCCATTCAGCCGTTCTCCTGTTCTGGCGATATCACTTTTAGCATAGCTTAGCATAGATCATTGAATCCTATTAGACCAATAGCATCACGTTCAAAAATGACCAACGAGTTTCCATATTCGTCATATTTAAAACGTGACTCTTCTGTAGTTATATCGTGTACTAAGACCGGTGGAAATGCAAAGCTTCAATTTTCTAGGCTGATAAGATTAGGAACTACACTCCCATTCCGGCGTAATAGTCAAGGAAGTTTGCTGCCGTAATAAGGCTGAAGCAGGAGCAGTAATACCACGCAGCACATGTGCAAATGCTAAACTAGCTGGGAACTCATTTCTGATAATACTCCGCCTGCTTCGGCCATATTACGGCAGCAAACTTCCTTGACTATTACGCCGGAATGGGAGTGTAGTTTCTAATGTTATCAGCCTAGAAACTCGCAGCTTTGCATTTCCACCGGTCTTAGTACACGATATAACTACAGAAGAATCAAGTTTTAAATACAACAAATATGGAAACTCGTTGGTCAGTTTTGAACGCGATGCTACTGGTCTAATAGGATTCAATGATCTATGCTAAGCTATGCTAAAAGTGATATTGCCAGAACAGGAGAACGGCTGAATGGATTTCAAAACGGTAAAACTCAACTTATTAACTCGGGGGGAGTTGGAGAATGAGCCTATTTCCAAAAAAAGTGGAGTGTTCCTTTAACATACTGACATATCATTCGAGACTTACTGATATGAAAATTGTAATTAAACTTTCTTTGGAGTACTACTTGTGCACAATGCACATTTGATTTAATATTAAGCCTAAATATGTTGATTGTATGATCTTTAAAAAATACCAGTCTTTAAATGCAAAGTGTATCTGAAGTATACTTGCAATAGTTCCACTTTAGCACAATCAAATATACGTAAGTATATCTTTAGTTGGACTTTCACACAATTAAAGTGCATTAATTACAAAATTAGTTGTTCCAATTTAGCGGACTGTAAGTATACCAGTTTAGTACAACTGCAGGGTATTTTTATTAAATACATAATATGTAAATGTATTTGTAGTATACTTTTCACTAGGGTTAAAAGATTGGTCTTAATTATTTTGCTTTACTATAAAGACAAACATGTATATGAATACACCGCTCATCGTAATATCACAGTACACTCAGTCTGCGGTCAGGCTTATTTTTACAGTGACCATAATGAGCCATTACCACATTTACATCTGAATTACTGCCAGAAAGCAGCCATTTTGGTTGTAGAGTTAGTCTCCAGAGATTATACAGCTGCTATGCCTCATAGCTTTAATTCAGTAGTATGAAATCCAAAGCCACCCACACAGTAGAAGACACACAACCACACACACACACACACACACACACATACTGTTAATGACTTTGTGACCTGGCGGCTACCAGCTGAGCCCATACTGCTAAGAGCATGCTGTGCCTGAGATCTCCCCAGACGCTCAGCTTGCTTCCGCCGGAGACAGCAAGTGGGCGAGCAGGTGGTCTGCACTGGCTTGGGCCCGCGGGTTTCTTTAACCCCAGACGAAATGCACACACAGGCTTCTCAAATGCAGATCCATCAACCAGCACATCCAATTACACAGTTATCATAGGAGGTCAAACAAACCCAGTGAGCTAATGTACATATCTGACTACAGCTGCACACCCTCAGCGTAATGGATAGCTATTAAAGAAGACTAATTGCAAGGCGTATAACGATATAAAAAAAAAACGTGTCCAATGTCACAAGTTTTCAGTCATCCTACAACGGAAATTTACCACAGAATAATATGTAGCTTTTACAGCTTTGCTAATGCAATATGTCAGGAAATTTATAAATAAATGTCTTTTAAATTACATTTCCCATATCACATTATAACAGCATGGTTAATGTACTACTGAACATGTTGCTCTGCTAATTTATGCTGTGTAAACCTCAGAAAAAAGTGTGGAAGCCAGAGAAGGACTTAGTAAGCGGGAAATAATGTGGCAGACTAAAGTTAACAGGTGGTAAAGATACATACAAGCAGTATAAATTAAGACACAAGTCTAATATTGCACCTGACCGGAAATGATAAGAACAAACACGGATACCTGGAAATCCTGGTTCAGTTTGGCAATTTTTGCACTCTTCTCTTTGATTTGTTATAACTTTTGGCAGTCTATAGTACTCCAAATGTTTTTCCCGGTCTGATTGATTAGTACAGCCCAAAACATGACAATAATCTACCATTTTCAGCAGCAATAATCAAAAATATGCAAGTTTCGTTCGCTTTAGAAGTGGGATTAAGTTCAGTGCCGCCAATATTTCCAATTGATGATGCATTGTGAAAACACTCTATTGTGCTATCTGTACACTCTTAAAAATAAAGGTTCTTTATTGGCATCAATGGTTCTATGAAGAACCTTGAACATCCGTGGAACCTTTCAAATGCAGAAAAGGTTCTTTATAGTCGAAAAAGGTTCTTTAGATTTTTTAAATATTCTTCAAAATGGCTCTTTTACGAACTGTTCACTGAAAGGTGAACAGTTAGGGAACCAAAAATGGTTCTTTCAAAACCTTTATTTCTAAGAGTGTAGTACCGTAGGAAAATCTTGTTGTGCCAAACAAATATCCGTTTTGCTCTCAGAGTGAAATTTGCATTTGCCGATTCATCTCGCTTTTTGTTTTTCGCTCTAGGTCTTTACCTTTGGATTTTTACAAACCCCTGCAGAAAACAGTTTTAACTCAAATGCATTCAAATTGACTTTGCACCCATTACTTCAAATTTAAATACTTAATATGCAAAACTTCCAGTGCACTAATTAAGTACAATATCTTGCTTCAATTAACTATTTCCTCATTGTGGCCAATTGACACAAAACGGCATATTTAGCTCATTTGCGCAGCAAATTAACTATAAGATAAATACATAATGATTACTTTGCAACAGTAGGTAAACTCCTCTTGAAGCAGCTGGTGTAACACCACAGTGAGAAATCCAAGCATGTATGAACAGGTTGTGATATTTTAGTCTCAAGCGAAACCCTTAGCACCATTAAATGACATGCACATCTAGAAAAGAAAATGATAACATGATGGATAGCAACAAATATGCATATTAGAAATATGCATAGCTGAACATTAATTGGTCATAAGGACCAAAAAGCGCATTTTTAGGGGGGCGTTCTTGAAGAAAACAAGACTAAACTAAAAACAAAACAGAATGCAAGGATATACACACATTATAAGCATACACTGCAGTTTTATGTGCAGTTTTAAATGCTGCAGCACTTTAAAGTCATTTCAAATCAGGCCTTAAAGGTATAGTTCACCCAAAACTTAAATTTACCCAGTGATTTACTCACCATCGAGCCATCCTAGATGTATGTGACCTTCTTTCTAACAAATACAATAAGAGAATATCCTCGCTCTTCCAAGCTTTATAATGGCAGTTGAGATTTTGAAGTCCAATAAAGTGTATCTATCCATCATAAATGTACTCCACACAGCTCCAAAGGGGTCAATAAAGGCCTTCCGAATTGAATCATGAGTTTGTGTAAGTGCATTCATGAGAAATTGGAGTTCCAGCGGATGACGTAGGATGTAGACAAACGCGGTGAAGCTAGAGATTGCGGTTTATAAAGTATTAAACAAAGATCTTTTTCTAACACAAATGCACAGATTTGCTTTAGAAGGCCTTTATTAACCAATCGGAGCCATGTGGAGAACTTTATTATGATGGATGGATGCACTTTATTGGACTTCCCATTCACCACCCATTCACTACCATTATAAAGCTTGGAGGAGCCATGACATTTTTAACATAACTTCTCTAAATCATTTGAAAGTAGAAAGTCTTATACACCAAGGATGGCTTAGGGGTAAGTAAATCATGCTGTAATTTTCACATTTGGGTGAACCATCCTTTTAAAAGTAGTTTGCAAAAACCTGTTTTTAATTTGAACGAGGCATAAAGCAACTTCAAGGACAATTTGAGTATTTAAACAATCAAAGTTTCGTACTGAACGCTTCAGACACTTTATTCTATTCCACTCGCATGGTTTAAAAGCTAAATGGTAGGCATTGGTCATGGGTGTCACTTGCAATAAGTGCTTAGATTAACACAGACAGGAAGAGACAGCGCATTAGCACACACTGTCTGTCTGCTTGATGCATCCTTGTGTCTCCAATACAGTTTAGCGTGATAGATTAAGAGATATGCGATAGGAAAAGTACGTGTAATTTCCAGTATCATGTAAATATTCGAACGTCCACTATCTAATAATCCCTCTTCTGTTTTAGACCAGTTGAGATAAAAGAGGTCATTCCATCTGAATGGAGCATTTGACTGAATGTGGGCAGCTGTGTGACTGCCTGTGGCTTGATGGACTACCAGTAACAATTCATGTTATTGTAAGACGCTTCTCGTCTGAGTCATTAGCAAAGGCACTTAACGGTAAGTGGGGCGTTATCTGAGACAGACTCAGAGTTTCTGACATTTTACCAGCATTCTGAGGACTAAGTTTCAACATCCGCTCTCCTGGTTCTTGAAACGCATCATTTTAAATAGAAGGAAGCCAATTCATCAAGGTTTCATAAATGTCGTCATTTTAGATCATTGTGAAACTTCTTCCTTGTAAAGGAGGAAAGCTACTTCATCATAGGTATGCATGAGTTTGTAGAGCACAACTGAGCCAATGTGACAGTTGTTGAATATTTAATCGGTTTGAGATGTCCTGGAGGAAACCTTGCTGGTTCTGCATACATCTAAAAAGATTTGAAGGAATACTACAATATTCTGGAGCAACTTTAACTCGGGAAGACAACCTGGTTAATATTTGACGGGAGAAGAGGCTGAATAAGGCTATTACCTTATGAAGTGTCAGCGTATAACTAGGCTTGAACTAGAAGAGAAACAGAAACTATATAACAAGACACACAATGTAACTAACATATTGGTTACTGGCCAATATTGTATTTTTAAAAAGGTACACCGTAAAAAGTTTTCACCAGATTCAACTTAAAAACCAGCTGCCTTAAGTTTTTAAGTTAAATCAGCTTAAAACTACAAGTCATTTACATTTATTACAATAAAAATGAGTTGATATAACTTGTGAATTTAAAAGACTAAAATCTTAAGGCAGCTGCTAAACTTAAGTTTTTAAGTTGAAACTGGTGAAAACTTTTTACAGTGTATCTATAAATTAACTAAAGACATCAAATGTCAGCTATACATGTATGAAATATATGTGTGTGTATATATATATATATATATATATATAGGTAAAAATTACTAACGCTCACTAAAAGATCATTTTTACAATTTATTATTGAATCATAAAATGTGACCCTGGACCACAAAACCAGTCATAAGTGTCTTTTTTCTTTTCTTTTTTTTTTAAAGCTGAATAAGTCGTGACAGTATGAAAATAAACTCAATTATGAGAATAAAGCCCTAGCAATATGAGAATAAAATCATAATATTTTGAGAATAAAATCAAAGCTATGAGAATAAAGTCGTAGCAATACGAGAAAAGTCGTAATATTTTGAAAATAAAGATAAAAATTGCAAGAATAAATTTGTAATATTTTGAGAATAAAGTCAAAATTATAAAAAATAAAGTCCTAGCAATACAAGAATAAAATCATAATATGAGAATAAAGTCAATATGAGAAAAGTCATAATATTTTGAAAATAAAGATAAAAATTACAAGAATAAAATTGTAATATTTTGAGAATAAAGTCAAAATTATAAAAATAAAGTCCTAGCGATACAAGAATAAAATCATAATATTTTGAGAATAAAGTCAATACGAGAAAAGTCGTAATATTAAAAAAAAAATTAAAAGAATAAATTCGTAATAATTTGAGAATAAAGTTGAAATTATGCGAATAAAGTCATAGCAATACGAGAATAAAAATTAAAATATTTTGAGAATAAAGCTGAAATTATGAGAATAAAGTCGTAATATTTTGAGAATATAGTTGAAATTACGTGAAGTCGAATAAAAAAAAAGAGTTTTTCTAAGAATAGGACAATATTTGGCCGATATACAACTACTATACAACTTTTATACTGTACATTATTATTATTAAATTCACTTTATCAATATTTTTTTAAACATATATGTGAATTTTTGGCTGTGGGTATATGACAAAATGACAAATGCACATGCAAAAACACAAACAATTTAAAAAGACTATTGATTACAAAATTGTGATGCACATTTATTGATCTTAGTTAGTAAGCTTTTTTGTTTTCATAATTTATTTTAGATTAAACAGTACATAAAAATACATTTTAATCAAGGTTTTAACCTGCTTTTAACACTGTCAGCCGTTAATTAATTTTCGGCCATAAAATTAATATAAACAATCATACTTAATTAGCTTTTCCATATCAGCCAGACATTTAATAGCATTTAATCCTTAATTATTATGATATAATTATAAGATCTTATAATATAAGATCTTATTATAAACTTTAGAGTTCTGGGCTTGAAAAGGTTGTTGCATCTTTTATGAAGGTTATTTCAACTTAAAGGGGTCAACTGAGAACAAACACACCATTACAAAGCACTATGGGAATGTTCTGTGCTACCAAATAGAATTAAACAGAGGCACTTTTAGAATGATTATTTATTACCCTGAGATTGTCTCTCCAGTGTGCGAAAATTCCCTGAACGGCCCCTTTCTCCACCTCTCCCTGGTTACTCTACACCTCCCTAGCCCTGATTTAAGGAGTGGAGATGTTCTGTCGTGATGATACATGCCCGGAACCTCCCACAACTTTTGACTCATGTTGAGCAAAAGCTGCTCCCTCCTTCACTAGAACAGTGGTCTTTCTCTTTAAACAGCAACGTCTAACTTGTTTTTTTTTTTTATATCACACCCAGAACATCACCCAGATGCTTTGTTAACCCGATCAAATCACACTTAATTTACACGTCTCGAACTTCCCTTCTAGGGTTTGCAACTTCCTTCTACTAGCTAACAGCACAGGAACATTTAATTATTCATGTTATGCGATGTTAAACTCACTTTTCTCACTTTGTCTGTCAGGATATGAGGGTCTGAGGTTAGTTTGATATCGAGTGGAATTTGACTCCTCGAATTCCACTCAATATAAAAAACAAAGGGGAGGGGATAGAGGGCCTATTATGCTGTCTGTGCTGGTGTCGGAGTGTTTACTGACATCTGAGGAGAGCTTTGTTAATATTTCATGAGAGCCGAGCTGACCGCACAGAGCATGGAAAAGATATCAGTGTACAAAAAGATAGAGGTAATTAAATGAGAATCATACTTGAATACTCTATAAATCAGGCAGAATATTAAGACAGATTCACATCCATAAAGAAAACTATATATGACCCAGGACAATTTTGAAATCTGAATAAATAAGCTTTCCATTGACGTATGGTTTGTTAGGATAGGACAATATTTGGCAGAGATACAAATGTTGGAAAATCTGGAATCTGAGGGTGCAAAAAAATCTAAATATTGAGAAAATCGCCTTTAAAGTTGTCCAAATGACGCTTTTAGCAATGCATATTACTAATCAAAATGAAGTTGTAATACATTTACGGTAGGAAATTTACAAAATATCTTCATGGAACATGAACTTTACTTAATATCCTAATGATTTTTGGCATAAAAGAAAAATCGATAATTTTGACCCATACAATGTATTTTTGGCCATTTCTACAAATATACCCATGCTACTTACTACTGGTTTTGTGGTCCAGGGTTACATATTAGCGTCTACACCAACGCACAATAATATTTTGTTTATTTGATATATAAGCTCAGCTGCAGTTTTGTTCTCTGCTACTTTGAATAATAAATTCAGACAGATTCTCATTGGCTGTCAGTGTTTTCATTGTTTGTCAGCTGGAAAAAAAAAAAAATGTTCAAACGATATTGTTCCTTTTTCATTATCAGTATAGTTGTTTCATGAACGTCCCTATTGTCAGAAAATGAAACGATTATTAAAACTTCATAGAGTCCTGCAGGGGCATTTTTGTTGGCCAAAACACCAAAACAAGTTAGCATTTTAGCACTTCCGGATCCATTGTCCTGAAGTCAGGAGGTTTTTGAAATGGGTTTGATTAAACGCCTGAAATAAAGTCTGTGGTATCACAAGCTCAAGATATTTCTTAAGTTTTAGCACAACTTTATATACAGGCGGTTGCTAACAAGTGGCTAAATGAGACTACAAAGGTTGTCGGCAGTGTCGGCAATATCTGAGTTACTTTTTCAAATAAGTAAGGCCAGTTACTCCCCCCCCCCCCCCCCCATTTATTGAATAAAAGCTGTCCTGTCCCCATGTTGAAAGAAATTGTGAGTAAAATGTTACTTTAGTTCTAGAATAAATGTGAACCTGCATTAATTCATCTCACTCACTAAAAAAACCCAGATACAGTATTCCTCAAAATGAACAAAAACAGTGAAATTCAACTCATATGACGCAAACCTGAAATAATTAAATATATTAAATAACACAACTGTCCTTTATGTATTTAATCCCATTTTATTAACCAATGTCTTTGCTGCCGACCTTCGATGATCCAATTCATCCATACTAATAAGCAAAACTTTTTTTGTTAATTTATTTGTTTTCCTTTTTTTTTTTTTTATTGCTGAAGAGTTGACATTTTTTTCTTCTGCGGTCTACTGTACAGTAGGGATGTAACGGTATCAAAACTTCACGGTACGGTAATACCTCGGTATGAATGGCACGGTACGGTATTTATTGAATCATTTACAGGAAAAACAAAACTAATGAAGAGACTCGAAAAAAGTGCCAGAAGTGTTTATTAAACAGTTTACATGAACACTGAACATTTCAATGGCATACAAATTAGCCATCTATCTGTAAACTTTGAAACAGAAACTTAAATATTTCAATTTTAGTAACAAAAAAATTATTAAAGCATGTAAAAAACAGTCAAATCAGTTTAGCTGAATGAGTTGTCTGCTTGAAATAAGATTTTTTTTCTTACCCCATTGGCAGATTATTTAGCTTGTTTTAAACAAAAACTCGCTTAATTTTGACTTGTTTTTACTAAAAACAAGACAATAATTTTTACTTGTCTAGAAAATCCTTCTTGATTTAAGAATTTTTAGATATTTTGGCTGGAAACAAGACAAAATTCTAATAAGAAAAGCATTTTTTTGCAGTGCAGTAGGCTCTCATGCCTTTCTTTCGCATTAAATCTTTATTAAAAACAATCCTTTAAAGAACTTTTCTACCTGGACAAGTGCATCTATTATGTTGCCTAGTTTAGCCTCTTTAAAACTGCACCTTATTTTAAACCTAGCCAAAAAGCCACGTGTTGACTGTGAAATTTATATGCATTTATGGTACATTTCCGTGTCAATCCATGTTAATTTTTACAGCGAACAACGCACTGTAACATTAATTCAGCGCATACAGCGCAGCAAAAAATAGACTTAGTGCCGAAACGATCGCTGCACTGCTGCAAAGGCACCGCTTCTAGGACGTACTGCCGGAGAGCAACCGCGTGCAGTGTGAACGCTCTAATCCGTTAACATGGGTGCTGAAAAGAATACGTGACGCATACACACTGCAGACGGAGCAGGTTCGACCATTTCCATTTCTTTTCCTTGCTGCTACAGCCTGTAGCGACAGCAGACCGCAAAGGATGATGGCCACGCCTGGGCTGATGGGAAATGTAGTTCCCGCTACCTCCCGTTCGCTCCATTCGCCTGAGCAAACTTTTCTCAGAAGACCTATTGTTTTATCGAGTCATCCGACCACGGTAGTATCGAAAAAATTTGTTATTGCGGTATGACGGTATTTACAATACCGTTACATCCCTACTGTACAGATGTGAATTTACTTTTCTCTAAGCCTGAGGCTTTTGGTGTGAAAAGGCTTTTACATTTGCCAAAAATAGAGCTTTTTATATTAAAAAACAAACAAGCAAGCCCTGCCCAGATTTGAAAACTAACGTAACACACTACTTTCCATAAAAAGTAACTAGGTAACGTAATTAGTTACTTTTTTAGACAGTAACTAAATATTGTAATTAGGGATGCACGATATGTATCGGTCGATAACTTGCGCGTTTTGTCAGTAAAGCCGGTTCTGTAATCAGCGGTAAATGCCATCAGGTGCGTGATTTCACGTTGAGCCGTATATACTACACACAGCCGTTGTTTACAGACGAGCTGCGCACATTCACACTGATAATGAACATTGCTATGCGCAGCTCGTCGGTAAACAACGGCTGTGTGTAGTATATACGGCTCAACGTGAAATCACGCACCTGATGGCATTTACCGCTGATTACAGAACCGGCTTTACTGACAAAACGCGCAAGCTTTATCGACCGATTGGTATCGGTGCATCCCTAATTGTAATGCATTACTTTTAAAAGTAACTTTCCCCAACACTGATTGTCAGTGACATTAATTGTCAACTCATCTACTAACTTGTCCACTTTTTTATATAATTATTGAGTTTATAACCACGCTCTAGCAAACAAAAAATACAGAATGGTCAAGTGGTGTAGTTCGTTTATAGCCCAAGTTAAGCTTTTGACTTCTGGCGATTGTATTTAGGCTTCAAAATTCATAGTTGTTAACTGGTGAAGATTTTTGTTGGACACAGAGTTGTTAAATTCCAGGTTGCCTGTCAAAAATACATTAGCACTCTTCAGTTATCGTTATCGTCCTTGGTGTGAACAGCCGGGCCTCTATGGCGAGCTTTAGGTTTATAACACAATTAACCTCAAAAAGTCCTAAAGAACAACTGGCTTGGCCCTGTACCGATTATAAAACCATCAGACCATCTTATCCATCTCAGCCAGCTGGTCATTCACCACAGATTTCATATAGCTACAGACTCCACGTTCATTAAAGATACATTGCACATTAGGGATTATAGATATGGAGAGAGTGTGGAACACTCTGTGACGCATATGCTGGAACTATAAAAGGCTGTAGAAATGAATTCTACAGAAAGGCAGAGTGGCAAAAAGAGAAATACAGATTCTAAAATGCTAATTGATCTAACAAAACTGTAAAATACAAGCAAACATGACAACCCGAGACATGCCGAATGCTGCTTCCCGAATGGGTAATCTCCTTTGCCCCCTTCTGAAAGTGTATTTATGAAGAGGGGGATCACGCTGCCCCTTGCTGTCCTAATGTAGGACAATATCAGGGATTTGTGCCTGTAGAGAGATTAACGGCTATGTGTGAGCCCAAATGCTGTAAATCTCATCCTAAAACCAACGCCAGTCAGTCGGTAAAGCAACCAGCTGGCCTCTGACTGCACTACTAATGTGCACAACTCGGGAACTCCCACAAGGAGCAAATGCCACATCCTGTCTGTGTTAATATCTACTACATCTGACCCATAAAAATATATAAATAGACCGTCATATGGTCTTTCGTCTGTCCGTGTTTGCTGTAAGTGAGTAAAAAACGTGTTCTTGTCTCACAATCATCCTCTTATGGGATGCCAGTAGGGCATGTTGACGCCATCCAAAATCCAAATTAAATTCAATTGGCCCAAAACGGCTCCCTAAATCCATGTCATTAAATTCTGTGCAATTTAGTTGCTTCTTTAAGAGATAAACCACTCACAGAGGACACGACTTTTTGCTTCCTTGCTAACCAGACAAACAGGAAAGGGCGTATTTTAAGGAAGGTTATTTCCTCCGAGGCAGATTAAACACTTTGCGTCTTTGACGCTTTGTAAACACTCAAAACCACTTAGGTTGAAACTTAATTATCAGAAAAATCTGATTGTATCGTGTCTCTTTAGAATGAAAGATATAACGATAAGTCAGCTTTGAGCTGTGCTCATTGTTGGGAAGTAAATAAAACATGGTACAGCCCCACCCAGGCCCATGCACTCACATAAGACCCTATGTAGGAGCATGAATAATTTATTGAATGCATTATGATATGTTAAATTAACTAGTTTTTAACATATTTTATTACATTTCACTTCACTAGGTTCTACAACACAGTTTTAGTTTCAATATTCACTGAACAACCTGCAAGGTGTTACAGGTGTGGCAACAGGCCAGCATTCAAACCACAACAGTGCACATCAACTCTTTGGTTTACTTTATACAATATCACATAATAATCAATTACAATTACGAAAAACAAATAGCTATTAAAATGATTTTCTAAAACCTGTCCATTTATATCCTTTATAAAGTCCAATAACAATATGCCAACAAATTGTTTCAGTAAAAACAGGACAGCTGCTCTATAGCCGTCTGTATTCGACAGTACATAGTTAAAAACGATGTTCTGTTATTATTTATTAAGTTATAATAGATTCGCACAGCAAAAAAACATTTAGGATAGTTGACGCTTAGCGCTAGCAAACGCTAGAGGCGCCAAAATACTAATAATTGTTGCAAGACGAAGCGATTGAGAAAAGAAAATTACTTAAGAGAAATTATTTTTAAAAGTTAACCCTCCAGTCCACACAATTCTCATATATTTTTTCATACAATAAAGACGAATGGTAGGCTAACCTAAGAAAAAAGTCAGGTTTTGATTGAACATGTGGCCGAGTTAATAACAAAATTTCAACCACTGCATGAAGTATTCCTTTTTGTCTATCGCATGTACTTTAATGTTCACTTTTCAATTTATTTGTTAAATTGTGAGAACGCCTATCATTAGCCACATTACGTGTATTTAATGTCAACAGTTGACATTTGCGAATGTGCGGGGGTTTGCTTGCGTTTCTTTGTTGGGGTATAAACACACCCGCCTAACTTATACTAAAGCTAGATGTTATATAAACTCTCTGTGTAGAATTAAATAACGAGCATGTAGCGAAACAAACGCATTTAAAGTTTATATTAGCTGTAACCCGACACACGGAAGTAGGAGCGAGTATCGCACAGGTAACGTTAGGTAAACCAACACCGACAACCCAGTTCACCACAATACGCCAGTTTCCCAAGAGACCATCGAATTAAATGGCTGCTTTATAGGGGTCGATGTCATAGACTGGATTAAAAAAAAAAACTAGATAAAGTTAACTACGAAGGCACATAAACACAATCTTCTTTATTAAATACACACATAGAAAATCAGATTTGAGTTTACCTTTAAACGCTCGTCTCCAAACACTGCTGCTGACAGCGATCCAAGAGTCTTTTAGTTTTCCCCACTGCACAGAGTTCCTGGGAGTGCGACACTTTCTCTCGCATTCAGATGAGGGTGAACAATGTGCGCTGGGGAGAGGGCAAAGTCTCCTCCAGAGCTCCGCCCCCGATACTATACGAGTCCCGCACCACACCCAAACCCACACCTCCGCACTCTCCCTGTCACTTACGGATAAATTCACTTAAAAAAAAACCCAAACACTTACTTAAAGTGGAAATCTGTTTGTTTTTGTCTTAACATGGCGTAGAATTAAAAAGAGCTTTAAAACATCCATAAGATATCTATTTCAATGTAAACTAATAATAAAAATAAAAAAAACTCTGGGCCCTATGCACTAGTGACCTCACTAATCTTTTTTACATACACTCAGTAAAATTATCCTAGGAAAGGGTGTCAGTATTGTAATCAAATGTGCAATAAAAGTATGTGATATAAATTTAAATAGTATATTAAGTTTCTTTCCGCTCACTGTGAGCACTGAGGCTTATTCTATGTGTCTGTCTGTGCTTGTCTGTGATCACTGATAAGGATTCGTATCTCTGATGACTTTTAGAGATATTCTTCCAGATCGTATTCGGCCATAAAGGTTTGTTGCCTTTCAAAAGCAGTGAGATCTTCTACCTGTAGGGCATATTCCCATGTCAGCGGCCACACCTTGGCAGGCATTACGACATACAAGGCGCTGCGTCATGACTCATGTAATTCTCAGACAACGCAATATAATGATCTCTCTGGCTAATCACCTCTGAAACTGTACACTCATCCAATTCATTCAAACACTTCTTAGGGTTCAACAAATTTCACGTGCTAAAGTCAATCCCTAAAAACCGTCATTTTTAATATTATAGTCATTTTTTCTAATTAACTAACTGTAAAAGTTACTAGGAATCAATACTATTGTATATCAGCACTTACAGTTGAAGTCAAAAGTTTACATACACCTCACAGAATCTGCAAAATGTTAGTTATTTTAGCAAAATAAGATCATACAAAATGCATGTTATTTTTTATTTCGACCTGGACTGATGATAAGATATTTCACATTAAAGATGTTTACATATAGTCCACAAGAGAAAATAATAGCTTATTTCATAAAAATTACCATGTCATTAAAAATACAAGGGGGTGTAAACTTTTGAACGGAATGAGGATGTGTAGATTTGTCTTATTTTGCCTAAATATCTTTTTTTTTTTCATTTAGTGCTGCCCTTCAGAAGCTACAGAAGATACAAACATGTTCCCCAAAAGAAATTGAATAAATTAATTTACCCTGATCTTTAAATTTATTAAATTCTTAATGCATTGTTTTTTTTTTTTTCTCTGAAGCAACCTTAAGTAATAGTTTCATATGAGTCCCTCAGTTGTCCTCAGTGTAAAAAGATGGATCTCAAAAGCATACAGTCATTGTTGGAAAGGGTTTAAACACACAAAAAGGCTGAAAAGAGAGCAGAGAGCAAGGAACTCATGAACAACTATCACTAAATAAAAAACACAGCTGTGGATCATTCAGGTAACAACACAGTATTAAGAATCAAGCATTTGTAAACTTTTGAACAGGGTCGTTTTATAAATTCAACTATTCTTTTTTTCTTGTGGACTATATGTAAATGTATTTTATGTGAAGTATTTATTCAGATCAGTACTAAATAAAAAAAACAACATGCATTTTGTATGATCCCTTATATGGCAAAATAATTAGCATTTCGACAACTTCGATTCGATTCAACAACTAACTTTTGTAAACTTTTGACTTCAACTGTATATATCCTCAAACACCTTCTGAAAGACTAAACAATCTTGTTTTACCGGTATAGATCGTATAGGATATTTGTATTTTTGCATATACTCAAGAGTCAATGACCGTTCACTCTATCAAGTATCAAATCGGTCACGTTTGAGAAGCTTCTCATGTGTTGGCTTTGAAAAATGTGATGGATTTGGCAACGATTTAATTGCTGTGGAGTGAGTGATTCAGATTACTGTTTACCAATGCGCAAAACATAGTTCAGTGGAAAAAGAGGGAGAGTGAAAAACGAGAAAGGGGTGGAGGAGGATGAGGGGTGTGGCTGGGCCACTCCTTTGTGCTGACAGCACTAACAATAATAGAAGAAGCCAAAGCAATTGGTCAAAAATCAGGAAGTTTAGTGAAGGAGAAGATTAAAAGTTCATGTTGGATTCATGTGAATTATTTTAGATTAGAAAAGGGCTTCTGCTTTCTGACATACAACCAGGAACAGAGACGTGCAAACAAAGAGCTCAAAGGACTGCAGGTTTCATTGCAGAAATCAATACTAATGATAATCTATTCATGCCAAACGGATACATGGGCCATCCTACAGAATTTGTTTAAGTCAATGTTACAAATGTTTCCACAAATTTTGTATGTATGCAAATTGTATAATATCCAAGATACACATGTCTAGTAATTGTGCAGTTAATTCTCATATTTTATTTGCAGATCGTTTTGGAATATTTGTCCTCTCCCTAAATAATTTGCCACTACCAAAACACAGTCATAATAATTTAATGAGAAGGGTGATTAAGATTTTGCTTACATCTACATTGTAAATATATATTTTTTCTATTTTATAAAAAGCTTTCAGAGGTAAATCAACAACAATTATACATTTTGAATAATATTTCAAGTGTGATTTATGAGATTTGTTGTATTTTGAATCCAGTTTTTCTTTGTAAAAGGCAAAAAGTTGATTATACTGATTTCAAACTTAAGGATTCATTAGTCAAAACATCTTAGATGATAATTCAGTATACTTTATTTTTGAAAAACATCCCATGTTTCGGTCGCGACTGCACATTTTTAATAGTGATAGTAATGTTTTGGTAGCGACCAGATCACATTACAGAATTTTAACTTACTAAAACTACACTAAAACACTAAAACAGACTCCAAAAATGTGCATGACTGTACTAAAATTTTGTTTATTTACCCCAAATAAAGAATTGTGTTTCTTTTTGTTACTACTGAAACAATGATGACATGTTTGAGTCGTTACATTTACAGTAGAGATGCGATAACACCCAAAAAAACAAAGATGCCACTACCGAAACACAGTGATATAATTTAATGAAAAGGGTTATAGGCTATTGACTGATTAAGATTTTGCTTACATCTACATTGTAAATATATATTTTTTCTATTTTATTAAAAAGCTTTCAGAGGAAAATCAACAACAATTAGATTTTTAACAATATTTCAAGTTTGATTTATGAGATTTGTTGCATTTTGAATCCAATTTTTCTTTGTAAAAGGCAAAAAGTTGATCATACTGATTTCAAACTTAAGGATTCATTAGTTTGAATATAGATTGAACCAAAAACTATCATAACATCTTAGTTGACAACTCAGTATACTTTATTTTTAACAAAACATCCCATGTTTCGGTCGTGACTGCACATTTTCAATAGTGAGAAGTAATGTTTTGGTAGCGATCACATCACAATACAGAATTTTAAATTGCTTACTAAAACACTAAAACAGACTCCAATACTAAAAATGTGCATGACTGTACTAAAATGTTGTTTATTTACCCCAAATAAAGAATTATGTTTCTTTTTGTATACACAGCTTCGGTAGTGACATGAAAATGCAGGACACATTTTTTTACATAAAGTTTCCTAATGTATAAAGAAAATATAAAATAAATCTTTTTTAAATTGACTTTTTTTTTTTAAATAAAAAAGAAATTTTAAAAAGTAACAATGGAATACAAAGCAAAAATTATTTCAATATTAGTTTGAAATGTAGGGCTTAGGGTTCAGGACAGCCACCTCCCAATTGCAAGTACCCACTTAATGATAATTTTTTTAAAATATATATTAAGCTTACTGATGTTTTAAATATTTTTGTGGGTTTCAATAGACAATAAAAGGATCTTAGTAAACATCTAAGATTTGAATACTTTTAAATATGTTTTTTTTTTTTGTTGTGGGACAGTCTGTGGAATGGCCCATATAAAAACAATTAGATCTTTGTTGTGCACTAATATTGATATTTGCTCAAATAAAGTGCATCTAAAAACATAACAAATACAAAATCTCTGGTTTGAGGTCATTATTTCAGAAAATCCATTTAGTCGGAATGGGGGTCAGAGGTCAGCATTCCCAAGCTGCCTTTCATGCTTAGCTCAGGAAGCCAAAATAGCTCAACATGTGCAGCAGACACGGACATGTGTTTCCGCATCTACTGAATTCAGCTCCACGCTCTTTAGAGAGGATCTCTGACGTGCCTCAGTGAGAAAGACAATGCGTGATAAATAGCCTCATTGTTTTAGAAGAGACAGATGACATATGGACATGCTGCTTAGAGGAACACACTCTTCCAAACCAGTTTGATTCATGTGAATGAAAGCAAGCAATCGATTAAGTAGTAAAGGATTGTTTGCAGGAGACTCATAAAGTTGCCAAGCCAAATGCAGAGCACAAGGGATTTAAATGGGCGGCCAAAAGTGCACTTTTTGAATGCAAACAATATTATTAATATCCTTGTCACAGATTTATATGTGTACTCTAATAGTAGAAAGAGAATTATTTTGTCTTCAAACACCAGGAATGCAGTGCAATAGAGACTATGGTTTTTTCATATTTAGATGTTTAAATGTCTCTCGTCTCTGCTGACATGAGTGGAAATACTTAAATATAGGCTATTAAGTATCTCAAATTGGAAAAATGGTGGCCCTCCAGAATTTGCAAACAATGTGTTATTCTGGATCCTTAAAATAGAATTTTGTAGATATATTCTAAAGAAATCAGTTGGTTCAGTCATATTAAACACATTTATGTGACTTGAGTAAAGCAGTTACTGTAGATGCTTTAGGGGCTTTTCACTGTTTTTGTATATGTGTTATTAATAAATGTAAACTGACGATACACTCTTAAAAATAAAGGTGCTTCACGATGCCATAGAAGAACCTTTTTATGTAAATGGTTCCATAAAGAACCTTTACCATCTGAAGGACCTTTCTGTTTTATAAAAGGTACTTTGTGGCGAAAGAAGGTTCTTCAGATTATAAAACGATAAGAAAGCGATGGTTCTTTAAAGAATCTTTGACTGAATTGTTCTTTGTGGAACCAAAAATGGTTCTTCTATGGCATCGCTTGAAGAATCTTTTGAAGCAACTTTATTTTTAAGAGTGTATAAGGAATAAAAGATACAAGATTTATATTCAACCTTTCAATATACATTACTGTTCAAACATTTCGAGGTTTTTTGATTTTTTTTTGATTGAGTCCAGCCTACAGTGCTCACACAGGCCGCTATTATTTGTTTGGGAATGTACAGTTGAGGACAAACATTTACATACACCATGCAGAATCTGCAAAATTTTATTATTTTACCAAAATAAGATGGATCATACAAATTGCATGTTATTTATAAGAGAAAATAATATTTGAATTTATAAAAATGACCCAGTTCAAAAGTTTACATCCCCTTGATTCTTAATACTGTGTTGCTAACTGAATGATCCACAGCTGTGTTTTTTTTCCCCCTATTGTTTGTCCTGAACAGTTAAACTGCCTGCTGTTTTTCAGAAAAATCCTTCAGGCATCAATGCATCAGTGAGCATTTGAACCTTCTGTAATAGTCCCTCTGTAGTTGTCCTCAGTGTGAAAAGTAGGATCTTAAAATCACACAGTCATTGTTGGAAAGAGTTCAAATACACAAAAATGCTGTGCGACCTGAAGGACTTTTCTGAACAACTGCGGGCAGTTTAGCTGTTCAGGACAAACAAGGGACTTATTAACAACTATCACAAAACAAAACCAAAAAACAGCTCTGGATCATTTAGGTAACCACACAATATTAAGAATCAAGCGTATGTATCTTATTCAGGTCAGTACTGAATAAAAAATAACATGCATTTTGTATGATCCCTCTTAATTTAATAAAATAATGAACATTTTGCAGATTCTGCAAGGTGTATATAAACTTTTGACTTCCACTGTAATAAAAATAGTGATTTTGTGAAATATATTACAATTTTAAATAATGTTATAAGTCTTCAGGGTCACATGATCCATCAGAAATTATTCTAATATGCTGATTTAGTGCTAAAGAAACATTTCCTATTATTATCATTGTTGAAAACAATTGTGCTGCAGCTGCTTAAGATATATTTTGTTTAACCCTTGTACTTTCAAAAAAAAGTTACACATAGGTGCAAAATGGACAAAAATGTCCATGTCCAAAAACTGTCATAAAAACATGATTTATTAATTTTTTTTCCACTTTCACTGATGCCGATTTTTTAACCAGCATCTGTTCTATCCATGGATACCAAACATTCATTAATTTTCAGAATTGTAACCCTTTAAATGCTGGATTGTTTACATATTGCCACAGGTCTTTTTTTTTAATGAAAAAAAGAAAAATAGTAGTTAATTTCCATATACTAAATGCTAAGCAGAATTTTTTTCTTTGCTTATTAGATTCTTGGGTGTGTCAGTGAAGAGCAACAACATTCATATTGAGGCATTTATATTTTTTTAAGTAGTGTTAGTGTTAGATTTAAAAAAAAGTATATGCCAAATTTGAAAAAATGGCACAATCTAAAAAATGGTAAAAATGTAAAATTTGAAGCCTTGCCGATAGAATGAATGCCTATTAGCAAATATTGCATCATTTTATAGTCAAATGGCACTGGGTTAAAAAACTGCAGTGTTAATGGGTTTCAATGTGGACATTTTTGTCCTTAAGGTCCTGATGTGAGTATTTTTTGTACGCAGAGTAAAATTGATTTTTTAAAGGAAATGATGGTGAAATATTAAAATTTCAATAAAAATAAACTGGGTCAAAATTTATGCAGTTGCCATTAACACAGGCACACTTATAACAAAAAACAAAACTAAAATGGACAAAAATGTCCATAAGGTCGCACAAGGGTTAAGATCCTATCATAAATAGACGATTCAAAAGGACAAAAAAATTCAAAAGAACAATTTTTTTTTTTGTAATAGTATAAAAGTCACTTTTTGATTTAATGCATCCTTGCTGAATAAAAGTATTAGGCTAATTTAATAAAAAAAAAAGGTAAAAAAAAACAAACAATCTGACTCTAATCTTTTAAGTGTAGGTCAATAAAAAAAAAAAAAAAAACTAAATAAGACTTTAACATCTACGACACAGGAACGCCATCTTCAGTATAAGTGTCTTTGGATAAAAACTTGACATAAAAATGATATAAATTTATGCCAAATGCATTATATGTAGATTTACACAACAAAGGGTCGAAATGAATTTTTAAAATTGTCAAGCTGCAATTTTCATACAGTTTTCAATCCACTTAAATAGATCTGACAGCACATCTGAGGCACTGTATTTAGATACAGAACAGATACAGAACAGCTGAGCATTCCTCAGTGATGGAGCGACCTCTGATGGAGCACGAGTTCCTGAATCACAGCGCGTTCACGGCGGAACTGACCAGAGGCTCTTGACAGCCAGAGGCGCTGCCGACAAACTTCACCCCGGGCCATAATCATGATCGATACATTGACAAAGGAGGACACATGAGACAAAGTAAGTTTTTTTTAAATGCATTTATAGAATAAACTGTCATCAGAATGAACTGCTTGGCTGCTGATTCGTCAAGAGAATAAGTTAGACAGAGAGGCGACTGTTCCCGTTGTTTGGCAGGGTGGGACTTTTCATCTCTACTCATGCATTTGATTACAAACATGTACAGTTCGCTTGCTTGTGTTGTTTATAACGGCGTGCATTTGGTGTTTTATGCAGACTAAATAACGTGATGTTTTTACTCTCACTTCTTCCATGCACTTCCTCACTACCAAATAAGGTTTAGTTAACTCATGGAAATTTTTGGAATAGAAAAGTGCATTCTGTTTCCTCCGTGCGCTTTTAAATTAAGTAGCCTAAACTTGTATTGAATCGACACATGGGACATTTGTGTCTGGTGCCATCCGCAACGGCAGCTTGTAGTTAGAACTTAGATATGTGCCGGTGTCCACGTTCCCTACAGGCCAGTGTTAAGTACTTACAAAAATAATACAGGACCATAGGCTACTGACGCTTTAAAGGAGTCATATGATGCGGTTCCTTGTTTTCCTTTGTCTGTGGAGTATTACAAGCTGTTTGTGCATAAGATCTGTAAAGTTGCAAAGCTTAAAGGAGTAGTTCACTTTCAGAACAAAACAGATAATGTACTCACCCCCTTGTCATCCAAGATGTTCATGTCTTTCTTTCTTCAGTCGTAAAGAAATTATGTTTTTTTGAGGAAAACATTTCAGGATTTCTCTCCATATAATGGACTTCTATGGTGCCCTTGAGTTTGAACTTCCAAAATGCAGCTTCAAAGGGCTCTAAACGATCACAGCCGAGGAAAGAAGGGTCTTATCTAGCAAAACGATCGGTTATTTTCTAAAAAAAAAATTACAATACTTTTTAACCTCAAATGCTCAACTTGTCTAGCTCTGTGTGTCTCTGTGTAGAGATTAAAAAGTATATAAATTGTAAATGTTTTTAGAAAATAACCGATGGTTTCGCTAGATAAGAACCTTCTTCATTGTCTGGGATCAGGATCTGGGGGTGAGTACATTATCTGTTTTGTTCTGAAAGTGAACTACTCCTTTAAGCTTTGCAAATTTACAGATAATGTACTCACCCCCTTGTATATCAACGATGTAGGAATAATTCAGAGAATATTGTTAAAGTGACAGTTCACAAAAATGAAAATTCTGGCTTCCCCAAATTGTTTTTATATTTAGAATATATTTAGAAGAATACTGGTAACAAAACAGTTGACGGTAGCCATTGACTCATACAGGTTAGGAACAATTTGAGGTGAGTAAATGATGACAGAATTTCCCTTTTTGGTTAACTATATCTATCTAACTGTTAACTAGCTATCTAGTGATGTTACTGGAAGAACAATTTTGAGGGAACCTTGCCAGAACATTCTGAGAAGGTTTTAGCCAAAGTTCTGAGAACGTTCCCTGTTCTTTTTGAAGTCATTTAAATACAGTTTATTTTCTTTATAAAGCTCCTTACTCATCAACTGGAATAAAATAATAAGTGGGAAATTCTGAACATGAATGCATGCAAAATATTTTCACCTCCCATATATTTGCAGGCTAATGTTTTTGTAATCCCTTTACACAGTGTACTTTGTTACTGAAATGGGCTTTACCCTAAGTTTAGGACAGGCTGATGTGTTTCCCACTGAAATGAAAAACGACGGCAGACAGGTGTAGACACACCCAAAGAGATTCATTGACTGGGTTTGCATGCACAAGAATATACTGATATTAATCTGAATTTTCAAATCATGTAAAACACCTTAGCCATAAGCTATAAGCAGAGTTATCTGCAAATTCGACACCATATACACTGTGGTGGACAAAACTATTAGAACACCAGCTAAAAATGGTTTTAAGCTGTAGTGTGTCAGTATGAAATATCGGTTTACATTTTCAAACATTTATTTTGAAATTAATTGTAATAACCCAGTGAGATTTTTGTTTGCATAAAGAGTCTGACAACAGCCTGTGCTTCACACAGAGATCTCATCATAATCCAGTCTGTCTGGAATGACATGAAGAAACAGATCAAACTGAGACAGACTAAATCCAGAAGAACTGTGGCAATGTCTCCAAGATGCTTCAAGAAACCTACCTGCAAATCTAGAGTAGTGTTAAAAGTTGTAGGCACTTGTGTAAAAATGCTGTAAAATGAGGATGCTGTCAAAAATAATGTCATAAATAGATGTTCTTTATCAATTTACTTTAATAACTAAATTAAATCAACATTTGGTGTGACCATCCTTTGCGTTTACGGGTGTTTACACACTTGAGTCCTCTTTAAAAGAACCGAACCCAGACCCCCTTAGGTGGACCAAGTGAAAAAGGACCCAGTTTTGTACACCTTTGAAATATTTAGTTTGAATTGTTTTCCTTGATTATGTAGTCATGTTCATTTTATTGCACAAAGGGTTTCTGCAGGATTTTTAAGCTCAAATTTAAGACTTTTTAAGACCTGCACAGATCAAATGAATGCCGTATGAGTGGGGAAGGGCAACGTTTATGGTAACAAATCAAACTGTAAAATGACTTTAAAAAGCATGATTTACAGTTCAGATAGGTCTACAGGTTTTCAAAAATAAAAAATAATAATAAACTGATAAACTTTTCATCCTTTAAACCATTTTTAAGAAAAGAGTCAAAAGTTGAAAGTATCAGTTATCATATTTATGGTTTAATGGTTGATTTAATATCAATTATTATATTAAACCAGAATAAGGGCTGATTAAAAATGCTTATTAATTTTTTTCATAAATATAATGTTTTCTCCAGTAACTGTAGTACACAAAGCAGTGCAGCGCTCATAGTTCTCCAATAAAGTCATTTTTAATTGTAATAATCCCATTAGCTATATGGCTAATTTTGTCTTTCCGCCCCCATTGTACTTTTTATGGCCTTAAATTTGATACAATTAAAATGTAAGACTATTTAAGGACATTTAAAAGGCATTGATGACATTGAGATAGCAAAAAATAATAATAATTGGAGAAATATAATAAAAGAAAATATTTTCAGATACATTATATTATATCCTTAAAAGCAGCATTTAAGTAAGAAATGTAATAATCAAATGAAAAAAATAAAATGCATATTAATTATCGTATAAATAACAGATTCTACTAATTCTGCTGCAGTGCAGATTAGCCCCCACTAGGATGTGCGTGCAAATATTAAAAAGAGTGTACGTCGTGAGCAAATAATTTGTAAATCAAGCGAACCGCTCTCAGACCCCTAAAAAGGACCAAGTGTGAAAACACCTTAAAGCAGCTTTTGCCCTAGGTGCACTTGCGCATAGTGTTTCAGGTAGCTTTGCAAGTAGGTCTTTTGAAGCATCTTGGAGACATTGCCACAGTTCTTCTGGATTTAGTCTGTCTCAGTTTGTTCTTTCTTCATGTCATTCCAGAAAACTGAATTATGATGAGATCAGGGCCGGTATTCCTAAAGCTTCTAAGAATCCTCTCAGAAAGTTCCTAATTTAGCTTAAAAATTCCTACGTAAGAGTCTTAATTTAATTAAGAGTGATTCAGGACCAATCTAAGATCAACTCTGAGTGAAGAAAAGACTAAAACTTTTATCTTAGTGTGGAGGCGGGGTTGACCCCATTGCTACACTGTAAAAAATTTCGTTTTTGAAAAATTGTGGAAACTGACAAATAAATATTGACTCAATTAATTGCTTCCCAATAATTATCCCCAAACAAAATAATGCATTGAAGTAATTTTAGCTGAAGGTCTGAAGTTAAAATTAAAAATATATATTCGCCAAACATATTAAAATGTGCTCAGCCAATCTACCAAGCAGAAGTGAAAAATCTGTTTTAGCTGAACAAGCTTTGCAGCAGAAAAGGCCAATACGCATGCGCATGAGAGAAACCGTTGGTGGAGTGAATTCAAATTCCTGTGAGCGGGAGAACGAGAAAGCTGAGACGACGCTGAGGGCGACTAAACATCATTTACAGACGGACTTTCTATCCTTAAAGTTATGGTGAGTACTGAGCTTTGTATTTATTAAGTCATGAGTCACGTACATTACATTGTGTTTGTGAATTCACGCATTTACCTCTTGGGTAAGGTTAGGGGTGTGCGACATATAACGTTATTGTCTTTGATAATTTTGTTTTATCAATGTGGGCTTTCACATTATCCTGTATATCGCAAAAGCCAAAAAAAAAAAAAAACAAGCCTGACAGAGTGCACTACACAAATACATTAACGTTATGTGTGATGAAGATTAAGTTAGACTAGTGAGGAAGCGCGTTTACAGTGCGTTTTGTCACTGCATGATTGATTAGTCTATTAAAATGCATGTAGATTAAGCACATATGATATGGGGAGGCTGAGAAAATATATTTAAGTAATTTCAAAATCAGTATCACACGAAGAGTGCCACGTTTTCCGCCAAAAAGCCGCATGATTGCAAATTTGATATTGGTTTTATACAACAGTTCAATAAACAAGAAGTTGATATTAAAGGACTTGCATTTTAGACACAATAATGCCTGTTTTTACTTTATTTCGCCAACACTGGTTTGCGTGTCTGTGCAATATGACAGTGTTTGATTCTTGAATGAATCAACCGTTAAATGATTCGGTTCAATCGCAATGACTCACTTATAAACATGGACTTACTGACACCTACTGGCGGTTTTAATTTCACGTTTAACATAATTCCAAATATCAGTATTCAACATTTTATGTTTAAAATATCTAAATATTATTTTGCATGTGTAACTGAGGGTTAAATGCATTCATGTCTCTTTGAGCTGAATTAACCATGTGTAAAAACATCTCGTTGTCACTTCAGATGCTACAGAAGTCCATAAGATACATACCAGCATAATAACACACTCAGCAAGACATTGTCTAATGATCATTTTTGATAATATCCCAGAAAATATTAAGATTTTTTTATCAATACTACACACCCCTTATCTCACAGTTACCAAAAGTTACTATTTATTAAGCTAAATTATTTTTGTCTCACTGTATAATGATTATATACAATTTATGAGACACAAGGAATATGTTTCTGCTATAACTTTTTTTTTTTTTTCCCCATTAGTTTAACCCACCATTGCCAGGTCTGAGCACAAGAGGCACCGTTTGGTATAGAAAAGGAACCATTACGAATTTCACAGTGAGTATTTATCTTTAGTGAATCTTTGTTTCATATTAATGCCAAATACTATTAGTTCTTAGATGTAATTTGTCAGGAGTTGCTTTCTTGAGAGCTGCCATGAGACATGGCTTGGATGTAGACTGCTAATTCTAATGTAGACTTAGTATTGACATTGCTATGTTATACTTTCTTTTTGCAGAATACCAAGCCATTGGAGAACCACACAACTGCAATGAAAATGGAACTTCTTGAAATGGTAAGCAGTGGCACTTGCACCTCAACGACCATGTCAAATGTGCTGAATGTTAGGTCAACTGGAACTGGGAACACTTCCCATAACACCTGGTGTGCTAGTTGCATTGTAAGAAGAATGGCCTCTACATTAATATTAGTCTGTTTTGTTCTTATTTATTCCGAGGTCACAGTAGCCGCCAGATCCAGTCTGTACCCAGCCCAGATGGTGGATCAACACCTAGAGACAACCTCTACAGCCCTGAATGTCAGCAGAGACCAAATCAACTCGATCAGCCCCAGAGACGGATCATCAGTAAAGAACTCCTCACCTAGACGGCTGTTGGCGCAAGACCATGGGAACCAGATGAGACCTTTGCAAATCTGAGTTTGCTGCAACAAGGAACTTTGACACAACCCGTAATGTTAAAAGCCCTGAATAACTAAATGCGACCGATTGATTGAATGTCTCCGTTGTGCTGGAAGAGGAGGTGGAGCTTGACAACTTAGGAAATGCATTTATTGTACTCTTTGGATTATTGTATGCACTTTGTTTATCTTAAGAAAACAAATTAAGATATAGAATATAAATTTTGATATAGAAATTAGAAATAAAAATAGAGTTTTACTGTTTCATGAGCTCAGAATACCTTTTGTGGGAATGGTAATATTCAGTGGCAATACACTGAACATTGAAGTAATCTCAGATAAATTATTACATTTTATACTGTAGAAAGTTTACTGTGTATTTATAATTTTAAAGAATTTTCATATTATGTTGAAGATTTCATTAAAAAATGATTAAAATGTGGCAATGTATCGTCATTTAATATTTTTTTTCCTTTTCTTTTGGTACAACAGGGAATAAACAATTCAGTAAGGTTGTTTTAGCAATATACATTTACCGATATACATATTTGAATTAGGTAAAACAAAAAATGTATGCGACCCCAATGTAAAATATTTAATTGGGCCAATAACATTGTTTGGTAGACTTATTTGTTTTTCAATTGGCTCAATATATTATTATTCATTGAGCCAATGTTAACAGACTGTTGCCACAATTGATAAAATTTAATTAGCAGAATATCCAATTGGGCCAATTGAAAAGTTTAGATGTGATCAGTCACTAAAAAATTTTGAGTTTGGGGGGTCTGAAATTTTTTACAGTGTAGCTATGACAGAGCCTTTTGAAGACTGTGATTGGTTGGTTGTCCAAGAAGGAAATAAAAGAGCACTTTTAAGTGTAAGGTCTAGTATAAGTCTTCACTTTGAAATTATAGGCGTAATTTTTCCTTTTTTACTGCACACACACACACACACACACACACACACACACACACACACACACACACACACACACACACACACGTTATATATGTTTATATATTTTTTATTTACCATGCTGTTAATGTTGTATTTATGTATTTATGTCTCTAATAAAATCATTATCCCTGCACAATCTTATGTGTTGCATCTTATTATCTCACTGTCATGCATGGTGTGCAAAATATTTATTTGCCCTCCTAATGTTTTGTCAGTTTCTCCACTGCTAAAGAAACTCTTAAGCCTCTTAAAAGTCCTCATTCGTACGCCTAACAATTTTGGACCTTAAGACCTCTTTTAAGGGTTAAGATGCTTTCTGAATTACTTTTTTCTTTACTAGGAGCTTTTCTTTAATTTTAAGAGGAAACACCCACATTTCTAAGAATTTTCTTAGAATTTTGTCACTAGGAGCAACTCTTTGCACTAAGATTTTTTTTATGAATACAGGCCCAGATCTCTGTGTGGAGCACTGACTGTTGTCAGACTCCTTGTGCAAACAAAAATCTCACTGAAATATTACAATGAATTGCAAAATGAATGTTTGGAAATGTAAACTGATATTTCCTATTGACACACTACAGCAAAAGATAGAAATAACTGACTTTTAGCTGTTGAAAATACTAGTGTTCTAATAATTTTGGCCATCACTGTATACATGATATATATATTCAGAATATAAACTGGTTTATCTATAATTGTCTGCGCATGTACAAATGAATGCATCATAAAACCATGCACCATAGAAGTCTCATGACCTACATTTTGTACTTTGGAGTGAAAATTAAGTTGATTAAATTACTGTGCATGATTTGTTTTATTCAGATTGTTATTGTAGCACACTTATTTGCAATAAAGGGTTAATCAGAATATGGGCTTCAATTGGAAAACTTGCTTGTAAACATGGTCATTGTTCTCTGAATGGCCCCTGAATGGATTCATTTAAATACAGCATGAGGTTTAGCTCTCCAGGCCTGTCCGCACCTGTTTTCTGATTTGCTGTGTGTAGTCAGTCCTGTTCTCCTCAATAAAGCCTTTGCCATCAATGCAAAACGGGGAACTCTGTGGTTTGTGCATTTGCTTTTGCTATTGTTGTGGATGAGAAGGAACAGGGACACAGACAATGTTTCCAGGATGTTGTTAAAATAGGGACCGGTGACTCAGAGGGTAGAGTCTGATCCTGGACTCATAAGGAAAACATTATGAGGAGAAATAAAAAATGTGTTCCTGTTTTCAGCAGTTATTTTGAAAAACAATACACAGCTGTTATGATATTACATGAACAATACAAAATTCTGTCTTCCAGTCAGCTGTTGTTGCGAAACACTAGATTTGGTAGTAAACCAATATAGCTTTGGTTCTGAATTATGGCACTTCTAGGCCTTTAAATAGATTTAATAAAATAGCAAAATCTAAAAATATTTGTCAAAGTTCAACATCACAGAAAAAATCAATCTGGTAACACTTAACATTAGTTAACTACACTAGTTAAAATGTTAATTTCAGCATTTACTAATGCATTATTATATTATAATCACAAGTTGTGCTTGTTAACATTAGTTAATGCACTGTGAACTACAATGAACAAACAATTAGTGACTGTATTTTTTATGAACTAACATTAACAATGATTAATAAATAGTGTAATAAATGTATTGTCCATTGTTCGTTCATGTTAGTTAATACATAACTAATGTAAAAAAGTATCACCTTATTTTTAAGTGTTACCGGTTTTATTTGTTAATATTAATTAACTATATTAGTTATCATGATCTTGGGTAATTTTAAGTTCAAAACTTAATACATTATTAAAATTTAAAGTTACGTCTGTTAATATTAGTTAATGTTACCTAATTTGTTAATGTGAACTAATGTTAATTGTAACTGTGAACTAACATGAGGATGAATATTTTTATTAACTTACATCAACCTAGATTAATAAATTCAGTAAACATATATGGTTCATTGTTAGTTCATGTTAATGCATTAACTAATGTTAACAAATGAGACATTATTGTGAAGTGTTACCTTCAGTCTTTTTATTTCTTCCGAAAATCACAAAAGGGAATGTCATTAACTCCTTGAAAAAAATATGGTGGTAGTAGTGACATTTGAATTTTTTTTCAAACTTTTTTTTTAACTTCTCTTGCTAAGTCTAAATTTATTAGTAGTATTTTATACAGTTTAAGTCAAAAGTTTACATATACCTTGCAGAATCTGCAGAATTTTAGTTATTTTACCAAAATGAGGGATCATACAAAATGCATGTTTTTTTTTTATTTAGTACTGACCTGAATAGGATAATTCACATAAAAGATGTTATCATATAGTCCACAAGATAAAAAAAATAGTTTACCTGAATGATCCACAGCTGTGTTTTTTTTAGTGATAGTTGTTCATGAGTCCCTTGTAAACTGCTCGTTGTTCTTCAGAAGAATTCCTCAGGTCCCACAAATTCTTTGGTTTTTCAGTATTTTTGTGTATTTGAACACTTTCCAGCAATGATTGTATGATTTTGAGATCAATCTTTTCACTCATATGCAACTATTACAGAAGGTGCAAATACTTACCGATGCTCCAGAAGGAAACACAATGCATTAAAAGCCGGGGGGTGAAAACTTGACTTGTTTTGTCTATCTTCTGTAGCTTCTGAAGGGGTACTAAATGAAAAACATATGATATTTAGGCAAAATAAGAAAAAAGTACACATCTTCATGCTGTTCAAAAGTTTATACCCCCTGGCTCCAAAAGGAGAAGGTGACTTCCAGAACAAAAATTTACAGATAATGTACTCACCCCTTGTCATTAAAGATGTTCATGTCTTTCTTCTTCAGTCGTAAAGAAATGATGTTTTTTGAGGAAAACATTTCGGATTTTTCTCCATATAGTGGACTCCTGTGGTGCCCCGAGTTTGAACTTCCAAAATGCAGTTTAAATGCGGTTGTAAACGATCCCAGCTGAGGAAAAAGAGTTTTATCTAGCGAAATGATCAGTTATTTAAAAAGATTTTTAACCTTAAACGCTCGTCTTGTCTTGCTCTGCCTGTTTTTTTCCGGTTCAAGACACAGTTAGGGTACGTCAAAAAACACCCATTTTATTTTCTCCCTTAACTTCAAAAATCATTTCAAAATCATCCTACAGCGCTGCAGAAGTACCGACCCAGTGTTTGCAAAGTGAACATGCAAATAAGATCAAACACCCTTAACCAAAAAGTTAAAAACAGCGATGTAGGGCGATTTTGAAGTTGAGGGAGAAAATGAGATGGGAGTTTTTCGACTTACCCCAACTGTCTTGAACTGAGAAAAAAAAAAAAAAAAAAAAAAAAAAAAAAAAAAAAAAAAAAACCTTCTTCCCGCATTTGGGATCGTTTGAAGCCACATTTAAGCTGCTTTTTGGAAGTTCAAACTCGGGGGCACCATAGGAGTCCACTATATGGAGAAAAATCCTCAAATGTTTTCCTCAATCATAATTTCTGTATAACTAAAGAAAGACATGAACATCTTGGATGACAAAGGGGGTGATACATTAACTATACATGTTTGTTCAGGAGGTCAACTTCTCATTTAATGCATCATTTTTCCTTCTGAAGCATCAGTGAGTGTTTGAACCTTCTGTAATAGTTGTATATTAATCCCTCAGTGTTGGAAAGGGATCAAATACACAAAAATGCAAAATTTGTGGGACCTGAAAAACTCTTGGGATATTAAACTGGCAAAAGCCAGTTACGCCATGCAAGTGTCACACTGTAGCTGCGTTTCCATTACCCTTTTTAATTGCCCTTTTAATTTTTCAGGCAATTTGAAAAAGGAATATTTCACAAAACAGCAATAGAAATGCTTTTTTTTCACATTTACAGGTCACATTCGATTAAATATAGCCAAAATACCACAAAAATCTGTTGCCATGACTTATCGCGAAAGGAATAAATCAAGTTTCAGTCGCATAACATTGATTAATGGAAACACCGTCATTTCTCAATACTTTTTAAAAGACATTTCTAAAATATCACCAAAGTTTTGCGCAAATCTGTAATGGAAACGCAGCTTTTTGCGCAAAAACTCCCATATATGGCAAAAAAGTTTTTACACTCGCATGAGGTGGTTTTTCAGGCAATTCGAAAAAGGAATATTTCACAAAACAGCAATGGAAACGCTTTTTTCACATTTACAGGTCACATTCGATTAAATATAGCCAAAATACCACAAAATCGGTTGCCATGACTTATCGTGAAAGGAAAAAGTTAAGTTTCTGTTGCATAACATCGGTTAATGGAAACGCCGTCATTTCTCAATACTTTTAATCAACATTTATAAAATAGCGCCAAAGTTTGCAAATATCTGTAATGGAATCGCAGCTACTGTCACATAAATCTGTATCATGATGTGTCACGAAATCTTCGAGTCATCACTGAATACTATTATTAAATTAATGAAACATTGCTATTTAATAATGGATTTAAAAACCATCAAAACCAAGTGTCCACAAAATAATAAATGATTCGATTCAATTAATCAGCACATCTTATTGATTCCATAAAGTAATCAGAGCTATTTGATTAAATTGACCTGGCAGTGGTGAAACTGCTTTTAGCCGTATTAGACCACAAAGTGCCGGCTCACAGATTGCCTCTCTTTATTCTCTCTCTCTCCCTCTCTCTTGCTCCCACCCACTCCTCTTACTCCACCCTCCCTATCTCTCCGTTCAGAAAGTCGTCTCAGTGCACAAGACTGTCGATAGAGTGAGCAGAACAAGACAAGGCAACCTTGAGCAGGTGCAAAGGACAGTTTGAAGAAGGACACAGGCTCCTGTGTGTGACCTATCGTCTGTCGCCCCGGGAGAGCGGCTTTGCTTTCGGCCAATGCAGAGATCATCTATCAGTTGCCGTAAGTAGCTCTAGACTTCTTTTATGTGTTCTAGCTCTCAGCTGTTCTTATGTCCTATTACGGGACCCTCTGTTGAGCTTCAACCTACTGCTAGATGTTTATGGAATATGACACAGATGGACATGATATCTTTGCTGTAGTCTGTTTGCTGTCCAACCATTGTTAGAGAGACCGTAGAAGCATTTAATAGAAAAGAGACAGGAAGTGAGTGTGTTTAACTGATATCACTCTACAGCGAAATGTGATATGCCATAGTTTGTTTACAGGCCTTTTAGGCACTGTTTAGTTTTTGTGTTTTAATTACACTAGATTATGATGACAAAAAAAGACAGTGTAAGACAATACAGTACATTTAACATTAGAACTTTGTAACTGACTATTTAGGGACTATAATATAAAGCAGTGGCTCTTCAGAGATTTGCATGTTGTTATAGACATATGCCACAACATTGTGTACTAAAGGAGGTTAAAAAGTGCTCTAAAGATACTTAAAGTTTAGTCTATTTTCTTAATAGCACAGTTTACCCAAAAATGAAAAATTTGCAATAACCTGTTGTTTCAAACCTCTCTTTCTTCTGCAAAACACACACAAATACATTTTGAGAAATATTGGTAACCAAACATTGGTGCCTACTTATTTCATTGTTCTCTTCTCTGAAAAATTTGGTTTTATGTTCCACAGTTTTTAATTTCTTGATATTTTTTAACAAACTACACTTAAGCCTTATTTAATTGTATAAATAAGTCATGCAAAGTCATATTCAATAATTTCTGCCAGCTCGCCCATGACCTACAACTAAAATGACTGGATTTTTGCACAATTTTTTAAATTTTTTGCACAATTTTTTTTTTTTTTTTGTAGAGTTTTGCATTTGTATCATGCACAAAATGTTTTACAAAATCTTTAGTACTTGAACGAGTGATGACGTCTTTGTTCAGTGTGACAAGTGGCATCATGTGATGATTCAATAAATTGATCAAAAGTGAAAGTGAAGACTTTTGCGTTGTTACAAAAGATTTCTAATTCTTGTAAACGCTGTTCTTTAAGCCAAAGAATCATGTAATCCTGTATCATGGTTTCCATCAAAAAATATTAAGCGGCTCAATTGTTTTGAACATTGATAATAAGACATCTGCCACTAACAACTATTTTTTAGGGCTGTCAAAAATAACGCGTTAATGGCGTTACTTATTTTGTTGTTGTTAATTACGTCAATTTTTTTAATGCATTTCACGCATGCGCAGTGTAACGAATTATTTGTCAGGAAAGTGGTTGGAGAGCTAGAGGCGAGATGGAGCAATGTGAGCCTATGGACAGATTCAAATATAAAAAGAATGAAGATGGTACAGTTAACAAGTTAGCCAAGCTTAGGCCCGGTTCTACTGGGGTAGACGGTGCTATACTACCCTCAAACGAAAGCAAAGCAATTGAAGATCTGGCAAACAATCCAGCATGTTTTTGCAGCGTTGAGAAGTGTTGATTTCGAACAATTAGAAACAGTTTGTCAGAATTCACTCACCGCTGAAAGCGCCAGATCGGTTTTTATTGCCGTTTTGCGCGCTCGTGAATCATCTCATGACTAAGTGCAGATGCGATGTAAATAAAAGATTCATTGTGTAGTTTAGAAAGCTTTATTGATTATAACGGAACTTTGTGAGATCTCTATGAACTAAGATTTGTGACTCTTTTAGTGATAATAAGGGGAGCGCGCTTTGCACTTTCCATGCCATAATCCATTCAGAATTTGTATGAAACTTTCGTTTTTCTTATGTTTTGGGAATTACATCTGCATAGTTATGCTGGGTTCATTCTCGAAAGAGCGGTGACTGACACAGTGATATCAAAGCAATTGACGGGAAAAAATCCCCCTTAGTTCAATTTTGTATGCAATGGCAAAGTGTATATATTTAGTTTCGTTTTTTATTTAGTTAATTTAGAAAAAATTTTGGAGCATTTTTGGTTCGTTAAATATAAGATTTTTTTTTTTTTTTTAACGAACAGCGCCCAGAGGAAGACTCATTATAGTATGTTTGATCAGTTTGCCTTCTCGAATCATCACAACTTGCCTAAAGTAAAATCTATAGATATAAAACAGTTCAAGTATAGTTTAAACATTAAAGATAAATGTGCACGATTAGGCGCATAGTTTGTGCGGAGAGTGGAAGATAAAGCCGCTTTGCATGTGCTTTTCACCAGTGCAATTACTTGCATTTTTTCAGTGGAAGCAATTTAAAATTATCCGTCATTTTTGCTCACAAAGGAAAGAGTAATACATCAAAATACGTTAGTGTTTTTATAAAATAAAGAAAACAAAAATGATGCGCTTTCTGTCGTCTCGTTCTTGAACAGGAGTGCTTAACAAAAATAAAGCGAAATGCATGCCTCACAGACATGATAAACATATCTATAGAAAGCTTTAAATTATTACTTAACGAAATAAAACAAATCAAAAACTTGTTCATTATGTAATCCGTAAAGATAAATTTATCTCTCAAGGCGCGTCCAAAAAGGAGATGCAAGTCAGGATCTTTGCGACATTGACTCAGAATACACTTTATTAATAAATAATTCAGATATGTCCTTACTCTTTCCTCGACACATTCATTATTTATTTTTGCCGGTGCTTTGTGGCAAGTTTCAGCCTACTGCGTGCGATTGAACGCGGATCTCTTCCAGCTGCACCATCCGAGGCGGTCTTGAAAGTAAAAGCGAAAGTCTTGTGTTGTTTCCACCAGCGCGGCATTTTTTTTCTTCACCATAATTGATGTCTAAAATATAAAAAATAAGGAGTAGCTTAAAACAGGCCCGATGCCGGCCCTGACATAGGCTAATATGAAAATATGAAAATTATGTATCTGTGTCCTGTTATTTATTTTTTGGTATGCATTTCAGAAAAAAAATGGTTAGGATTTAGGTGTAGTTGCAAATAGAAAATTTTAATCATTTGACAGCCCTACTATTTTTATATCGATTAATCTATTTACTAATTTATTGATTAATCTATTATTCTAAACGACTAATTTCCCACAAAAAAATCAACAACTTTACTTTAGAACATTTTATTTTTAATAAAATCAATTAATTTTAGATGCTTTTGATTATTGAAATTTAATGAAACCATTCAAATGGAATCCAGAAAACGTTTTTTGGTAAAAATAAAACTGCAAAACTTAATTCATTAGACAGACTTTTTGATTCAAAAACCAAAATTAACCATTAAAACATTAATGGTTACAGTATAGAAAAATTCTAACAGAAAAAATGAATTTGAAAGTAAAATGGATTTTTTGTGGTAAGAAAAATAGACGTAAGTGAGCAATAGCCTTTAAATTACTTAAAATACTTAAGTTAATAATAATTAGTTCAAAAAGCAAGAAATCACGGTTTTATTTATTGCTAGGGCCGGGACTCGATTAAAAAAATTAATCTATTTAATTAGAGGCTTTGTAATTAATTAATCGAAATTAATCGCATTTTAATCGCAAATAAATATTTGACCTGAGAACAGTGAGAAGTAAGTTTTTTCATATGGATTTTTAGTATACCATTGAAGAATGACTGAATACATAAGCTTAAGCAACAAAATATTGTTTATTTTTGTTCAACCAAGTCCAACAGACCAGGGCTGCGTTTCCCAAAAGCATCGTAAGCTTAAAGGAACCATATGTAAGAAATTTATGTCAGTTAATCATAAAATGGCCCTGAAATGTCACTAGACATTAAGAAATCATGTTCATTTCAAATACTTATATCACTGACAACAGTGGTCTGGCCAGGATATTGTCATTTAAAAGTGAGAGTTGCAGCCCACAACTGATGTTATTGTTGTCGTTTTGTGTTTTGGTCTGAGGCTCCACCCTCCAGCTATCCACCAATCACGAAATCAGTAGAGTTTCGTGAGACGGGTTGCCAGCTCTGTTACAGCTGCGGCTATACTAACGTGTCGGATTAAACATGTATAACGTTACGAAACGAAAAAGACCTCGTTTTGAAACCGAAATACGTCGTGACAAAGTCCGAAATAAAACAAGGATTTGTATAGGATATGCCTTTGAAAGATGGAGACGGCTGAAAACGGAGAAGAATTTGAAGACAGATGCTTTCGTTGGTAATTTTTTCCTGAACAGGTAAGATTCATCTATGTTTGGCTAACTTTGCTTCAGTACACAGTGGATTTTCCGCGGTCGGCCGAGCTAAATGCGTTCATAAAAAGCTTTATATCGCACCACTAGCAGGGTTGGAAAACAACCTATGTTCCGACTGAAATGTGGTATTACAGTACATCTTTGCGAAATATTTGGCTAATCGCCATCTGTAAATTTTTGCGATACATAATTACTTCGCAAAACATCTCTTGTGAAGCATAAACATAATTAACAGAAGAAAAACAAATTACTGTGTGTCACTTGCCGTTGGAAGCTCCTTATTGCAGCCTACTCCTGCAGCTTAGCTGGCAACCTGGAGTCAGGGGGGAGCGGGAGGGGAAACACCATTCTACAGTATTTTGAATGTGATTGCAGTACCAGTTTTGGCCACAATCCTACATACGGTTCCTTTAAGTTGATCGTAGCTCCATTGGTTTCAATGGGTCTACGATGTACTTAAGCTTACGATGCGTTTGGGAAACGCAGCCCAGTGCAATATTGCCATTAAGTGTAGCAATAGGATATAGTGTTTCCCCTAGGTTTCCATACTTTTTCCCCCCCGGTTCTTTACCCTACTTTGTGTAATAACGAAAACATTTATTTCAGTGAAAAAATAAGTCCAAAACTCTCTATTTTAACATTTTGAACAATAGGGCTTTACAATCTTTTGCTTTTTTTTTTTTTTTTTAAAGAAATTCTTGTGTGTTTAAATTTTTCTCATAATCAAATGAAAGCATAAACATTTATTTATTTTTAATCAAATGAAAAATAAACATTTTAAATTTCTGGCAAACAAACAGATGTTTGCTGTTAAAATCAATAAATAATAATAATTTAACATTTAAATAATAATTGTAGTATTTTTTTCTACAATTAAGTGGTTAATCTTGTTGTTATATTTATTTTTTATCATATATATTGTTTTTTTGTCAATTATTTAAATAGGAATATTGTTCTGTTTCATGTTAAACCGTACTTTTATTTTGACAGGTTGCCGTGAAGTTTCTGTGTGTACAGTATGATATGATGCTAGTTTTCTCCAATTAAACGGTAAAAGTGACACTGACAGCAGCTTTTGGAGATTGAGTTTATCTGTTCATGTGAGATGCAAATGCCAAAAAGTAGCGGGAGCATCATGTATGCATGTAGTAAAAAAAAAAAAACGCGTCTCCACCATTCATACATACAGATACAAACGGAACATGCAGGATTCGTATTAAAACGGTCTTTTTGCATTTAAGTTTTCACAGACACTAGTCCATATCGTGATTTGAATTAAGTGACAGACCAACTTTTGATTTATCAATCCAAAAATCGACGAATTTACGTGGCATTCCGCGCTATAGTAAATTCGGTTTTTATGAATGGAGTCCACGATCCAGTCCGTGTTTTCTTGGAGGAGACATTGTAAACGCGCAGCCATGTAGAGACAGAAATGACATGCCTTCGTGTAAATAAGATAAATAACATAAGGAGCCCCCCTAAGATAATGGTAGGGGAAACACTGGGATATTTAGAAATATACTAGCCTACATTTCAGAAATTCAGGTACCCTATAGGTAGGTAGACCTTCTGTAAGGTGATACTTGAGGCTCGATGTGCTGCGGTGGTGCTCCAGTATAATCGGTCCGCCGAAACTCCTCCAGTGAGAAACGTTCCGCGGTGTAAAATTAAGTGCGATTAAAATGCGTTAAGAAAATTTAACGCGTTATTTTTGTGTAATTAATTAATCTAAATTAACGCGTTAAAGTCCCGGCCCTATTTATTGCACAAAACTGTTGAAATGCATAATGTATTATAAACAACAGAGCTAATGTGCATTACAACAAAGGTCTGCAGAGGGCGGCCTGATGATTGTTTTTACTCTTCACTGCGATCTAATCCTTGTTTAATATTGACTAAACAACATTTAAGTCAAATGTCCACTTTGATCTTTAATATTTGGCCATATCTTCACCACAGAAATGCTATAGCCACAGTCATTTAATGTATACGTGGACATCAAAACGTGTAAACTCAGAGTGAGGGTTTAAACTTTTATTTTGAAATCGCGATGAACACAGTATAATGAAAAGAGGTTTATAAATGTTTTATCTTACAAATCTGATGAAATGGCGCACGTTGCGTTTCCAGATGAATGTAATAATGAGCAAAAACTCACAACAACATACAGAGATTGAGTGTGAGATGCTTCACACATGTAAATGATAACAGTTTTTGTGGAACAGCATTGTCACAAAGACGGTCTGAGACGTGCGGATCCATTTGCAGCATTTATTGAGAATCGTCAACAAGCAAGAGTAATCACCGGAAAACAGGAACAACGTAGGAAATCCAGTAAACAGTTCGATACTCAGCCAATGGTCACAATGGTATGTAGCAAGAATCAGAAACGAGATACACAGTCCAGGGTCATACACGGGAAATCCAACACAAGGGAAAACACTTAGAATTACGACCATAGGGAACAATAAGACTTCGCAAGGTGGCTGTGTGTGTGAGAAGCTTAAATGCAGTCAGTGTGATGAGGTGCAGCTGTGAGCGGTAATCAGTGCAGTGAGAAACAAGGAGCAGGTGAATGCAGTGATTAGTGCAGTGGCTTGTGGGAAATGAAGTCCATGATGTGTAGTGCAAGAGTTTATGATGACAGGACGACTCAATTCGTGACAAGCATACTGTGAACGGACCCTGCTTCGCATATGTTTATTTATCTGAATCGTAGCATTTGTAAATTCACATTTGTGCTTGATTAGGATTTTTAAATGGGTTTAATATAAAATGCAGCCTTCCGGTATTTTGCCTATTGCTCGATGCGGGCAAAAT